>NW_027132424.1:0-394860 GCF_026122565.2 Emydura macquarii macquarii
ACTGGAGACACAGCAGAGTCACTGAGAGGAGATTCCTTTGTGTCAGCAGTAGACTGGTAAGCAACCGCCCAGGCAATCAGGTTGTTCTTTTTCCCTGCTTAATGGTCACTAAAATTGATTAGAAAATGGCAAACCAGTTTCATTAAAAGTGTTGACATTTGAAAATTACTTTACATTAATCAGGAAGAATTTTTATTTTTTTTCAAGCTTTTGGTGGATTTTTTTGTTTTAAACTGCTGTCTGCAGTAAAATCAATCGTGTCCTCCCCAAAACTTCCTCTGCTGTTAGAAAAATTACCATGGAGCAAAGTAACAGACTTTCATTTTTCCTGTTCTCTCTCTGTAACATCTTCAAAACTGTAGAAGTGCAGATTGGGGGGGAGAAGAACAAGGAATGTGAGCAAACATGACCAAATGGTGAACAAACCTTCGCCATGATAGTTGGGGTGTTTTCTCGATCATGGGCGTTTATATCCCTGGTAAGTGTTTAACTTTCCTAGTGGGGATTTGAATGGAGATTTTTATCATTCAGTTTCAGACTCTTACTAAGCAGTTTGAATCAATAACAGCCACTGGCAGAGAACTCCAAAAGCTAACACAGGCTTGTGCGCAATGAGGGGCCAGACATCTCCAGGGCAAAACAGCAAGTTTAAAACAAGCCATTAGACCAGCTGATTGCATGTTGTGGTATTGTGTATATAAAAATGTGTTGAGTAAATTCTCTTCTGGAATCTTGTAACGCTCTAAACTTACTTGAGCTGTGCAGACAGACTGTCCTTGTGGCTATAGATACAGATCTAGGTCATGAACACGGTTTATTACAATGTCAGCTCCATCTCACAGTGGCCAGCCTGGTAGGGAAGTGCTGCTCACCACCAGCAGATGAGACCAGCTCCAAGCCCCTGGTGCTGTATAGCTCAAGGAATGCTGGGCTGTTAGTTAAAGGGAAGACACTTTGACACATCCTGGTGATTAAGTAGAGATGGAATTTCCCTTGCTCTAAAATAGCCACGTCTCACGGTAGCCTGAGATAAAGGGAGGGGGAGCCAACCAGCCAATCCTGTCTAAAAGGGAAGGGGTTTGAAGTGAAACCTGTCCAGTAACTGAGGGACAGCTGATGAGAGGGTGCTGTCTGGGAAATGCTGGACCCCCTAGGTTTAGGTGATATGCTGGGAAACTGTCATTGGAAAAGGGATTTTGCTCTAATTTGCGAGTATAAAATTTGATTTCTGTTTCCCGTGGCTTGTATATGTTTGTTTCCCTTGGTGTTTCCTCTATGAATCCACAGTCTTTCTGCTAATTAAACATTATGTCTGTTTTTACCCCAGCAGGTCACTGTTGTGCAAACTGAGAAGTGTAGCTGTCAAGAAGGGGGAAGGTGCCTCTTAATCTCTGGGTTTGGGGTGGTCACTTGCTGGTTCGTTACTGGGGTTAGGGCTCCGCGCCTTCACTGCGAAGCTTTAAGGCACCCACAGTTACAGGGAGGGTGGGAGGGAGAGACTCCTTCCTGGTCTGTGTGATCCCCACAGCGTCACAATGATAGTCCCACAGCAGCATAACAACTGATCTGCCTGGTACAGCACACACGAAATCAGACACAGGCCTGCCTAAAAAAGGCTTCGGAGTTCTGGTTTTGCACTGGAAAACCCCCCTTCCACGGGTGTTTGGTTCTGCTGGAGAACAGGGGCGCTCTTCACATCCAAAACAAGCCAATATTCAGTTGTTCGGCCCCTTCCAGCTGTGGCGTCTCACTTCAGCATGGACCTCCCACATCCTAGGGAGGTTATAGAATCACTGTCCCGCTCCCTCCCCATCCCAGTGACTACCCGCTGTCATTCATAATGGCAACTCAGTCAGCCATGATGAGCATGGATGCTGCATGAGGCTAGGGAAGCAGAGTGAGAATAACCCTACAGCCTCGTCCTTTTCATCAACCTCTCCTGTGCGGATCCCACCACCCCCGCCTGTGTTCTCAACACACCATTTGGGTGGGGACTTCCAAGAGAGGGAGCATTTGAATATTAAACTTCAATCTAGTTATTGACACTGGTGGGATTTGATTCTCATTGTAGAGTACAGTTGATGTCATTCCCCCAGACACATCTCATGGCAGGTCCAGAGAGAAAAAATGAAATGTCCATCACAGAATTCATCCTCCTGGGATTTGGGAATATCCCTAAACTGCAGGTTTTTCTCTTCCTGCTGTTTCTAACCATCTACTTGGTGACCATGGCTGGGAACATCCTCATCATGGTGCTAGTTGTGACTGATCAGCATCTTCACACCCCCATGTACTTCTTCCTGGGGAACTTGTCCTGCTTGGAGACCTGCTACTCCTCCACCATCCTGCCCAGGATGCTGGCCAGTCTCCTGACTGGGGATGGAACCATCTCAGTGAGTGGCTGCATCACACAATATTATTTCTTCGGTTCTCTGGCAGGCACAGAATGCCTGCTCCTATCGGTGATGTCTTACGATCAGTATTTAGCCATAGTCAAAACACTTCACTATGCAGCCCGTATGAATGGCAGCTCTTGCCTTCAGCTAGCAGGTGGCTCTTGGGTATGTGGCTTCCTAGCTTGTAGCATAACAGCAGTGTCAATATCACAGTTAACTTTCTGTGGCCCCAATAGCATTGACCACTACTCTTACGATTTTATCCCCCTTATATAACTCTCTTGCAATGATCCTAAGCTGATGGGAATGTTGTCTCTCACACTCAGCTTCCCTTTTTTACTGGTCCCATTCCTACTGACCGTGATGTCCTACAGCTCCATCATCGCCACCATCCTGAGAATCCCTTCCACCACCGGGAGGCAAAAAGCCTTTTCCACCTGCTCCTCTCACATCATCGTGGTGTCCATTTATTATGGAACTCTGCTAATTGCCTACATGTTCCCCACAGCCCACACACTGAGGGACTTCAAGAATGTTCTCTGTCGTCTACACGGTCCTGACTCCCCTGGTCAATCCCCTCATCTACACCCTGAGAAACAAAGAGGTGAAGGGAGCCTTGAGGAAAGCTTGCAGGAAATTCATGTTAGGACAATGGTAGCCAACCAGGTGCCTTAGCTTGAAATAAAATAGATATGCCAGGGGCTGGTTTCGGGCCTAAACCGATGTCTGCTTTAATCTAAGGCTCTTTCCACTCGCTTATTGACTCTCTCTCATGCTCTTAGAGTCACAGCCAGAGGAGGAAGTGGAGATGGACAGACTCTTGGAACCTGTGACCCATTCTTGTTAGGGCCTTTATCGGATGCCACAGCTGGGTGCGACTGGGCTGGTGGGAGATTTGAAATAGTGGCTGCTCAGAGTTCAGTCAATGATGAGGAATTGTGCTCAGTGAAACGGTGCAGGCAAAAGAGACTCAGCTGGGCATTTGGTCCCTGTGAGAGACTTAGATACACACACACATACATCTATGGTGCCTACATTGCCACCATATATTTGTATAAAGTCAGACTGGGTCTCCAGCGTTAGGAAATTGTGTAATTAACATTTGATTTTTGTAGTGTATTTCATCCCCAGGTTTCTTTCCAAAGGGACAGGAATTTAAAGGAAACCATCTAACCTGTCCCTTAAGGCCCAGCACAAGCCTATCACTGGCCCATTCTCAGCAGTGACATAGGGCCAGTTTCTCAAAATACTTGGATTCCCAGTGGGATTTTTCAAAAGCATCTGGGCACTTTGCCTGCTGGATCGGGCCCTGCATGCAATTCAAGGCAGGGAATGTCTCCCTGCCCCAGGTCCCTGCATCATTCTACGGCGTCTGTGCCCAGCTGCCCGATGTGAGGCTGCGGAGGGCATGGCTAGAGATAGAAACACAGAGGTTATGGCCTTTTTGCTGCAAAAACGTAGGCACCTACAGGGTCGCAGGCAGCTGAGCAGGGTTTTTGTGAATCCTGGGAGGCTGGATTTCGGGATTTAGGTGCCCAAAGTGGAAGCTTTGTGACTCCAGACCTAGACCTAAATCATAGAATCATAGAATTATAGAATATTAGAGTTGGAAGGGACCTCAGGAGGTCATCTAGTCCAACCCCCTGCTCAAAGCAGGACTAACCTCAGCTATATCATCCCAACCAGGGCTTTGTCAAGCCTCACCTTAAAAACCTCTAAGGATGGAGATTCCACCACCTCCCTAGGTAACCCATTCCAGTGCTTCACCACCCTCCTAGTAAAAAACTTTTTCCTAATGTCCAACCTAGACCTCCCGCCCTGCAACTTGAGACCGTTGCTCCTTGTTCTGTCATCTACCACCACCGAGAACAGCCTAGCCCCATCCTCCCTGGAACCCCCTTTCAGGTAGTTAAAAGCCGCTATCAAATCCCCCCTCACTCTTCTCTTTTGCAGACTAAACAAGCCCAGTTCCCTCAGCCTCTCCTCATAAGTCCTGTGCTCCAGCCCCCTAATCATTTTGGTTGCCCTCCGCTGCACTCTCTCCAAATTGTCCACATCTTTTTTGTAGTGGGGGGCCCAAAACTGGACACAGTATTCTAAATGCGGCCTCACCAATGCCGAATAGAGGGGAATAATCACTTCCCGTGACCTGCTGGCAATGCCCCTCCTAATGCAGCCCAATATGCCATTAGCCTTCTTGACAACCAGGGCACACTGCTGACTCATATCCAGCTTTTTATCCACTGTTACCCCCAGGTCCTTTTCTGCAGAGCTGCTGCCCAGCTCGTCGGTCCCCAGTCTATAACTGTGCATGGGATTCTTCCTTCCTAAGTGGAGGACTCTGCACTTGTCCTTCTTGAACCTCATTAGATTTCTTTTGGCCCAATCCTCCAGTTTGTTTAGGTCACTCTGTATCCTATCCCTACCCTCCAGGGTATCTACCACTCCCCCCAGCTTAGTGTCGTCCGCAAACTTGCTGAGGGTGCAATCTACCCCATCCTCCAGATCATTAATAAAGATGTTGAACAAAACCGGCCCCAGGACTGACCCCTGGGGAACTCCACTTGTGACCGGTTGCCAGCTAGACATGGAGCCATTGATCACTACACGTTGAGCCCTATGCTCTAGCCAGTTCTCTATCCATTTTATAGTCCATTCATCCAACCCATACTTCTTTAACTTGCTGATAAGAATACCGTGCGAGACAGTATCAAAAGCTTTGCTGAAGTCAAGGTATATCACATCCACCGCCTTCCCTACATCCACAGAGCCAGTCACCTCATCATAGAAAGCAATCAGATTGGTCAGGCATGACTTTCCCTTAGTGAATCCGTGTTGACTGTTCCTGATCACCTTCCTCTCCTCCAAGTGCCTTAAAATGGATTCCTTAAGGACCTGCTCCATGATTTTTCCAGGGATTGAGGTGAGGCTGACCGGTCTGTAGTTCCCTGGATCCTCTTTCCTCCCTTTTTTGAAGATGGGCACTAGATTTGCTTTTTTCCAGTCCTCAGGGACCTCCCCCTGTTGCCACGAGCTTTCAAATATAATAGCCAATGGCTCTGAAATCACCTCAGCCAACTCCCTCAGCACCCTCGGGTGCATTGCATCCGGCCCCATGGACTTGTGAATGTCCAATCCTTCTAAATAGTCTTGGACCCATTCCTTCAGCACTGTGGGATGTTTGCCTCCTTCCCATTCTGTGCCACCCAGTACAGCAGTCTGGGAGCTGATCTTGTCTGTGAAGACAGAGGCAAAAAAGGCATTGAGTACCTCAGCTTTCTCCACATCCTCTGTCACTAGGTCGCCCCCCTCTTTCTCTAAGGGGCCCACACTTTCCCGAATCTTCCTCTTGTTGGCAACATGCCTGTAGAAACCCTTCTTGTTCCCCTTCACGTCCCTTGCTAGCTGCAACTCCAATTGCGCTTTGGCCTTCCTGATTTCATTCCTGCACGTTCGAGCAGTGTTTATATAATCCTCCTTAGTCATCTGACCAAGCTTCCACTTCTTGTAAGCTTCTTTTTTGTGTTTAAGTTCGCCAAGGACATCTTTGTTAAGCCAAGCTGGACGCCTACCATATTTGCTATTCTTTCCGCACATCGGGATGGTTTGCTCTTGTGCCCTCAATAAGGTCTCTTTAAAAAACAGCCAGCTCTCTTGGGTTCCTTTCCCCCTTATATTAGCTTCCCAGGGAATCCTGCCCATCAGTTCCCTGAGGGAGTCAAAGTCCGCTTTTCTGAAGTCCATGGTCCGTATCCTGCTGCTCTCCTTCCTTCCTTTCGTCAGGATCCTGAACTCGACCATCTCATGGTCACTGCTGCCTAGGTTGCCACCCACTTCTACTTCCCCTACCAAATCTTCCCTGTTTGTGAGCAGCAGGTCAAGAAAAGCACGGCCCCTAGTTGGTTGCTCCAGCACTTGCACCAGGAAATTGTCTGCAACACTCTCCAAAAACTTCCTGGATTGTTTGTGCTCTGCTGTATTGCTCTCCCAGCAGATGTCAGGGTGATTGAAGTCTCCCATGAGAATCAGGCCCTGTGAACTGGAAACTTTCCCTAGTTGAGCAAAGAAAGCCTCATCCTCCTGGTCTGGTGGTCTATAACAGACACCCACCAGGACATCACGCTTATTGTTCTTGCTTCTAAGCTTAACCCAGAGACACTCAACTGACTTATCTCCAGTTTCATACTGGAGCTCAGAGCAGTCATAGTGCTCTCTTACATACAGTGCAACTCCTCCCCCCTTTCGCCCCCGCCTGTCCTTCCTGAACAGTTTATACCCATCCATGACAGCGCTCCAATCGTGAGAGTTATTCCACCAAGTCTGTTATTCCAATCATGTCGTAGTTTCTTGACTGTGCCAAGACTTCCAGTTCTTCCTGCTTGTTTCCCAGGCTTCTTGCATTTGTGTACAGGCACTTGAGATAAGTAGCCGAGTGGCCTATTTCCACAGTATCAATCGGGAGGCCTCCCCTGCTGCACCCTCCTCCTTCTGCTTCCTTGTGGTGTCCCTCTTCCCCACTAACCTTCGGGCTTAGGTCCCCATCCCCCGTCAAAACTAGTTTAAAGCCCTCCTCACTAGGTTAGCCAGCCTGTCTGCGAAGATACTCTTCCCTGTCTTCGTTAGGATTACTAGGAAGGGACGGGATTCATCTATTTCCTGGAACAGCATTCCATGATCGAAGAATCCAAAGCCCTCCCTTCGACACCACCTGCGTAACCACGCATTTACTTCCCCAATGCGACTGTCCCTACCTGGGCCTTTTCCCTGAACAGGGAGGATGGACGAGAACACCACTTGTGCTTCAAACTCCTTTATCTCTTTTCCCAGAGCCACATAGTCTGCAGTGATCCGCTCAAGATGGTACTTGGCAGTGTCATTGGTACCCACATGGAGGAGCAGGAAGGGGTAGCGGTCTGAGGACTTGATAAGTTTTGGCAGTCTCTCCGTCACATCCCTGATCCGAGCTCCAGGCAAGCAGCACACTTCTCTATTTTCCCAGTCCGGACGGCAGATGGATGACTCCGTCCCCCTTAGGAGGGAGTCCCCGACCACCATCACCCTTCTCTTCCTCTTTGGAATGGTGATCGTGGAACCCCCGTCCCTAGGAGAATGCATCTCTTGCCTTCTGATCAAACGGGTCTCCTGATGATCCATTCCCTCCGAAGGGTCCTCCAAATCATTCTCTGCCTTAGTACTTGTGCACAGAGGATGAAAACGATTCCTTACTTCTATCTGCATGGTGGGCACATGGGTTCTCTTTCTTCGGGAGGTCACATGCTGCCAATTTTCTTCCCCGTTCTTGGTTTTCGCCTGCCCGGCCTTCTCTGAATCTTCCTTACGCTCTGCCTGTACCTGATGGAGCACGACATCATTTCCTGTAATGCAATGCAGGGTTGACATTTGGGTCTCTAGTCCTTTAACCTTCTCTTCCAATAAGGAAACCAGCCTGCACTTGGTACAGATGAAGTCATCTCTGTCCTGTGGGAGGAAGACAAACATAGCACACCCAGTGCAGGTTACAACAACAGATCGCTCCATCTCCATATCTCTGCTCTGAGAGCCTCCTCAGGTGCTCAATTTCCTGCTCAGCAATGTCTGAAAAGCAAAAACCTGCACTGGGCTCTCTCCACAGGCAAACCCCCAGGCAAACTCCCTCCTTTTCCTTCTGTTAGCCGCCCCTCTGTTCGCTGCTCAGCTGGTTCGCAGCTGGCTGCCTTTTATAAGGCTGGGGCAGTTGCCCTGCCCCTGCACTTACCCCTCAAAGCCCCGCCCCTGCAATTAGCCCCACCTGGATCCAATCAATCACTCAAACAGACAAACCCCCAACTGCCAAAATGGTGCCTGTAACATCCTCATCCTCATGTTACAACTGGGGAAACTAAAGCAGAATGAGGTGCAGTTACCTGCCCAGAGTTGCTGAGTGGGCGAGTGGCAGAGAATAGCCTAGAAACCAACCGTCCAGAGTCTTAGTCTGGAGAAATGTCTGCTCCACCATGTCCACTTGTAATTGTTCCCCAGACTAACAATACTCAGTTTTTTAGCCTTCCCTCAGAGATCATGTTTTCTAAACCTTTTCCGTTGTTGTTGCTCTCCTCTGGGATCTCTCTAATTTGTCCACCTCTTTACTAAAGTGGGGAATCTGGAACTGGACAGAAGACTCCAGTGGAGACCTCCTCAGGGCCAAGTAGAGCGGGACAATTACCTCCTGTGTCTTACATACAACACACCTGTTCATACAGCCCTTTTTCACAACTGCATCACATTGATGATTCGTATTCCATCCGTGACCCACCATAACCTGCAGATCCTTTCCAGCAGTGCTATGGCCTGGCATAGCCATTCCTGACTATCTCCCTGCGTGGACATGCCCAGAAGGCTGAGTTCAGCACATAAAGCCAGGATTCTGCTGCCTCTGTTTGCATGGAAAGTGCAACGTCTTCTCCCCAGAATTGCAGCATATGCGCTCTGAATAGAAGTCCAGCACCAGATTCCCAGCGTATCTCCATCTTAGTCCACAGCCCAGATCCCCAACTGGTATAACCTAGCATCACTCCGTCAGAGTCAGGGGCCAGATCTGCCTCTGGGGTGAAGCAGAATCACTGCCTTGAAGTCAGTATAACTATGGTAACTTACAAAAGCAGAAGGTCTGGCTTGTAATTTACACTCTGGTGAATATGTTCAAAGTTGTGTCAAGGATTTTGAGGCCCACGTTCCATTAAAATTGTTCCCTACAGCTACCGTATTTACCTTCTTTATTTAATTAGCTTTGGAATTATGCGAGCTCAAATAGCTAGATATAATTATACAATGTAATTAAGACCTGGATTCATCCATTTATTAATAATAAATCAGGATGAAGAGTGTAAACGGTTTCCCAGAAATATTTTCTCAGAAGTTGAACTGAGTTCCCAGCCGCACTGCCTGAATAAAGACTCATTTGGAATGAATTATTGTTGTTTTCCTTTACTATTGTGGTCGCTAACAAAGGTGCAGTCAGAACTGGGGCCTCGTCCTACTAAGTGTCACCCACAGACCCTGCCCCAGAAGAGCATATTCTCAGCAAGGACTTGAATTTCCCTCTAAACAGTTGGCGGGAAGGATGGTACAATGGTTACCGTCCTACCTTCAGAAGTGGGACACCCAGCTTGAGTGTAGTGCTCTACTGTGGATTTTGCGATGGGGCAAATCGCTTTTTATCTGTGGGGCAGATTTTCATGGGTATTTAGGGGCATGGACGGTGTAGATGATTTTTTAAATCCCATAAGGAGCTATATTCACAAAAGGGTTTAAGCACCTAACTGCCACCTTAGGGTATCTACTCCGGGAACCAACATTTAACAAGGGGCTCTTCAGTCTAGCAGAGAAAGGCCCCACACCATCCAGTGACTGGAAGTTGAAGCTGGACAGATTCAGACTGGAAACAAGGTGTACATTTGTAACTGTGAGCGTAATAAACCATTGGACCAATTTACCAAGGGGTGTGGAGGATTCTTCATCACTGGCAATTTATAAACCCAGATAGAAAAATCCAAACAGCTCTGCTTTAGGCATTGTTTTGGGGCAGTTCCTTGGCCCGTGTCTCACAGGAGGTCAGCCTCAGACTGGGGGTTGGGAGAGGTTGTTACAGGGGGGTCGCAAGCTGTCAACCCCCTCACATGCCATGGCTGTGGCTGTCAGCCCTGTGCGTGGCTGACAGCCAGAGTCCATCAGAGCCGGGTGGTCAGAGAGCATCATCACAGCCTGAAATATTTTCAAAGAGGGTCCCAGAAAGAAAAGTTTGAGATCCCCTGGCCTAGACGATCACAGTGCTCCCTTCAGGCCTTGGGATTTAGTTTTCTATGAAACCAGAGAGGTGGCAGATCGCTGTTGAAATCACTGCTCCCCCCCACCCCCCGAGGCAGACTGGAACCAGAGTATCCCACACCCCAACTCCAGATCCTGACAACTGGGCTAAAAGTCATGGGGGAGGCCCTCCTCTTCCCACCCCTCTGGCCCAGCCTTACTTTGCGTAAGTTCACCTATAAGGGCCCAATCTGATAGGTGAGCTCTGAGCACGCTAACAAAATTGGGCCTTGCAGGTAGGTTAGGTGGACGAATGGCTAGCTCCCCCAGCCTGTGCATGGCTCTGGGGCTGGCTGGTGTGGGGCTTCAGAGCACATGCCCCGATGCAGAAACAGAGGCACCTGGGGAACATTTACTGCAAAAACGTAGGAGCCCCATGCTAAGCCCCACCCTATACTACAGAGTTAGATTGACATAAGACATCTTACATCAACCTAACTGTGTAACCGGACACACGACTGTGTTCGACCCGCTGCTGTAACTCACTGCAGGATGGGTGGCCGTCCCTCCCTATCAGTTTTGGAGGGAGGCCACACCCACTC
Source organism: Emydura macquarii macquarii (assembly GCF_026122565.2). Lineage (NCBI taxonomy): Eukaryota > Metazoa > Chordata > Testudines > Chelidae > Emydura > Emydura macquarii. The sequence continues at coordinate 10,781 of NW_027132424.1, forward strand.
CCTACCCTGCTCCAGCAGGGGTTGGCCCAGCCTGGGGCGGGGGAACAGGCTCCAGGCTCGGGCCGTGCAGCCCAAAGGCGATAGCTCAAGTTCCAACAGGCAGGAAATAGTCCAGCGCCCCAATGGGCAGCACACAGGTCAGAGACCACCGGGGTGGTCAAGGAAGGGCGATGGGGACACAGGCCCACCCGACTGCACTGCGTCCCAGCCCAGGTCCCTAGCCGTGGCAGGGGGTATGCCACGGAGTCAGCAGGGTTCCAACCGCAACACACTGACTCACTGTCCGGTTCCCCAGTCCCTGGACTGGATGGCTCCTCCTCTGGGCTACTTCCTTCCCCCTTTCCCTTGGGTACCTGGTGTGCCACCGTTCAGTCGACCTCGTCAGGGTAGGCACCCCAGGGGCAGGTTGCATAACCCCTCTATATCATTGGGGGGCGGTAGGTTGGGCAGCTCGGTGGGGGGCAGTTCCTCCAGGTGCGGTCCTGTCAGGGCCCGCGCCTCATTGTCATCCTCTGGCAACTCCTGCAAGTCTGGCCCCGGTATGGCCATCTCCTCCTCATCTGCGTCCTGCAACTCCTCCAGGTCCTGGCCCCTCTGGATCACCGGGTCTGGCGGGGTGGTCGGATCTGGGGGTACCTCGGGACCCCTGGCCATGCGCTGCTCGTTCGCCAGCACCTGGACGCAGGCCCTGGTCCGCTTACCCGGGTACCATGTCCCGGTCTGCTCACCGGGGTACCAGGCAGCTCTGGAGGGCAGGGAGGGACATCCTTCTCCTCTGGGAGCTGGCCACCGACTGAGCGCCTCTGCCTCTCTTTTATACTTCCTGTCCCGCCCCCCTCGCTTCTGGGCAGTGGACAGGTGGTCTCTGGCTCTGACCCCACAGACCCGGCCTGTTTCTCCCTGTCAGTTTTGGAGGGAGGTCACACTCACTCACTACACTCACCCACTATGCCCATCTAATAAATCCACTTCGGCGAGAGGCGTAAGGCTCAGGTCAATGTAGTTCGAACAACACAGAATCTGTATAGACACAGCGTTACTTGCATCGTTTGTTGGCTGTTAGCATGGCTGACAGCCACAGCCATGAAACTGACAACAATGTCAGTTCACTGCTGGTAGGGTCCCTGCTTTGAAATTCAGGCCCCAGGGCAGAGGGGGTCCAGCTGTGGGCCCCGCGGTGCTGGCAGCTGGAGTCCCTGGTGCCCCCTGGCTCACAGCCCCTGCCACAAAACTGACAAGAATGTCAATGTCACTGCTGGTAGGCTCCCTGCAGTGAAATTGAACCCTGCAGCTGGGCTGGCAGCTCATGCTGTCATCCCCCAAGACTGCCCCACTGAAGTCAGTGCAAGCCCTCCTGGGGAGGATGCGCATCCCGGCAGAAGGAGGGTAGAGTGAGCATGAAAAAAATGTAATGATTATTGCGGTGGCTGCAGGCCGACCTAACATAGGTCAAATTAATTGTGTGGTATAGACAAGTCCTAAGTGTTTGTCTACACAAGCCCTGAGACATGGAGAATGAGATTTTCCAATCTGCCTTGTGCGGGGGGAAGTGTGGGGGTAGGTTCAACAGGAAATGGAAATAATTTTTGTTTTCAAGGTTGTTTTTTCCAGAGGGGGTTGAGGAGGGATTGACAAAACACAACATGTGCTGCTGAAATTTTTTATGGAGATAATATTTTTTGTCAAAATTTTCCCTGACAAACCAGAAAACACAAAGATGTAGAACAGTTCTAGGTCTGAGCCCAGAGAGCGCAGCCTGGACTTGGAGCGTTACCTGCGAATGCCGAGCGGCTCTGAACTAGATTCTCATCTTCTCCCAAGACAGAGGTAAGGAAGGACAGCTGTGACATTAGGATCTCCAGTGTTTGTCCCTACACAGAGCACAGAGCATGTGCATGCAATTCATATGCTGTATCTAAGAAAGACAGACCCTGCGTCATTACAAAATCCAAGCATGTGCCTAGGCTAAGTGCATAACTGGCTCATTGACACTCCCATGCTAAGGTTTTGGCAGACATTTAATGTCTTGTTGAGTCAGGAGCACAAACACTCCCTGCCCGTGTGAACACAGTGTGATACCTGTCCTGTAGTGACTGTGATTGACCCATACCACGGCTCCACCACGGACCCACTCAGAGTGGTTTCCCATCATGTACAACTATAAGGAACCTCCACATGCATCACACACAGTGCCCTCGCCTTAGAATTTCAGCCCCACGGCACCATCCCGGGAGCGTCACGCTCAGTTCTGGTTCTCGGGGCAGGTTCTTCTCATTTCTGAATTCAGCCCGTGTAACTTTAAAGTGCCCAGAACTAGCGTCACTGCTGCTCAGATGCAGCTCACGAGACCAACTCCCCTGGGGGTGTCCCAAGTCACTTTCTAAAATTGCTAATGATGCCTTTCGGAAAATGGGTGAGCAGCGAAGTCAACCAAGGGCCTTGGCCTGGCGTGTCGTTAACTGTCACTGGCAACAAGAATATTGGCATGTGGGGACAGACTGATGGGAAAGTTCTTGGGCTGAGGCCATTGGGTGTTTTCCAAACGATGCAAAAGCAGAAAGGAGACAAGAGCAGAGAGGGCCGGAGAATGTCTCTTACTGGGATTGTGGGCTACGGGGCCTCCTTTCTCTTTCATCTCTGCTCCTGAAGCAGGTAAAACCTTCTCATGTAGATCACTAATCTTTCCCCCCATTAGTCCAAGGAAAACAAAAACAGCCCAGTTTAAAATTCTGGCTGTCTCAGCAGAGCAGGCTGAGAGACCCTGCGGGGTCTGGGCTGTAACTTCCCGGGCATGTTATCAGTCTCAGTCAATCTAAAGCTGTGCCAGGCTCTTCTTTGCCTGGGCCGACATAGCTGACTGAGCCTCAGTAGATGTCTTTCGTGGCCCAGTCCAGCAAAATCAACACCCATGAGTAACCTCCCCCATGCAAGTAACACTGCTGGGATCATGTGAATGACGTCACTCAGCTTCACATTTTCCAGTGCAGAGCAACATGCAATTTCAGCTCTACAGGTGAGTATGGGCTAGCTAGAGCCAAGCAGGAATTTTCTGACAACAATTGTTAATTTCATTTGGAAATGCTGATTCTTCAAAACTTTTCTTTAAATTAAATGGTAGTTTTGACTAAACATTTGTCAGCAAAGCTTAAAAATACCATCCTGAAACCAAATTTTGAAACATTAAAAATGTTCATAAAATTAAATTCTTATTTTCTTTCCAGCCCTAGTGAAGAGACGGATGGACAGCTGAGCGATTAGCTAGATGATAGATAGGAAAGCTGATCTTTTTCTGTGGAAATAAAATATGAGTATTGAATAGAACTTATACCATTTTAATTGAACAAATTATTGAGGAAGAGTGAGAATTTCAACAGCACCATAGAGAATTAGGAAGATAAATTGATTTGGACATCAGAGTTCCTAAGTCCCTAGCACACTTTTGAAGGCTCTCTCAGAAAACTTGTTATTTGTTTGTTTAATTATTTATTTATTGTGAAATAAAGGTTCATGATTTTTTCCTCTCTCCTCCATTTTCTGGCCAGCTTTATTCATCACACTAACATTTTACGGTAGGATTTTCCACAGAACCTAGGGAAGTTAGGCACTCAACTCCCATTGACTATCAACAGGAATTGCTGAGAGTTTCACTCGCTTAAAATCCATCCCCTTAGTCCATGTTCCCTCCCAAAACCTTTGTTGATGCAGCGTTCAGATGCCCAGAACTGCCTCACACCCTCCCAGCATGTGGAAAGTAACTAAACTTCAATCTCTGGAAAGCAGGGAACAAAGAATTAAGGTACATGCAACCCCTGCAATGTAACCTTAGCTCTCCCACTTTGGAGTGTGTCCTAGCCTCTGGTAATGCATGGATTTAAACTGCTGGGTGGCTATCTGATACATCCAATACCTCACGTTTGTGGTTTTTATCCAAGGGTAGCATCCAAGGTGTCTACTGAAAGCACGTAAAGTATCACTCCTCATAATCATTGCGAGATGTACATCTTGGTAATATTTAGGGAATAATGTCACTATACTAAAAATGTTGCCCTTATGGTCCTGGAATAAGAGTTAGTCAGCAGGGAATCCTGTGTCTCGGTGACATCCCATTTAAGCGGGAGGGAGATGTCACTCCTCCCTAGCTAGCCTATTACACAAGGTATTGCTCAATTGTCTACCTTTGCACCAACCCAATGGAAAGCCATCAAGGAACTATACAAATCAAACCCCACGGGAGTGAAAAGAACAGCATGACAGCGAGGGGATGGCCCCATCTGGGAATAAAAACAAAAGACTGACTCCATAGATCACAGGAGAAAGACAGCCACTCTGCCCCCAGTCCTGGAGGAGGTGCTGTATGAAAGACGGGGCCCTAGCTCCTTGGGGCCTGCAAGCGCTGCCCCAGCCTGACCTTTGGGGTGAGAATCTCTTTTTTTAGTTAGGAAAGGTGACCATTGGTAAGTGTAGGCCCTACTTCATGTTGTATGATTTTGGTTTGTTCGTAGCCATTTGTGTCCACCACTTCACGCGTGTGTGTGTGAATCTCTGTTCTTCCTTAAACCAGCATCCGTTTGTGTTACCATAACTGAACGTACGTGCTGTGTCGTAGCGGAGCAGTGAACCCAGGTGACGGTGGGGTTCACAGGCCTGTGGGAATCCGCCAGCAGGGTGGACACCACAATGGGGCACTTTGAAGGGAGACAGGGGCTGGCTGCATGGATCGTCAGCCTGCAGGGCTGGTGGAAGCCAGAGGAGAGCGGCTGAGCGGCTGATGGGCCGGTTGCGTCAGGGAGCACAGCCAAGACTCCCTCATGCTGGAGGCAGTTGGTAACAAGGTGACTCCCGGCTGGGGGCACCCCAAGAAGCATGACAGTTGTCAGAGTGTTTGATAACGTTCAGGGGCAGGAGAGCAGGCTCAGCCCTGAGGCCATGACAAGGCAGAGAGGCAATGTGTGTACTACAGGCATGGAGGGCAGGGCAGTGCACACTGAGGGCAGAGTTAAGCTGGGGCAAGCCTTCACCTTACCAACTGTTTGAGTGTTGCTGAATTTGACCGTATGGAAGGGCACCAGTTTTCCCCGAGGCCCCACGGCTCTGTGATTCCTCAGCCTTCCTCCCACCACACACCTGCGTTGGTTATCGCTAGGTTGAAAACCACTGCACTTTCTTCAGTTGCAGGCTCCTAAAAAGTTTCAAACAGAAGGACAGACCCCTTTGGAAATCTCAGACATCGTTGAAATCCGCTGTTATGGTGCAATGGGATAACAGTGATGCTGACAGCTGCTACCTGGGCTGCTGAGAGAAATCTCCTCCATGGTCTATGTTCCAAAACCCTGGTGTTGTCAGTTGTTGGCTGCGTGTGTGTTCTCCCAGTGTGTGTGTTGTCCCAGCGCTGCAGATAACCGATCACAGCACACCATAACTGGATTACCCAAGAAGAGCAGAGAGCCATTTCAGAACCGAAGGCAACAGGCCAGGTTTATTGTCGACGAAGCAGGGTAAAAACACCCTGTACATGCTACAAGTCAACTTAATACATGGATGCCCGCAACAATGGAACAGCTCAGTGAACGGCGGGACTTTCCCTTCCTCACTCGGCCAGACAAAGACACTCCCTTTGAGATTCTCTTTCATGCACTGATACCAACAAGTTGCGTATTGCCCTTCTGACGTGTAGTTGTCACCCTCTGATGTGGTAAGATGCTGCCCTTTACCTTGTACCAGATGGTTCAGTTAAAACATCTCCCTCCATCATATTGTCATTCTGGGGAGCCAGTAGCCCTCATTATCTGTGGGGTATTGGGATGTTCTGGTACCTTTCTGGAAGGTGCTTGCGTGAGTGCTCTATACCTAGCGCTTTGTTAGCAATGTGTGTGTAACACCAGCTCTGTTCTTGCCAGTCACTGTAAGCCTGCCAGCGTTCACAGCCTGACTTCTGCTCACTTTGCTTTCTAACGGCACGGCTTGACTGCTACTTTCGCTCAGGCCTCACACCTGGCCTCTTACACTAGGCCTCATGTCTCAAGGTCTCACTTTCCACTACGCTGGCAGCTGTATTACATGGTGGTTACAGGAACGATAAGAGTGAGATGACAACTGAGGTGTCTCTCTCCTCCCCCACATGTAGCCCCCCAATATTTCCAGCCCTCCTCCCCTTAAGCCATTAGTTGCACTGTAGAAGCCATTAACCCTTTAGAAGTTGCTCCTTTGCCATCTCCTATGCTGATACGTGCACACAGCAGAGCCAGCAACTTCCTGGAGGACCACACACTAATTGGTCATGTCACCCCAGCTGCACCCTGAGCTGGGCCCCTCACTCCCACTATTCACCCCCAGCCAGGACTGTGCCCCTTCTTCAGCCATGACCCATGGCCACCCAGTCCATCCCTCCTCCACACTCTGGCCAGTCCCCCCACCAGGGTGACATGTACCATTTTCTGGATATCAGATGTTTAAGTTGGTTACTTTCATTTCCCCCCACCCCACCCAGAAGGACAGGGAGAGGGATTCAAACACCCCAAGAAGAGCAAGGTCCCCCAGGTCCCAGGTCCACACTACAGACAAGGGAGGGGCTCAGATCTGTGCAGAGGGGTAAGGATGCCCCACAACCCAGCACACATAGGAGGGAATTCAGGACTCACAGGATCCACCCCCTGAATTCCAAATTTCTTCTGCTATCCCTTCCAATCCCCTACTTCCCTTCCAATTCCAGGCCCCCTGGCCCCTTCCCCCCTCACCACCCATTCGTCCCCCCACTGCAGATCCAAACCCATTAACCTATTTACTCTTGCACCCTCCTTGTGAGTATCCACAGGTGGCATTTTGTCCTTTTAAAAAGTAGTTTGAGCAGCCTCTTAATTACCAGCTGTATTCAGATCACATTTCTTTAAACAAGAAAACACCTGGATAGAGGTAGACGTTCACACGTCATTCTGCTTGCTCCCCAGGGCAAGTTTCAATGACGTTGCTAGAAACTGTGAACATAAATCCTTCCCCGCCACCCGCAGCCAGGGGCTGTATCTCAGGGACCTCTAGCTCAAATGACCCCATATTTGGCTCCCTGGCCCCACCCTATGCTCCCATGAGGCATGGCAAGTTTCAAGAGAATCTGCATAAGCACATGAGTTTTAGAGCACTTAGAAGAGTCATTCATTGTTAATATACATATAATATACTCTGCTTCCGTACCAAGTAGGGGAGAATGGAGGGGAAGGGGGACCTACCCCACCACCAGCAGCAGAGCAGTGGGAAGTGGCATAGTCATCCCCCTGCGAGGGTCTCAGCTCACAGAGAACACCCACCCAGTGGGGGCAGAATACAGCCAGAAAGCCCAGCTCTGCGACATGTGAATGGCCCCACTTGTGTCCATGGTGGTTCCCACCCCGAGCCCCAGCGCTGGAGAGTTTCTGGTCTGTAAAGCACGCCTATTCTCAGCAGCATGTTCTCCATGCATGCCCCAAGCCTGCCTGTTCTCGGCAAGAGGGGCAAGGGTTCCCCCCATCCCAGTGCCCATGGGAGGGGCGGGGGATCAGATGGGCAGGGGGCCCCAAATATAGCAGAGCAGTGGGGGGACCATGAATTGGAGCGAGCAGGACATCTCTGCGAATGCGTGTTAGCTAGCCCTGAGCTGTCTGCAGACACACACAGCCTTTTACTGTCATTTAGCTGGCTGCGGACATCCACACGGCATCCTTTGCTCCCTGTAAAGGGATCCACTCACCGCTGCTCCGAGTCCTTGTGGTCAGGTCTGGTGTCCTCTTCCAGCAGGGGCTCATAGTTGCCCCCTCTGACTCGGGGGTGCTCCCTCTTTGCAACTCAGCCCTCCGGCCAGGTCAGTGTAGGGTCACACACTGGGAAACGAAGTCCCAGCGGACCAGCTGTCCATGGGCCTTCTCTGGCAGTCTTCTGTCCCCGCGCCACTTTGTCAGTGGCTAGCGGAGGAACCCAGCTCCTCCTGCTACTCCAGGTCCCAGCCCCGGGACCCTATTCCTAGAAAGTCAGGCCTGCTCTGTCTCAGACCCTGGGCTGCACCCCAACTCTGTCTCCTTGCCTGCCTCTGGGTTTACCCTGGAGTTTCCTCCATGCCCTGTGGATACTTCACCCTGGTAGGGCTCCCTAAGTCCAGAACAGAACCCCAGGATCTACGTCCCCCTGGATCGCCTTCTTGTCCCAGGCCAACTCCTTGTCTCCCCAGGGAGCCACTCCAACCCCTACCTCCCGGCAGCCCCTCGCTAGTCTGGCTTCCTCATGCCCAGCAGCTGGAAGTCCTCTGCCCTTAGCCCCCATCCAGGTGAAGTGTCTAAGATTAATTGGCCCCTCCCTCCCCACATGACCCCACACAGGGTTTGTGTGGGGTGCATGACGGAGTCACACGGGAACCGTGCGCTGGAACCACTCGGGCCAGCCAGTCCGGACACTAGTGTTCAGACTCTACCGATCTCCGAGTCTCCACACACCCGCGCAGCCACCTCCTGACTCTGGCCTCGCAGGTTTAACCCCCCTACTCCCCGTGAGTCCCCCTGGCCAGGACCATGGGGAGCCCTACATCCCCCAAAGAGGCCATGCACCCCACCTTGCAGTCAGCAGCAATTCACAGCCTGCATGGCAGTCAGGAGGGTTTATTAGTTCTCAGGGTCCCAGCGCAGACAGACTCTGTTAGCAGATCAATTAGACATTACATCAGCGACCAACTGGAGATCCTCGGAGTCCACATTCTTGAGCCTGACACCCCTGGCACCCCACGGAGGACTCCCCTCCGCCAACCAGCCACTTCCCAGAGCCATCCCCTTGCCCCTCTCCAGTCCTTTGTCTCCTTCTCTGGCAAGGTGGCCACTCCTGGTATCCGCCTGCCAGGATCCGCCTGCCAGGACCTAGTTGAGCCAGGACAGGGGGTCCTGGCCAGGTCTGCATAAGTGTGGCGGGGGGGGGCATCCGCCCCCCCCCCCAGTGGTCTCTGCAGTGATCACACACCTATGTCCCAACACCGAAACACATGAGTAAGATATGGGGGAAAGTCAGGGACACCCACAGCACTCAGAGAGGCCAGCCTGGATGGGGGGGCTGGACAGATTGGGTTGAGGGGCCTGGCTGGGGGGGCAGGACAGATTGGGGGTGAGGGGCTGGCTGGGGAGGCTGGCTGGGGTGGGGGACAGCAGCCTGGCTCAGGGGGCTGGATGCTGTGAGCTGAGAGGTGTGGCTGGGGGGTGATTGATGGGGTGTAGTGAAGGCTGCGGCTTGTGTAGCTCTGTGGGGGGGGGACTCAAACTGTGGAGATCACCCTAATGGAGAGGGACTTGGGCATCACTGCTGCGTGTCACGTAGGGGGATCTCAGAACGGGGCTGTCCCCCTGCAGAGAGGGGCTGGTGTGGCTGGGGTGCGGGGCATAGACAAGGAATCTCAGAATGGGGGATCCCCCTGCGGACGGAGACAGAGATCCCCCTTTTCCCATGCTCTTGCTGCTTAGAGGGTCCCCCCTCCCCTGGCACTGAGCTAGACCCAGGCTCTGCTCCCTGCCGCCCCCTCAACCAACCAAGGGCTGACCCCGGGTGAGAGGAAATCTCACTGGGATGAGGAGACCCCTCCCAAGCCCATCCAGCCCCAACTCCGCAATTCTTCCCTGCTCTGTCACCGCAGGGCGGTCGAGATGCCCGCCTGCTCTGTGCAGTGGGTCCCGTGTGTGATGAGTGCATTAGTTCTCAGCAGAGCAGGGGTCCATGGGAACCTGAGACTCAATAGCTCTGCTCATCGCCGGAGACCAAGAGCTGACCGGACCCTGGAGACGCAGGCCCCTCTCTGCCTGGGCCCTCACTCCTACCCCACAGTCCTCCACCCCCCTCCTAGCCCTGGGATTTTCCCTCGGCTCTCTCAGGAAATGAGAGAACTTCTGCTTTGAAATGCCTGACTCCAACTTTTCAAGCAGGAACCAGCGGCAAACTCCTCTCAGCTCTGTAATTGGCTCCGCCAGCGGTCCCAAATCATCAATACCCAGAGCGAGAAACGTTCAGACAACAAAACAAGCTAATTCCGCCCAGGGGATTTGCAGTCTGGGCTGCATGATTTATTAAGCGGTTCTAACTCAGACACCCCACCGAGACGGACAGCTTCTGTTAATAGCTAGTATTCATGCAGTGGTTGTGACGTCTAGTGGTCAGAGGGCTGGACTGGGAGCCAGGACTCTGGGGTTCTTTTACCAGCTCTCAGGGGCCAGTGGGGCCACTGACTTCGAACAGGGAGGGACGGGCGGTCAGGACTCCTGGGATCTATCCCTAGCACTGGAAGTGAAGTGGGATCCAGTGGGTTAGAACGGGGTCTGGGATTCTGGACTCCGGGGTTAGGAGGCCCCCGCACTGGCTGGGAAATGTGTAAGCGAGATCCACCCAGATAATCCTGGCCAATGAGCTGCACCCCACATGCTGCAGAGGAAGGTAGAAAACCCCCTAGGTCACTGCCGGTCTGAGCAGAGAGGAAATTCCTTCCCAGCCCACATCTGGGGACCAGCTACGCCCTGAACACGTGAGCAAGAGCCAGCCAGCCGAGCAGCTGAGACAGAAAATGCTCAGTGCCTCCTCGGAGCCACCCCGGGCAATGTCCCGTCTCCAGCAGTGACCATCCCTGATGCTTCTGAGGAAGAAGAGAACAATCAAATAATTATTTTGGAGTGGGTGGGTCCCTTCCTGAGCCTTGCAGGGACCAGCTGAAACCCTGCAGCACGAGCTTTTGGGAACTGCAGACGTGAACGACAAGGAACCTTCAGGGCTGCCACCCCCCACCCCTCCATCCCAAGAGACTCCATCACACAATCCCGCTCGGACATTGTCCAGTTCTTCCAGAAAATGAATGAAGTTATTTACCACCGTGACCCTGGTTTGGAGGCTGTCCCTGAACCTCGCACCTCTGATGGGTAGAGAACGTCTTCTCCTTTCTGTCCCTTGGTACGGGAGTGGAGTGGGGTCCAGTGGTTAGATCAGGTGAAGCTGGGACTCCTGGGTTCTGTCCCTGGCTGTGAAAGGGGAGTGTGATCCACACCAAACAATACAGCACTGCCACGATTTGGGTCCTGGGTCTCAGTCTCTGGCCATCACCAGACTGGCAGTGGAGAAAGGAGCAGAATGTGGCCCTCTGGATCTAAGGGTGAGACCACATTGGTCGAGGGAACAAGCTGTAAATGCAGCTGCACAAACAAGGCAGAGATGCAAGCCAGCCTCCTCGCCCGCACATGCAGTCTGCTCTCCTCTGCACACCCCCACTGATTGGGCTCATTTCCTCCAGCAAAGACACGACCCTCCCAGCTCCTGTTTGTGTTCTGGCTGTGCCATCCCACGGGCATTTTTTAATATGAGGCAGGACTCCCAGCAGTCATGGGAAATGCTGTGCGTTCCCCCCGCAGGGCTGGAGCCAGCACCCCTTAGAAAGGAAAGGACTCATATCTCATTGCCCACCTCGCTGACCGGCCAGTCCCTGCAGACTGGGACCAGAACATGGCCCCTACTGCCCACCCAGCAGCGTCCTCCTCAGCGCCTCCTTCATCTCCTTGTTTCTCAAGCTGTAGATCAGCGGGTTGAGGAAGGGGGTCCCCATCGTGTAGAAGAGAGTCACCACCTTCCCGCTGCTTCCTGAGGTGGCCGGGTTGACGTAGATCACCATGACGGAGCCGTAGAAGAGACCCACGACGGCCAGGTGTGAGGTGCAGGTGGAGAAGGCCTTCTGCCGCCCAGCCTCTGTAGGGAGCCTCAGCACCGCCCTGATAACTAGCCCATAGGAGGTCAGGATGAAGAGGACGGTGATGAAGAGTAGGAGGGAGCTCGTGGTGGAGAAGGTCTGTTCAGTCCAGGGAGCTGGGGCGCAGGAGGCAGCCAGCAATGGGTCCGGGTCACAGATAAAATGATCCAGGGTGTTGGGGCCACAGAAGGAGAGCTGGGAGATGAGGGCGATGGGCCCTATGAACCAGAGGAAACCGAGGAGCCAGCAGGAGGCCGCCAGCAGCCAGGAGATCTGCGGGGACATGAGGACGGGGTAGCGCAGGGGGTGGCAGATGGCCAGGTACCTGTCCAAGGCCATGGCTGCCAGGAAGAGGCACTCAGTGCCCCCCATGGAAAAGAAGAAGTAGAACTGCACGAAGCAGGCGTGGAAGGAGATGGGGACGCCGGGGTTCATGAGGTCGAAGAGCATCCTCGGCACGGTGGACGTGACGTAGCAGACCTCCAGCCAGGCGAAGTTCCCCAGCAGGATGTACATGGGCAGGCGCTGGAGGTGGGGATCCCGCAGCACGGCCCACACGATGCTCAAGTTGCCGGCCAGCGTCCCGGTGTAGGTGCAGGAGAAGAGGGCGCAGGCAAGATCCCGGCCCAGCTGGCTCAGGGAGGGGAAACCCAGCAGGATGAATTTGGTCACCAGGCTGGTGCCGTTGGCTGGATTCATTGGGGGCTGTGGGGGCCTGCAGATGAAAGGAAACGATCAACAGGACACCAAGGCTTTGCCCAGAGCTCTGGGAGGGGAGCAGGGTCTAGTGGTTACAGGAGTCACAGCCAGTCTCTTATACACATCACATCCCAAACTCCTCCCCAGCCACCTGTCCCACCACCCAATGTCCCATCTCCAGGCATTGCCTGGGGCTTCAGAGGAACAAGATTTAAGCTCCCCCTCAAAAAATAAAAAACAATCCAAGCACTTGCCAAATACATGGGGCAGCAGGGTGGAAATCCCTTCCTGGCCCCTGCTGATGGCCCGCTGAACCCTGAAGCATGAGTGTTGAGAATGTGGACATTCACTGGAAATGAGCCCTAGGGCTGCTAAGTTTTGCCCCAATCCTCCCAAGCAACCCTGTCCGACAATTGCACACAGACACTTGTCCAGCCCGCCCTGAAAATGAACAAAATCATTCCCCCCCCCCCAACAACTCCAACGGGGAGGCTGCTGCAGAACGTCCCCCCTCATCTGGTTAGAAACCCCCTGCTAATTTCCAGCAATCCTGTGTGCATGGCCAGGTAGGTGGCTGGGCAAGGAGGGGTGGGCGACCGAACCGTGAAGCAGCCAGGGAAGGAATCGAAGTAAGAAAGAAGCTGTCTGGGAAAACCCACCTGGCTGTGAGATCTCAGCCTCTTCTCTCCGCCTCTGTTAGGAAGGCGAGAGGGGGCTGATATCTGCTCTCTGCACTGCTGGGTCCCTGGGACATGGTCTCTGGGGCATGTAGGAGCAGCTGGATCTGGATTTGATGCCTGAATAACATGTGGGCACCCAGGGGAGTGCCAGGGAGAGCCCCCATCTTCCCAGCCACCCCACTCAAACATCCCACACAGATTTCCCCCATCCTCACACACAGCCCCCCCACAAAACACACACAGTCCTCCCCACCACACACTTCTCTCAAGCAGAACCGGGCATGGGGGTGAGGGACCTGGTTTTGGGGGGGGGGGGGGTTGTACTGAGTGGGGCTCAGGATGAGGAGACCCCTCCCAAGCCCATCCAGGGTCCCAGCGGCAAACTCCGCTCAGCTCTGTAATTGGCTCTTCCAGCGGCCCCAAATCATTAATATCCAGAGCAATAAACGTTCAGACATCAAAACAAGCTAGTTCCCCAGGGGATTTGCAGTCTGGTCTCCATGGTTAAGTAAGTGGCTTTAACTCCCATGAAAGATATGGGAGGGAAAAACAACAACTCCCGTTAATGCCAAGAGTTGACACAGCCCAGACAGGGGGAGTGAGGGCTAGGGATCAGAGGGCTGAACTGGGAACCAGGACTCCTGGGTTCTTTTTCCAGCTCTCAGAGGGCAGTGGGGTCCCCAGAAGGGACCGGCAGCTCATCGTGTCTCAACGTCTGTATATCTGAGGCCACTGCCTAGCAACTGAATTAGACCAAAGGTATTACAAACCTCAGTTAGCTAAACTGTTCTGTGCTGCAGGTGGAGATTAGCAGGGACTGCTCTGCACCAGTCCCTAAGTCCCCCGCGATGGCAGGGAAATGATTAAAGCAGATACAGCCAGCTAATCCTAGCAACTGACCCCCACACACAGGCTGCAGAGGAAGGCTGAAAAATCCCAAGCTCACTGCCAGTCTGAGCTGGGGGAAAGTTAGACCCGGAGCATGTGAACAAGACGCAGCCAGCCGAGCTCCTGAGTGTTTGACTCAGTGCCACCTCCGAGCCCTCTCCCACCCCACCCACTGTCCTGTCTCCAGCCGGGGCCGTCCCAGTGCTTCAGACCAAGACAACACCACAAACAACCCCCTCTCCCTAAAACCAGAATGTTGTTGTGGGGGGAGGTGACTCCTTTCCTCACCTTTGCCGGTGACTAGCTGAAACCCTGAAGTTTTTAGGAGCGTCAGACATAAACCACAAGGGCTCTGCAGGTTTAGAACAAGCGGGGGCTCGGACTCCTGGGTTCTATCCCTGGCTGGGGGAAGAGCGTGTGGTCTGTAACACAGGACTATAGTGTTGCCACGAATTTGGTCCCAGTTGCACAGGTATCAGTGTCTTGACACCACCAGGGTTGCTCTTGACAGACAGCAGAGAAAAGGAGAGCAGAGCTTTGCTGTCTGGACCCACGTGTGAGAACACATTGACCCAGGGAACAATCTTGAAATGCGGCTGCTCAAAAAGGACAGAGATGCCGGTTCAGCCTCCTCGCCCGCACTCTCGGTTTGCTCTGCTACCCTCTGTGCAAAAACACACACTCTGCCTCCAGCAAGGCACCTTTCTGGAACGTGCTGTACCCAGTGGTTATTTGCACTGTGTGTGTAACACCAGCTCAGGTTTTCCCAGTTACTGTGAACTTACAGGCAAGCTCACCGCCTGACTCCTGCTAACTTTGCTTTCCTACAGCAGGGTTTGACCATTACTTTAGTTCAGGCCTCAGGCCTGATACCTTCTGGGCCTCATGTCTCAGGCTCTCACTTTCTACTCCACCTAGGTAAGCCATTCCAGTGCTTCACCACCCTCCTCGTGAAAACTTTTTTCCTAATATCCAACCTAGACCTCCCCCACTGCAACCTGAGACCATTGCTCCTTCTTCTGTCATCTACTACCAATGAGAACAGCCTAGCTCCATCCTCCATGGAACCCCCTTCAGGTAGTTGAAGGCTGCTATCAAATCCCCCCTCACTCTTCTCTTCTGCAGACTATGACAAAGATCAAAGAATTAGTCTGGTGTATGAGGAGAATGACACGGTGTCCTCCACTGCAACCTGAGACCACAGCTCCTTTTTCTGCCACAACTGAGAACAGCCTAGCTCCATCCTCTCCCTTCTGGTAGTTGAAGGCCGCTATGAAATCCCCCCTCACTCTTCTCTTCTGCAGACTAAACAAGCCTAATTCCCTCAGTCTCTCATCATAAGTCCTGTGCTCCAGGCCCCTCATCATTTTCGTTGCCCTCCGCTGGACTGTCTCCAATTTGTCCACATACTTCCTGCAGTGGGGGGCCCAAAACTGGACACAATACTCCAAAAGTGGCCTTACCACCGAAGATATAAAAGACTTATAGAATCTGAGATGGTGAGGGTTTGAAGGGACCTCAGGAGTCATCTAGTCCAACACCCTGCTCAAAGCAGGACCAACCCCAACTAAATCATCCCAGCCCGGGCTTTGTCTAGCCAGGCCTTAAAAACCTCTAAGGATGGAGATTCCACCGCCTCCTTAGGTAACCCATTCCAGTGCTTCACCATCCTCCTAGGGAAAAAGTTTTTTCTAATATCCAACCTAGACCTCTCCCACTGCAACTTGAGACCATTGCTCCTAGTTCTGTCATCTACCACCACCGAGAACAGCCTAGCTCCATCCTCCCTGGAACCCCCCCCTTCAGGTAGTTGAGGCTATCAAATCCCCCACACTCTTCTCTCCTGCAGACTAATGGGATGGGCATTGGGATATGAGACCTTCCCCTTCCAGGGGTTGTTGGCTCCAGTCCTGCTGGGGGAACACACACAGCATATTGCATGGCCTATAAGGGTCACCTGCTGTATAAAACATGGCTCTTTGATGAGACAACCAAGGTGATGATAGAATCAGGTCAAGCCCTGCTGTAAGAAAGCAAAGTAAGCAGGAGTCAGGTGGTGAGCCTGCCTGTAAGTTCACAGGAACTGGGAAAACCTGAGCTGGCATTACACACACAGTGCGAAGAACCAGCATGTTCCAGAAAGGTGCCAGAACATCCCAATACCCCAAAGATAATGAGGGCTCACTGACCCCTCAGAGTGACAATATGATGGATAGAGATGTTTTGGCTGAACCATCTGGTACAAGATAAAAAGTGGCATCTTACTACTTCAGAGAGTGGCAACTACACGTCAGATGGGTGATACACAACGTGTTTGTGCTAGTGTATGAAAGGGGGTCTCAAAGGGAGTGTCTTTGTCTGGCTGAGTGAGGAACAGAAAGTCCCGCCGTTTACTGAGCCAGCACCATTGTCAGAGTCACACATGTATTAAGTGTGCTTGTAGCATGGATAATACGCTTTTTACCATGCTCGTTTGACAATAAACCTGGCCCGGCGTCTTCGTTGCTAAAAGGGATCTGTGGACTTATTAGATAATCCAATTGTGGTTTGATGGCTCGGTTTTGTGCGCAGAACGGGTACAGCATAAACACTGGGAGAACACACACAGCCAACATCTGACAACACGAGAGATGTGGTGGAATCTCCATCCGTACAGGTTGTTTGTACTAGATACCTCCTGAGATCCCTTCCAACCCTAATAGTCTATGATTCTGATTCTGTGATCCCCTGAAGGGCCTGTCCCTGCTGTTGTAGACCGGGGCCAGAGCAGAACCCCCTATAGCTCCCCCAATAGTGTCCTCCTCAGACCCTCCTTCATCTCCTTGTTCATAAGTTGTAGATCAGTGGGTTGAGCAGTGGTGTCCCCACTACATAGAAGAGACTCACCATCTTCCCGCTGCTCCCTGGTACTGTCAAGAACTTGGGTTCATTTCCCTCATGCTCAAGGGGCTTCTTCTAACTTTGGGCAAGTCAATTAATCCCTTTTTTCCTCAGATCCCCTTCTGCAGAAGAGGGATAATGGCACTTTCCTATCACACACAGGTGAGGCACTCTGATACTCTGTTATGGATACCTTATAAGTATCTAAAATGGAAAGACTGAAAAGCGTGGCCAACAGTTCTATCTCATGGAGACGGTAATCTGGTTCTTTCATGTTTTTCTTCTCCTGAAAAGTAAAGTAAATATCATTTGAGATCTTTCTAAATACATTTTTATTTCAGGACTAGACAATCAAAGACAACGTTAGTTGAACCTATAAATATATAAATATAAATGGATCTATCTGTTAAAACAAACAAACAATCAAACCCCCCTAATTGTCGGTAAAAGTAAAGACTGAATTTTATTAAAACATACTGCTGACTTGTCCTATGGGAAATACAAATAAGCCGTATATTTGTATAAAACAGAAAAGGAGAAGCCGTAAAATATTAGAATATCCAATTAATTTAGAGGAACATTCTATAATAAAATCTTCATACCAGTTAGGAATTATTTATGTTACATAATTTTTTCAACATTTTTCTCCTTAGGAGAAGATTATGATCTTTGTGATTTTTTCTCCAGAGTTTGAAATCATTCATAGGATTTTTTTTTACCAGAAATTCTCAAGGTCATATCCTCATCTGATGTAAAATATTTACAGAACACACTGAATAGCATCAGTGGGGAATCTCAGCCATTGACTCCAGTGGAGTCGTGCAGATTTACAGCTGGGGATTTGGTCTACTGGCTGCAATGCAACAACTGTACATTGATTTAGAGGTTTTTAAGCTGTGACTTGACAAAGCCCTGACTGGGATGACTTAGCTGGGGTTGTTCCTGCTTTGAGCAGGGGGTTGGACTAGATGACCTCCTGAGGTCCCTTCCAACCCTCATCTTCTATGATTCTATGACTCTATACTTTACACCGGCTAAGAATATAACCCATCTAGTCTAATGGAGCTATGCTGATTTACAGACTTCAAAGGGGATTACGGCCCATGGTCTGTAACTTATTTACGGACGCAATGTTTCATGAGTGTGCAGGATGTGACCTGTTCTGATGGAATACACAGTTCACATGGCGTATGCATCCCCTCTCTGATAAGTTGAGGTCTGGTTTCTTATTGAAATGATCCCTCAAAAATAAATTATGTCTTTAGTTTCCTCCCTGAGAACAGGATTCTGCTCATCAGTCTCTTGATGGCTTTTTCATCTCAGCATTTCTCAGTGTGTAGATCATTGAGTTCAGCATAGGGGTGATTACTGTGTAAATGACGGACACCACCTTGTCCAGGGCAAACTTCTTGAAGGGTTGAGCATAGATGAAGATGCTGTATATGAATATTAAACACACTACGGTGATCTGAGTCCCACAGGTGGACAGAGACTTGCGCTTCCTGTCCGTGACGTGTCCTGATCTTGACTAAGATGACAGCGTAGGAGATCAGCAGAACGATGAATATGACTACAAGGTGCACTCCACCATTGAAGACCATCTGCAGCTTGACCAAGTGGGTGTCAGTGCAGGCCAGTTTGATGATCTGTGCGACATCACAGTAGAAATTCTCCAGGATGTTCGGCCCACAGTATGGTAAATGGAGGAGCAGTCCAATCTGAACAGCAGAGTGAGCCAATCCACCCAGCCATGCCAGTGCCACTATCCCCAAGCACACATCTTGGTTCATGATAATCAAGTATCTCAGTGGTTTATAGATGGCCACGTACCGATCAACCACCATCCCCACAAGGAAAAATACCATCGTGCCCCCGATGCAGTGAAAAGAGAACATCTGGAGATGGCTTTGCGTTGGGAGAGGAAACCCCAAAGCAATGTAGGATGGATGAGTTGCTGACATCTAGGAAAGCCAGACTGGCCGGCAGGAAGTACATGGGGGTGTGGAGCCAATGGTCTGCGATCACCGTGATGATGATGGTGAAATTTACCAAACAGGTGGCCACGTATACTATGAAGAAGACCACACCACTCTCATTATATGAAAATAGCCCAGTTTGTACAAATTTCAAATGATACACAGAATGTTATCTTTCAACAGGGGCTACATTTCTAGCCAACATGGTGCTTTCTAGCTGGAGTGCTTATTTTTGCTTATTTTTGTTCAGTTTTAGTTAAGGTTGTCTGAGATTTCAGAATTTGGGTTTGTCCTAGAAAAAACACCTAAAAGCAAACCACTTCCCAAGCAAATAATCCCCAAAAAATAAAAATAAAAATATCAGATGAGTTTGCAAAACAAAAAGTATAAAAAAGTGAATTGGAAAGTGTCCAGGAAAAAGCCAACATTTGGGAGTGAATTATTCGGTCAATAATTCTCTTCTTTCTGACATTTCAAAACATCAGTACATGTGGCATTTTTCACATGCTGAAAATCAGATTAAATTGAAAGAACAGAAAAAGTCCTATGTCTGTCGCTAATTGTTCTGAGGAGGGGTGTGTGTGTGTGTGATTGTTATGAGCAGAGGTGTGTGTGTGTGTGCATTAAAAAGCCTAGACAAGAAACAGGGAGAGACCAAGAGCAGAAGAAAGAAAACAAAGCAGCGGTCTGTAAGCAAGATGTGACCATGGGTGAAGCCAGCAGAGAGGTTCTGGGCTCACGATTCTGAATGATGCAAGCTTGGGTCTGTAAACGAAGAACACTCCCTTTTGACTTTGGTTCCTCCTGTGTTCAGAGAAGCAGGAATTTGTACATTCCTTGCAAATAAATAAGATTGCATCCAAGAAAGCACCAGACGTTATCGTCATTTTCTGCTCCCAGTTGGAGCAAGGTAAAAGGTCCCGGACTCAGAGTAGCCACTTGGGTCAAAAAGGGGAACATATCCAAAATCAAGTTATTGAGATCAACACAGGGATAAATAGTTGTAATCTAATGGCCTGTGACATACAGGAGGTCAGACTCTGTGACCGGTTGATCCCTTTTACCCTTAAAGTTTATGAATCTATGACTCTATTTAGCTGCTCTACAATATGTTGGCCTCTGGTTCTAACAGAATTGAATACATTGATTCCCTCCTCAGCAACAAAAAAAATACGCAAATCAAAGAACAAACTCTGCAAACTGTCTGAAAAAAATGACTTATGTCTCCTCAAACCCTGGCTCGACTTACTCCAAATTTGGGTCACTGACCCTACTCTGCATCATACCAAAGCACACCAAATGTCAAAGGAATCTAACTGAGTATGGCAATGTTAGGGAATGTTGAAAGGTCAGCTTTTAAACAGAAGTCAGGACACAGCAGTCACTATAGTGGTGCTGCTAGGCCAGAATAATATTCATCAGTTTATTTCTCAACTAGGTGCACACTGCTCAGATTTCTATCTATGAGCCATGACCCTGGAATTTTCTAGGAGGATACAATAGGATTGTGCTGTTAAGCAATGTGAAGCTCAGCTACAGGAATAAATATAATACTAGGAATACCAGCACAAATATTCAGCTCCTGTAAACTGGCATAGCTCCATAGCACTAGGGCAATTGACACCAGCTGAATAACTCGCCTAAATGTCTTTAATGGAGCTATGGCTGATTTACATCAACTGGGGATCTGCCTTTCATATTTCTTCAAGGTCTCTGATGTACCCACAACCAGTGGGAATGAAATATTTTAAAAATGCCATACAGCTTTCCATCTCCAGCTGAATGAGTCAAATTTTAGTGTGGTCTAAAGAAGAAAAAATATATCAAGTGCAATTATTGAGAAAGAAAGAAAGAAAGAAAGAAAGAAAGACCATTCATCCCAATAGAAGTTAAAGATCAGATACAGAAAATCTCTGCAACACTGAATTCATCCAAAGTTGTATCCCTAGAGCAGTGTTTCTTAACCTGGGGTTTTAGAGGGGTCGCAAGTGCAGAGCTGGTATTGGGGGTGGCAAGAAAGGCAATTGCCTGGAGCCACAGGGGCGCCATGAAACTAAGTTACATGCCTCAGCCCCGTGGGGCTGGGACTCAGGCTTCAGGGGTACCATAGTTTGGAAAGGTTAAGAACCACTGCCCTAGAGGGAATGAATCAGTCCATAACCATTTAAAGTTTCACCCTTGTATTAAGGCCAAAGAGCTAAGACACGTGCAGACAGAGTAGGAACTTTTCTCTCATCTTTGGTTCAACTTCACGGGAAAAGAATATGAATTTGAAATTGTGACAGGCCAGACCATCAAAGGGAGTAAATTGGCCATAGCCCAATTGCAACCAAAGGCCGGGTCATCAGTTGGCAGAAACAGCTACTCTGCAATCAACGGCACTGCACTAATTCACATTCGCTCGGGACATGATGCTTCATTTTTAGTGTTTGCCTCTGGGTACCTGTTAGTGACAAACTTCAAGCTGCAAGAACAGTCTGAGCTGTGGTTCCTCTGGTGCCTGCATCCCAGGAGCTGCTGATGCAAGGCAGGAATCAAAAAACCCCAGAGCTAATGAAGGAACCGGCTATTCCAGGCCAGCTGAGCTTCTGCTGCCACTAGGCTGTGAGCTGTTGTAGGTCATGTGCCTGTGCTATAAATAAATATTTGATTTGGCAAATACCTTGAGTTAGTCTTTGGGCCTCAGCCCTGCCTTGCTTTTAACCAAGGCTCCTTCCACGGATGATGCCATCCCGTGAGATCCAGGGCTGGCCGTTGTTTCCCCTCTGTGGGGTGAGGGTCAGCTAGGGTAGGGTGAAAGGGTTGTTTGTTCATACGAGAGATGATTGCTGAGATCTAAGACCTGAAGAGCAGATTCATCTATTTATCCCCGGAGCAGGGACATCGGGGTTGTGGACAGGTCTGAAGCCTGAACAAGCTCTAGAGCCATTTAGTCCATCAGGTCTCAGCCAAGGATCCTCAAGGAGGAAGCAGCGAGTGCCCATCTGGGGAGAGGATCCCCGTCTGCTGGGAAGGGCAGAGAGACCCAGCAACTCAGGAAATTCAGTGACAGGGCATGAAGACAGCTGCTGGATAATGCAGTGATGGGTACATGAGAGAGAGACATGTGCATGGAAATATAGAGATAAACAGTGGCCAATGATTTCTAGCACCGGAGGACGAAAGGCATTGCAAGCCGGGAAAGATTTATCCAAAGACCGACACAGTAAGTTTGCTGTTTCAACTACAATGGTTAGAATGTTAATGTACAGGTCTAATGTAAGAACACAAATCTGAGCAGCAATTTGAACTCTTTAAGACTTTGGCTATCAGTTCAATCCAAGCAGTAGAGCCAATCAGATGTTTTTTTAGAAGAAAATTTTTTCTTTTTATAAAGTCCCACAGATTCTGGGGTTTTGGCAACAGAGAACCAAACATTTTCTGCTGAAAATTGAAAGATTCCAACTAAAATTCCCCTCCCACCTGAAAAAAAAAATTCTGTTTTTTGCTAGAGAGACGACACTTTCCATGAAAATGTGTTTAACTGAAAACACAGTTCTTTTAATCTTTTAAGCAGAACTTTTTATGACCAGCCCTATTTGGAAATTAATCTCAGCCAAGGGGGGTAATGCTAATATGGTCCAAGTACACCATAATTTCAAAACACTGTCATTTTATTACAGGCATATTTATTTCTGTTTCAAAGACATATTTCCGCAGGATGGCAGAACTGAGTGGACAGCAGAGCTGATCACCCGTGGAAAATGGGTTGTACCTTGCAGACATACTAGCACCTTGAAATTCAGAGTCAGAGTTGAATCTAGCCATCACAGCCTATCTATGTTGATTCTGCTCAAGGACATTAAGGGCACATCTACCCTGCAGCTGGGACCATGCTTCTCAACTCAGGTAGGGGGACGCCACTACTTGGGGGTAGCACAATACAAACCCACCAGATCCCCGTGGGTACATAATCAGATGTTCATGCTATCTCTGGCCACAGTGTAGGTGGACCCACACTAGGTCAATGGGACTAGAATCCACATCTCCTGGGCTCTCTCACCACGTCCAGCATGCAACACTGCTGCCAGTCAAGCACTGATGCTGTACGTGGGTGCACGGAGCTGAGGTGTGATAAGTCATAACCCCCCTCCCAGAGCTCATAATCAAGCGGACAAGGCAGAGAAAGAAACAGAATGATTGGCCCACAGTCACACGGCAGAACCGAGAACAGAACCCAGGTCTCCTGCCTTCCATTGACCGCACGGCACAGACATAAAGTCACAGAGGGAGACGGCACATCCCAGCGGTAACTGAAGGATGCGGGTCGCTCATCATCACTCAGAGATGGGAGCATGGCTGGGATTGGTGCCATCTATCAACTTGTAACCAGGTGGGAGGTCATCTATACACTGAGCTTGGGAGGAATCGTTACAGACAAGCTGGCACTTAGGATGCTCAGGGATCTGTTGTATTTCTCTAGAAAGTGGGAATCTGGCTCTATTGATGATTTAGTATTTTAATTTCATGCCCAATGTTATTGCTCCGTTGTTCGGCAGAGCTGAGGGACCAACTTTGCTAGATCTCTGGGATTGCACTATAATTTGTCAAAGTCTCTGAAGCATTTTATCAGGTGACATCGTGGGGCAGATCCTGAGAGGGTGTAAACTCATCTCTCTCACCAACAGAGGTGGGTCCAATGACGGATTTTCCCTCACCCACCTTATTTCTCTATTGGTCCGATTGTCAGGAGTGAAGAGAACTCCCCAATCCTAGTCAGTGGAAGTGAGGAGTGATGTGTTCTTTTGACACTCACATCATGAGAAGTTTCAGAGGGGAATCAGGATCACTCCATCTGACACTTTAATCCTGACCTGTTACCCTCTCTTTCGCTCCACAGCCATCAGACAATGTGCTGAGGAATAAAATGTCTAACCAAACCACAGTGACCGAGTTCCTTCTCCTGAGAGTCTCTGATGTTCGAGAGCTGCAGATTCTCCACTTTGTGGTGTTTCTAGTGATTTACCTGGCAGCCCTGGTGGGGAACCTTCTCATCATCACAGCTGTAACCCTCGACCGCCACCTTCACACCCCCCTGTACTTCTTCCTGATGAACCTGTCCATCCTAGACCTCGGCTTCATCTCTGTCACCATCCCCAAATCCATGCTCAACTCCCTCATGAACACCAGATCAATATCTTATTCTGGATGCGTCGCCCAAGTCTTTCTCTTTACGTTCCTCGGATCAGCTGATCTCGCCATACTGACCGTCATGGCGTACGACCGATACGTCGCCATCTGCCAACCACTGCACTATGAGAGGGTGATGAACAGGGGAGCTTGTGTCCAAATGGCAGCAGGTGCCCAGATCAGCAGTGTGCTCTACTCTGCCCTGCACACCAGGAGCACATTTGCAATATCTTTCTGTGGAGGCAACATGGTGGATCAGTTCTTCTGTGACATTCCCCAGCTCCTCAAGCTCGCCTGCTCCAACTCGTACCTCACTGAAACCAGGGTTATTCTCTTTAGTGTGGTCTTATTTTTAAGCTGGTTTGTTTTGATAATTGTGTCGTATGTTCTGATATTCAGAGCAGTGCTGAGAATCCCCTCAAAGCAGGGTCGACATAAAGCCTTCTCCACCTGCCTCCCTCACCTCACTGTGGTCTCCTTGTTCATTTTCACTGCCTTCTTTGCCTACCTGAAACCCACCTCCAACTCCACATCAGGGCTGGATCTCGTGCTGGATGTTTTCTATTCCATGGTGCCTCCAGTGATGAATCCCGTCATCTACAGCATGCGGAACAAGGAGATCAAAGCTGCCCTGAGGAAATTGATTGTGTGGAGGTTATTCACCAAGAATGAAAGGTCCATCTTTCTCTGACAACCATGGTTTTATTCTGCATTTATTTACTTGATATACTTGATATACTTGAATGATGACATTTTTGTCTCCATGAGAACATGCTGTGCATTTTTAGTGGAAAATGCTGTATTTACCGTCATAAATTCAGACACTTTCCACTGACTTTATTGGAGTTGCTCTAGATATACACAGATGTAAATACGATGAAAATCTATCTATCTATCTATCTATCTATCTATCTATCAAAGGTTTGTATACTGCCAACCAGCACCATTCTCTCTGAACACCTACTATGTAAAATCAATAGCCATATCAAAGTCCTTAGTAGACATCATAGACTCTCTGGCTCTTCTTATTTTTTGGGGTAAAAATACCCAGGGGATTGCAATACCAGAGCAGTAGTTTTTTGGTTTTCTTTCTTTCTCTGTTTTTTAGTTTATTTTTTAACTAATTGGCTGGTGGGTTGATTTGTTCCTTTGTTCCAGGTGTTTTTAAGGTGTGAGTGCATGGGGAGATGGTGAGTGTTCAGTTAGACAGCATTGTCAATATTTTGTCATATTTTGGGAGGTCTAGGTTGGAAATTAGGAAAAACTTTTTCACTAGAAGGATGGTGAAGCACTGGAATGGGTTACGTGGGGAGGTGGTGGAATCTCCATCCTCTGAGGTTTTCAAGGTGCTGCTTGACAAAGCCTTGGCTGAGATGGTTCAGTTGGGCTTGGTCCTGCTTTGAGCAGGGGGTTGGACTGGATGATCTCATGAGGTCCCTTCCAACCCTAATCTTCTGTGATTCTATCATTCTATGATCTATTGGGGGGTCATCCCATGTGTCATCTCTCTGAGGGGTTTTCTGAGCGAGCTGAAGGTTTTATTTCCACAGTGATAAAGGGGTACCGAAGAGGCTGCATGGCTGAATTCCTATTAAAATAATTTTTAATAGTGCTGGGATGCTATTATGTTATTAATGATGTGATATAGAATCAATAGCCTTATAGACACATTTTTTATTATTTTAACCTAACTAAATAAATCAATACTATATCATTGATGCTGTTGTGGAGAATATTTGTTTGTTTGTTGATTTTTTAAGAGGAAGATGTGCAGTATTTCTTAAAGACAATCATATTGGATAAAGAGTTCAAATTTGTATTCCTTTCAAGTCACCAGGATTTAGCCCTTCTTTGGCCAATACACACAAAGATCCAAGGGTGGCTAATGGCAGGTTAGAGAAAGCGAGTGCTACTGAGATGAACAGGTAAGATCCCCATCTCAGCTAAATCTCTGCTAATACAAAGTAGCTCCATCAACATTGCTGGTATGATACTGACCAGTTCTGGACCAAAGACACTAGGCTAAATTCAATAGTGACATAAACACTGATGTTTGCAGTGTTGTTGCAACCATGTTGATCTCAGTATATTAGAGAGACAAATTGGATGAGGTGTTATCTTTTACTGGAACACTTTGGAGTTGCACTGTATGTAAGAGAGCACAATGATTGCTCTCCACTATGAAACTGGAGATAAGCCAGTTGAGAGTCTCTGGGTTAAACTTAGAAGCAAGAACAATAAGGGTGATGTTGTGGTGGGTGTCTGTTATAGATCACCAGAACAGGAGGATGAGGTAGATGAGGCTTTCTTCAGGCAAGTAGGGAAAGTTTCCGGTTTACAGGAACTGGTTCACATGGGGGACTTCAATCACCCTGATATCTGGTGGAAGAGCAATACAGCAGAGCACAAACAATCCAGGAAGTTTTTGAAGAGTGTTGCGAACAACTTCCTGGTGCAAGCTCTGGAGCAACCAACTAGGGGCCATGCTTCTCTTGACCTGCTGCTCACAAACAGGGAATATTTGGTAGGGGAAGTAGAAGTGGGTGGCAACCTAGGCAGCAGTGACCATGAGATGGTTGAGTTCAGAATCCCGACAAAAGGAAGAAAGGAGAACAGCAGGATATGGACCATGGACTTCAGAAAAGCAGACTTTGATTTCCTCAGGGAGCTGATGGGCAGGATCCCCTGGGAGGCTAATATGAGGGGGAAAGGAATCCAAGAGAACTGGCTGTAGTTTAAAGAAATCTCATTGAGGGCACAGGAACAAACCATCCCAATGGGCGTAAAGAATAGCAAATATGGTAGGCGCTCAGCTTTGCTTAACAAAGAAATATTTGGTGAGCTTAAATACAAAAAAGAAGTTTACAAGAAGTGGAATCTTGGTCTGATGACTAGGGAGGATTATAAAAATACTGGTCGAACATGCAGGAATGAAATCAGGAAGGTCAAAGCGCAATTGGAGTTGCAGCTAGCAAGGGACGTGAAGGGGAACAAGAAGGATTTCTACAGGTATGTTACCAACAAGAGGAAGATTAGGGAAAGTGTGGGCCCCTTACAGAATGGGGGAGGCAACCTAGTGACGGAGGATGTGGAGAAAGCTCTCCTCAATGCCTTTTTTCCCCTCTGTCTTCATAGACAAGGTCAGCTCCCAGACTACTGCACTGGGTAGCACAGAATGGGAAGGAGGTGAACATCCCGCAGTGCTGAAGGAACAGTTCAGGATGATTTAGAAAGATTGGAAATACACAAGTCCATATGGCCAGATGCAATGCACCCAAGGGTGCTGAGGGAATTGGCTGATGTGATTTCAGTGCATTGGCTATTATCTTTGAAAATATGTGGCAATGGGAGAGATCCCTGATGATTGGAAAAAGGCAAATATAGTGCCCATCTTCAAGAAAGGGAAAAAAGAGGTTCCAGGGAACTACTGACTGGTCAGCCTCACCTCAATCCCTGAAAAATCATGGAGCAGGTCCTCAAGGAATCTATTTAAAGGCACTTGGAAGAGAGGAAGGTGATGAGGATCAGTCAGCATGGATTCACCAAGGGCAATTCATGTCTGACCAACCTGATTGCCTTCTATGAAGAGGTGACTGGCTCTGTGGATGTGGGGAAACCTTGTCTTTAGCAAGACTTTACTGTCTCCCACAGTATTCTTATCAGCAAATTAAAAAAGTATGGATTGGATGAATGGACTCTAAAATGGATAGAAAGCTGGCTAGATCATTGGGCTCAACGGGTAGTGATCAATGGCTCGATATCTAGCTGGCAGTCGATAACAAGCGGAGCGCCCCAGGTGTCATTCCTGGGGCCAGTTTCATTCAACATCTTCATTCATGATCTGGAGGATGGGGTAGATTGCACCCTCAGCAAGTTTGCAGATGACACTAAGCTAAGGAGAGTGGTAGATACCCAGAAGGTAGGGATAGGATACAGAGTGACCTAGACAAATTGGAGGATTGGGCCAAACAAATCTGATGAGTTTCAACAAGGACAAGTGCAAAGTCCTGCACTTAGGACGGAAGAATCCCATGCACAGCTACAGACTGGGGACCGAGGGGCTAGGCAGCAGTTCTGCAGAAAAGAACCTGAGGGTTACAGTGAACAAGAAGCTTGTTATGATTCAAGAGTGTGCCCTTACTGCCAAGAAGGCTAAAAGTGCATTGGGCTACATAAGTAGGAGCATTGCCAGCAAATTGAAGGAAGTGATTATTCCCCTCTATTCAGCAATGGTGAGGCGCATTTGGAGTATTGTGTCCATATTTGGGCCCCCCATTACAAAAAGGATTTGGACAAATTGGAGAAAATCCAGTGGAGGGCAACAAAAATGATTAGGGGGTTGGAGCACAAGTCTTATGAGGAGAGGCTGAGGGAACTAAGCTTGTTTAGTCTGCAGAAGAGATGAGTGAGGGGGGATTTGATAGCAGCCTTTAACTACCTGAAAGAGGGTTCCAGGGAGGATGGAGCTAGACTGTTCTCAATGTTAGTAGATTATAGAACAAGGAGCAATGGTCTCAAGTTACAGTGGGGGAGGTCTAGGTTTGATATTAAGAAAAAAAAATTCACTACGAGGGGGTAAAGTGCTGGAATGGGACCTCAGGAGGTCATGCTAGTATAACCCCTTGCTCAAAGCAGGACCAACACTAACTAAATCCCCTGAGCCAGGGCTTTAACAAGCCGCACCTTAAAAACCTCTAAGGATGGAGATTCTCCATCTCCCTAGTTAACCCATTCCAGTGCTTCACCACCCTTTCAGGTAGTTAAAGGCTGCTATCAAATTATCCCTCATTCTTCTCTTTTGCAGACTAAACAAGCCTAGTTCCCTCAGCCTCTCCTTATAAGTCCTGTGCTCCAGCCCCCTAAAATGTTTTGTTGCCCTCCACTGGACTCTCTCCAATTTGTCCACATTCTTCCTGTAGTGGGGGGCCCAAAACTGGACACAATACTCCAAATGCAGCCTCACGAATGTCGAACAGAGGGGAATAATCACTTTCCTCGATCTGCTGGCAATGCTCCTAGTAATGCAGCCCAATATGCCTTTAGCCTTCTTGGCAATAAGGGCACACTCTTGACTCATATCCAGCTTCTTGTCCACTGGAGCCCCCAAGTTCTTTTCTGCAGAACTGCTGCCTAGCCCCTCGGTCCCCAGCCTGTAGCAGTGCATGGGATTTTTCCATTCTAAGGGCAGGACTCTATTTGTCCTTGTTGAAACTCATCAGATTTCTTTTGGCCCAATCCCCCAATTTGTTTAGGTTACTCGGTATCCTATTCCTACCCACCAGCGTATCTAACACTCCCCCCAGCTTAATTTCATCTGCCAACTTGCTGAGGGTGCAGTCCAGCCTGCTGATCCATAGCCACGCCACTGACAAGACACCTGCAGTACCTCGGACTAATGCCAATTGGTAATTGGCTCATCGTACACACAGGCTAATTTTTCAAGGAATCTTAGAGCAGCCTGGGCCTCCAGAGGTGCAATGACCAGGATCAGCAGCCTGGGGCATATGCCCTTAGAGTCACTAACCCATGTTGCCATCTACGGGGCTGGTAGCCAAGCCATCACCACTGAAGGCAACTCGCACGAGTGCTCTGATGACAGAAGAGAGCCTTACAGTGATGGGCGAGTGGGGAAATACAGGCTGGGTGACACTGGTGTTCATAGTCACAGATGTTCATAGTCACAGGTCTGCAGGTAGGCCTCCCATGCTGTATCTGGACGTTGTAGCACCACTCCACAACAACTTGGGCATCGGAGAGGCTCTATTGAGGATTACACTGCTCATCCCATATGGGGAAGGGGCTGGGAAGGGTGCCCTCAAAACTGTCCGCTTCCATAGAACCTGACCAGACCACTGCATTTGCAAGGTCACACACCTAAGCAGTCAGAAAATGAGCCAAATTGCCATTACAATGGCTTTGTGGTATGTGAGAGCTCTGTGTCACAGTCTTACCAGCAGCTGACCTGAGAGAGGCACCGCAATTAGGGTGATAGGTAATGGAGGCCAAGGAGGGGGAGAGAGACAGCTCAGATGAGGAGATGAGAGAGGGGAAACTGGTACTGGCTGGGCATGGAGACTGGTCCAGAAGCCAGGGCTAAGACTCCCAAGCCTTTCCAGCCATTTTACACATTCTCCTAGAGTCCCCCTTCGGATGTGATCCCCGATTTAGCCTCAGGGGACCATGTGACAGTTGAATCAAGGAACCACAGGCTTTTCATATGAACTTCTCAACACACACACTTTACTCATAGGCTATGTCAACGCTAGAAATGTGGCATTGAGATACCTACTTAAATCAACCAAAGTTTCTAACGTAGCCCAGGCCTTAGACAGCCCTGGTGAGTCACAGAGCTCTGTGAAACAATTCAGTGGCAAAATAAATAAATAAATAAATAAGCACAGTCCATCAAAGCAGAGTGAATGCTCCTTGGTGGATTGTGCCGGTGAATTCAAGCTGTGAGGTTCAGGGTTGTTGGGGCACACTGCCAGTGCAGGGGAGCTTCAGAGCCCTGGCAGAGCTGGGAGTGAGGTGGGGAAGGGGTGCCATTGAAGAGCGAGAGGGGCACCTAGATGCTTTTTGGAAAATGACTTGGGGGGGGGGGGTTATATCTCCAGAATCCCTCTCTCAAATGTCTCCAAATTGGGTCACTAACAACTCTAGCTCTGCACAGCCCCCACCCTTAAAACAAACAAACAAAATAAACTCTGCAAACTGTCTGAAAAAAATGACTTGTGTCTCCTCAAACCCTGGCTCGACTTACTCCAAATTTGGGTCACTGACCCTACTCTGCATCATACCAAAGCACACCAAATTTCAAAGGAATCTAACTGAGTATGGCAATGTTAGGGAATGTTGAAAGGTCAGCTTTTAAACAAAAGTCAGGACACAGCAGTCACTATAGTGGTGCTGCTAGGCCAGAATAATATTCATCAGTTTATTTCTCAACTAGGTGCACACTGCTCAGATTTCTATCTATGAGCCATGACCCTGGAATTTTCTAGGAGCAACACAGTAGGATTGTGCTGTTAAGCAATGTGAAGCTCAGCTACAGGAATAAATATAATGCTGGGAATACCAGCACAAATATTCAGCTCCTGTAAACTGGCATAGCTCCATAGCACTAGGGCAATTGACACCAGCTGAATAACTTGCCTAATTGTCTTTAATGGAGCTATGGCTGATTTACATCAATTGGGGATCTTGCCTTTCATATTTGTTCAATGACTGATGTACTCACAACCAGTGGGAATGAAATATTTTTAAAATACCATACAGCTTTGATTCTCCAACCAAATGAGCCAATTTTTAATGTTGTCTGAAGAAGAAGAAAAAATATGAAGTGCAATTATTGAGAAAGAAAGAAAGAAAGAAAGAAAGAAAGAAAGAAAGAAAGAAGTCGGGCCATTCATCCCAATAGAAGTTAAAGATCAGATACAGAAAATCTCTGCAACACTGAATTCATCCAAAGTTGTATCCCTAGAGGGAATGAATCAGTCCATAACTATTCAAAGTTTCACCCTTGTATTAAGGCCAAAGAGCTAAGACACATGCAGACAGAGTAGGAACTTTTCTTTCATCTTCGGTTCAAGTTCACAGGAAAAGAATATGAATTTGAAATTGTGACAGGCCAGACCATCAAAGGGAGTAAATTGGCCATAGCCCAATTGCAATCAAAGTGCTGGTTCATCAGTTGTCAGAAACAGCTACTCTGAAATCAACGGCACTGCACTAATTCACATTCGCTCGGGACATGATGCTTCGTTTTTAGTGTTTGCCTCTGGGTACCTGTTAGTGACAAACTTCAAGCTGCAAGAACAGTCTGAGCTGTGGTTCCTCTGGTGCCTGCATCCCAGGAGCTGCTGATGCAAGGCAGGAATCAAAAAACCCCGGAGCTAATGAAGGAACCGGCTATTCCAGGCCAGCTGAGCTTCTGGTGACACTAGGCTCTGAGCTATTGTAGGTGACGTGTCTGTGCTATAAATAGATATTTGATGTGGCAAATACCTTTAAATAGTCTTTGGGCCTCAGCCCTGCCTTGTTTTTAACCAAGGCTAATTCACGGATTCTGCTATCCTGTGAGATCCAGGGCTGGCCACTGTTTCCCCTCTCTGGGGTGAGGTCAGCTCAGGTAGGGTGGAAGGGTTGTTTGTTCATAGCTGAGATCTCGGACCTGGAGAGCAGTTTTAGCTATTTAGCCCCGGAGCAGGGACTTCCAGGGTTGCGGCCAGGTCTGAAGCCTGAACAAGCTCTAGAGCCATTTAGTCCATCAGTTCTCAGCCAAGGATCTTCAAGGAGGAAGCAGCGAGTGCCCATCTGGGGAGAGGATCCCCGTCTGCTGGGAAGGGCAGAGAGACCCAGCAACTCAGGAAATTCAGTGTCAGGGCATGGAGACAGCTGATGGATAATGCAGTGATGGGTGCATGAGAGAGAGACACGTGCATGGAAATATAGAGATAAACAGTGGCCAATGATTTCTAGCACCGGAGGACGAAAGACATTGGAAGCCGGGAAAGATTTATCCAAAGACCGACACAGAAAGTTTGCTATTTCAGCTAAATCCGTTAGAATGTTAATGTACAGGACTAAGGTAAGAACACAAATCTGAGTGGCAATTTGAACTCTTTAAGACTTTGGCTATCAGTTCAATCCAAGCAGTAGAGCCAATCAGATGTTTTTTTAGAAGAAAATGTTGTCTTTTTATAAAGTCCCACAGATTCTGGGGTTTTGGCAACAGAGAACCAAACATTTTCTGCTGAAAACTGAAAGATTCCAACTAAAATTCCCCTCCCACCTGAAAAAAAAAATTCTGTTTTTTGCTAGAGAGACGACACTTTCCATGAAAATGTGTTTAACTGAAAACACAGTTCTTTTAATCTTTTAAGCAGAACTTTTTATGACCAGCCCTATTTGGAAATTAATCTCAGCCAAGGTGGGTAATGCTAATATGGTCCAAGTACACCGTAATTTCAAAACACTGTCATTTTATTACAGGCATTTTTATCTCTGTTTCAAAGACATATTTCCGCATGATGGCAGAACTGAGTGGACAGCAGAGCTGATCACCCGTGGAAAATGGGTTGTACCTTGCAGACATACTAGCACCTTGAAATTCAGAGTCAGAGTTGAATCTAGCCATCACAGCCTATCTATGTTGACTCTGCTCAAGGACATTAAGGGCACATCTACCCTGCAGCTGGGACCGTGCTTCTCAACTCAGGTAGGGGGACGCCACTACTTGGGGGTAGCACAATACAAACCCACCAGATCCCCGTGGGTACATAATCAGATGTTCATGCTATCTCTGGCCACAGTGTAGGTGGACCCACACTAGGTCAATGGGACTAGAATCCACATCTCCTGGGCTCTCTCACCACGTCCAGCATGCAACACTGCTGCCAGTCAAGCACTGATGCTGTACATGGGTGCCCAGAGCTGAGGTGTGATAAGTCATATCCCCCCTCCCAGAGCTCATAATCAAGCGGACAAGGCAGAGAAAGAAACAGAATGATTGGCCCACAGTCACATGGCAGAACCGAGAACAGAACCCAGGTCTCCTGCCTGCCATTGACTGCACGGCACAGACATAAAGTCACAGAGGGAGACGGCACATCCCAGCGGTAACTGAAGGATGTGGGTCGCTCATCATCACTCAGAGATGGGAGCATGGCTGGGATTGGTGCCATCTATCAACTTGTAACCAGGTGGGAGGTCATCTATACACTGAGCTTGGGAGGAATCGTTACAGACAAGCTGGCACTTAGGACGCTCAGGGAGTCTGTTGTATTTCTCTGGAAAGTGGGAATCAGGCTCCATTGATGATTTTAATTTTGTGCCCCATGTTATTGCTCCATTGTTCGGCGGAGCTGAGGGACCAACTTTACTAGATCTGTGGGTTTGAGCTGTAATTTGTCCCAGTCTCTGAAGCATTTCATCAAGTGATATGATGCGCCGGATCCTGAGAGGGTATAAACTTATCTCTCTTCCCAACAGAGGTGGGTCCAATGACAGATTTTCCTTCACCCACCTTATCTCTCTATTGGTCCGATTGCCAGCAGTGAAGAGAACTCCCCAATCCTAGTCAGTGGAAGTGAGTAGTGCTGTGTTCTTTTGACACTCACATCATGAAAAGTTTCAGAGGGGAATTGGGATCACTCCCTCTGGCACACTAATCCTGTCCCATGACCCTGTCCTTCCCTCCACAGCTATCACACAACGTGCTGAGGAAGAAAATGTCCAACCGAACCACCATGACTGAGTTCCTTCTCCTGAGAGTCTCTGACGTTTGAGAGCTTCAGATTTTGCACTTTGTGGTGTTTCTACTGATTTACCTGGCAGCCCTGGTGGGGAACCTTCTCATCATCACAGCTGTAACCCTCGACCACCACCTTCACACACCCCTGTACTTCTTCCTGATGAACCTGTCCATCCTAGACCTCGGCTTCATCTCTGTCACCATCCCAAAATCCATGCTCAACTCCCTCATGAACACCAGATCAATATCTTATTCTGGATGTGTCACCCAACTCTTTCTCTTCATATTCCTCAGATCAGCTGATCTTGCCATACTGACTGTCATGGCGTACGACCGATACATCGCCTTTTGCCAACCAGAGAGGGTGATGAACAGGGAAGCTTGTGTCCAAATGGCGGCTGGTGCATGTATCAGTAGTATACTCTACTCTGCCCTGCACACCAGGAGCACATTTGCAATATCTTTCTGTGGAGGCAACAAGGTGGATCAGTTCTTCTGTGATATTCCCCAGCTCCTCAAGCTCGCCTGCTCCGACTTGTACCTCAGTGAAACCAGGGTTATTTTCTTTACTGCGGTCTTATTGTTAAGCTGTTTTGTTTTGTTTTGATAATTGTGTCGTACGTTCAGATATTCCCTACAAAGCCTTCTCCACCTGCCTCCCTCACCTCACTGTGGTCTCCTTGTTCATTATCACTGGTGGCTTTGCCTACCTGAAACCCACCTCCAGCTCCACATCAGGGCTGGATCTCGTGCTAGATGTTTTCTATTTGCTGGTCCCTCCAGTGCTGAATCCCGTCATCTACAGCATGCGGAACAAGGAGATCAAAGCTGCCCTGAGGAAACTGATTGTGTGGAAGTTATTCACCAAGAACAAAACATCCACCTTTCTCTGACAACCATGGTTTCATTCTGCATTTATTTACAGATAGAATCAACTGATGACATTTTTGTCTCCATGAGAATATGCTGTGCAATTTTTAAGTGAAATATGCTGTATTTACAGTAGTAAATTCAGACACTCTCCACTGACTTTATTGGAGTTGCTCTTGTTTACACAGATGTAAATATGAAGAAAATCTCTCTCTCTCTCTCTTTTTCTACCTACCTACCTATCATTTTTACACTGCCAGTCATCAACATCTGAGGACATTCCACATAAAATCAGTAGCTATAACAAAGGGTTCACTGGTCTTCATAGACTCTTTAGCTTTTCTCCTTATGGCATCAAAACTCTGCTTGGGGTATGATAGTCTTTTTGTTGGATTTTGTGACAGAGGGGGGTATGACTGTATCAAATGATTATCTCTCTGTTGTACTATGTGTGGAAATACTGTCATGGTGATTACATAAATCTGGACTTCCTCAATGGTAACCCTTCACTCTTTATTCATGGCAGCTCCCCTACCTGAGAAAAGTGTTTGTTACCTCATTGAAAGAACATCATTAGGAATAATCAAGACTCCAGTCTGGGGCCATCCATTTTGGTTACCTTTCAACTACTGGCCCTTTTTCAGGAACAGTATTTTTTCTGTATAGGAAGGCAACTTGAGGAGCAAGGTAAGGAGGAGCATGACCGGTGGGTCTGGAAGTCTTAATTTTAGCACATGACACAGAGATCGGGACCCCATTTAATATCCGAGTCCTGCTCTGTGTGGCGGCCAATTGTCATCATACATAAGGACTTGCAGGAGATACTGCTGGAGAGATTGATGAAACACAGACAAGATCTATTTCTCAAGCCCCCTATCTCTCTCTCTCTCTCTCTCCCCCCCCCCACCTATTATGGCAAACAGCCAGCTTCTCCCTAGTGGGTCTCATGCTTCAACCCCTTGTAGTGGGCCAGGGAGTCCCCAGTAACCCTGACTCCCCTTGCAGGTACCTTGCTCCAGCTTCCTTCTGTTGGCTAGGGCCAGGGGTTTTCTCCTTCTGTAGCTGCAGAGAAGCACTGTCTCCTGGCCGGGGTGGGGGGGTTTCTCCTCCAGCTGCTACCAGCCTTCTGGCAGCTTCCTCCTCCTGGGCTTCTCCCCCCCCTTTAGGAAAGGCAGGGTTTAAGTACACCTGGACTAGCCCTTCATTGGATCCAGGTGTCTCTAATTGCCCTGCAATCATCTCTCCCCTGCTTGCAGGAACCAGGGCTATAGACATTCTTGGGCTCACACTCTGGCCCTGGTATGCCTTTTTGAGGGGGGAGCCCCTGCTGCTCCTTTATGGTGCAGGTAGTCCAGCGTGGAGCCATTTGGTTCACACCTTCCTCTGCCGCCTCCGAGGGCTCCGATACGACCAGCAGCTCTTTTTTCTCCACCCAAGGGGTCTTCCGCGAGACCTCTCCAAGCTGCCGGTCTTCTACCAGGACCTCCTCCGGACCTGGAGGCTGGTCTCTGCCTCCAGGCCCCCTTTTGTCCCCGAGGGGCAGGATCTCCTCGCGGAGCCCCTGCTACACAATCCACAACTCGGTGTGCAGGTGGCGGAGACCCTCTCGGTGCGACGGAGGCTGGTCCTGGTGGGAGTCACCAAGATCGGAGACCTCCTGGACTACGACCGGGGGGACTGGGTGGACCCCCATGCGCTGACTCGGCGCATTGGGCTCTCCACCCTTCGGACCCCCCGGCGCGTACTCCAGGAGGTGAGGGCAGCCTTGCCCCCTGCTGCTCACGCCTACCTCGAGCGGGTCCTGGGAGAGGGTGCTCCCCGCCCGCCCCTCAGCCCCGGCCCTCCGGCACTCTCCATCGGGCCCCGGAACTGCGAGCCCGCTCGGCCCCTCCCTCCCTACGCCCCGAGCCGGCTGCACGATTTGCAGCCGGTCCCTTTCCGAACCACGCCGAGAAACTACCTTTACACGCTCGTGCTCCACACCCTTCACTTCCCCGCCCTCGCGTCCCACCCCGACAACAAATGGCGGGACCTACTGCCACCTCTGGAGGGCGGGGACCCCCGGTGGGCCAGCCTGTATTCCACCTTGACCCCACGGCCCACCCATCAGTTGGCAGCTCCTTCACGGAGCCGTGGGCACGGGCGTGTTCTTGGCACGGTTCACCCTCCGCCCCGACACCTGCCCCTTCTGCGGCACGAGGGAGACCCTGGCGCACGCATACCTGGAGTGCGCCAGGTTGCAGCCCCTCTTCCGGCTCCTCCAGAACCTCCTGCTGAGGTTCTGGCTGCACTTTTCCCCACACTTGTTCATTTATGCACACCCCGTCCGTGGCCCCACAAAGTCGCGGGACCTCCTCATCAACCTCCTCCTAGCCTGCCCACCTTCCTAGCCTACAAATAGGTATGCCTTTTTGAGGCCCTCTGGCCTGACTTTATCACACTATCTAAGGATTGTTTACTGCTAACTATCACCATTATCTCTGTGTACCTTCTACATAAAATCAGTAGCCATATTACAGTCCTTAATATACATCATGGACTCTCTGGCTCTTCTTATTTTTCAGGGTAAAAATACCCAGGGGATTGCAATATCAGTGCAGTAGCTTTTTGGTTTTATTTCTGTCTCTGTTTTTTAGTTTATTTTTTAACTTGTTTGCTGGTGGGTTGATTTGTTCCTTT
The DNA here is from genome assembly GCF_026122565.2 of Emydura macquarii macquarii. Classification (NCBI taxonomy): domain Eukaryota; kingdom Metazoa; phylum Chordata; order Testudines; family Chelidae; genus Emydura; species Emydura macquarii. The sequence goes on from NW_027132424.1 coordinate 48,590, forward strand.
ATTCCAGGTGTTTTTAAGGTGGGAATGCATGGGGGGATGGTGAGTGTTTTGTTAGACATCATTGTCAATAGTTTGTCATATTTTGGGAGGTCTATGTTGGACATTAGGGAAAAAAAATCACTAGAAGGTATTGAAGTACTGGAATGGGTTACCTAGGGTGGTAGTGGAATCTCCATCTTCAGAGGTTTTTGAGGTGCAGTTTGACAATCATAGAATCATAGAATATTAGAGTTGGAAGGGACCTCAGGAGGCCATCTAGTCCAACCCCCTGCTCAAAGCAGGACTAACCTCAGCTATAACATCCCAGCCAGGGCTTTGTCAAGCCGCAGCTTAAAAACCTCTAAGGATGGAGATTCCACCACCTCCCTAGGTAACCCATTCCACTGCTTCACCACCCTCCTAGTGAAAAACTTTTTCCTAATGTCCAACCTAGACCTCGCGCCCTGCAACTTGAGACCATTGCTCCTTGTTCTGTCATCTGCCATCACCGAGAACAGCCTAGCCCCATCCTCCCTTGAACCTCCTTTCAGGTAGTTAAAGGCCGCTATCAAATCCCCCCTCACTCTTCTCTTTTGCAGACTAAACAAGCCCAGTTCCCTTAGCCTGTCCTCATAAGTCCTGTGCTCCAGCCCCCTAATCATTTTTGTTGCCATCCACTGGACTCTCTCTAACTTGTCCACATCCTTTTTGTAGTGGGGGGCCCAAAACTGGACACAATATTCTAAATGCGGCCTCACCAGTGCCGAATAGAGGGGAATAATCACTTCCCGCATCCTGCTGGCAATGCCCCTCCTAATGCAGCCCAATATGCTATTAGCTTTCTTGACAACCAGGGCACACTGCTGACTCATATCCAGCTTTTTATCCACGGTTACCCCCAGGTCCTTTTCTGCAGAACTGCTGCCTAGCTCATCGGTCCCCAGTCTATAGCTGTGCATGGGATTCTTCCTTCCTAAGTGGAGGACTCTGCACTTATCTTTGTTGAACCTCATTAGATTTCTTTTGGCCCAATCCTCCAGTTTGTTTAGGTCCTTCTGTATCCTATCCCTACCTTGCAGGGTGTCTACCACTCCCCCCAGCTTAGTGTCATCCGCAAACTTGCTGAGGGTGCAATCTACCCCATCCTCCAGATCATTAATGAAGATGTTGAACAAAACCGGCCTCAGGACCGACAATGCCGTGACTGGGATGGTTTAGTTGGGCACAGGGTTGGACTAGATGATCTCCTGAAGTCCCTTCCAACCCTATTCTTCTGTGATTCTATGATTCTATGATCTGTTGGGTCGTCCCAGGTGTCATCTCTTTGATGGGGTTTTCTGAGCGAGCTGAATGTTTTATTTTCACAGTGATAAAGGGGTACAGAAAAGGTGTCTGCATGGCTGAATTCCTGTTAAAATAGTTTTTGAATAGTTCTTGGGTGCAATTTTATTAATGATGTGTTATGGAATCAAGTGCCTTATAGACACGTTTTTATTATTTTAACCTAAAAAAATAAATCAATGCTATGTCATTCGTGCTATTGTTGAAAAGTGTTGTTTGTTTGTTGGTCTTTTAAGAGGAAGTTGTGCAGCGTTTCTTAAAGACAATCAGACTAGATTATGAGGCCAAATTTGTATGCCATTGAAGTCACTGGGATTTAGCTGATGTATTCAAAGGGATCAGGATTTGGCCCATGCACTCAAAGATCCAAGGGTGGCTGATGGCAAGTTAGAGAAAGCGAGTGCAACTGAGATGAGCAGGTAAGATCCCCATCTCAGCTAAACCTTTGCTAATACAAAGTAGCTCCATCAACATTGCTGGTATAACAGTGTCCGGTTCTAGACCAAAGACACTAGCTTAAATTCAGTAGTGACATAAACACTGGTGTTGGCAGTGTTGCTGCAGCCATGTTGATCCCAGGATATTAGAGAGACAAGGTGGGTGAGGTGTTATCTTTTATTGGAACAACTTGTGCTGGTGAGAGAGCCCAGCTTTTGAATTTATACAGAGCTTTCCTTCAGGTCAGAAGAAGAGTCAAAAGCTGGTCTTTCTCACCAGCACAAGTTGTTCCAATAATAATATCCCCTCACCCACCATGTGTCTGTAACAAACGCTGATGTAAATTATATGTATGGCATCATATTGTTATATTATTGGTGTCAGTGAAAAATGCCACTGACCTGCCAATCCATACATCAGGGGTTCCAAAACCGAGGGCCATGGTACAGTCCTGGGTGTTAGTTTACATGGGTCTTCGGGGGGTAATGTACCCCCAAATGCATAAATTGGTGGAGTGGTGACCAGAGGAGCTGGGGAGCCCCGATGAGTGGCAGAGGGCAGAGTGGATCTGCTGGGAAGTGGGCGGAGGTCCAGGCATAGGGGCTGTCCCCAAAACACTGGATCTCAGGGTTGCTGGAGTAAACGGTGGAGGGCTCAAGGCTGTGGCCACTCCGAGCTGCTGCACCCTGCGATTGGTGGATGTCGGGCCCCTTGAAGTATCTGTCCCCAGGGACTGGGGCTCGATGGTCCTGCTCTGTTTCTGCCTTGCCAATGCTGTAATCAGAACTGTCATAGGTCACAGCCAGGCCCGACCCAAGTGTCTGCCTCTGCCAGGCACTGATGGCTGCCGAGCCCTTCCCAGCCAAGGGGTGCCCCTTGCATCTGAATGGAGTCTTAATTCCCAGAAATTCTGCACCGTGGTCTGCTCTACCAATCCCACCCATCAAGGGGCCCTATGTGTGGCAGGCAAGGAAGAGCACAGTCTCCTATCAGATGAGATATTGACTTTCCCCACTGGCGATAAATTCCGAGTAGGAAATTTCTTCTTCAGATTTGGCTGCCTGCTTTGAGATCACACGAGCTCCCCCTCGGAGTTAGTGACCCAGAGCATCCCAGAACAGGTGGGACGTGCCGGCCTCAGCCCCGAGAGCATGACATTATCTGACGGCCATTCCTGGAAATGACTAGCCACTTCTCTCTCCGAACACTTCTATGCTGTCTAACAGTAGAGGGAAACGCCAGTGCTTCTTTCCATGGGAACATCTGAGATTTCAGAATTTGGTTTTGTACCAAAAAACCCCAAAAACAAACCACCACACCCAGCAAATAACCAAAAAAAAAAAAAGAAAAGAAAATATCAGATGTGTTTGCAAAACGAAAAGTTTTAAAATGTCTATTGGAAAGTGTCCAGGAAAAAGCCAACATTTGGGAGTGAATCATTCAGTCAATAATTCTCTTCTTTCTGACATTTCAAAACATCAGTACTTTCAGCATTTTTCACATGTTGAAAATCAGATTACATTGAAAGAACAGAAAAAGGCCCATGTCTGTCACTGATTGTTCTGAGGAGGGTGTGTGTGATTGTTATGAGCAGAGGTGTGTGTGTCTGTGTCTGTGTAAAAGTCTAGACAAGGAACAGAGAGAGACCAAGAGCAGAAAGAAGAAAGCAAAACAGCAGTCTGTAAGCCAGATTTGAAGCCTACAGCGAGGTTCTGTGCTCACGATTCTGAATGAAACAAGGCTGGGTCTGTAAACGAAGAATGTCCCCTTTTGACTTTCGTTCCTCCTGTGTTCAGAGAAGCAGGAATTTGTACATTCCCTGTAAATAAATAAGATTGCATCCAAGAAAGCACCAGACATTATAGTCATTTTCTGCTCCCAGCTGGAGCAAGTTACAAGGCCCCGGTTAGCCATTTGGGTCAAAAAGGGCGACATGTCCAAACTAAAGTTATTGAGATCAACACAGGGGTAAATAGGTGAAATCTAACAGCCTGTGATATACAGAGGGTCATACACTATGACCTGTTGATCCCTTTTGCCCTTTAAGTCTATGAATCTATGAAGCTGCTCTACAATATGTTGGCATCTGGCTCTAACAGAATTGAGCACATTGATTCCCCCCCAGCCCCCAAAAAAAAAGTTTGGACAAACACAAAAGGGAAACAACCCTGGTGTCATAATTGCACATGAGAAGTGAAATTAGATATTGATAAGATGTAGCCATTTTCCACTCCTTGAAAAACACCCACCAAAAGTAATCCAGATATTCACCCAGGGTCATCAAAAGCAGTATATATAGTACACGAGGAAAAGGGCATAGAAGTCTGCATTAATTACATATTTTATTGTTATTATTGTTGTTAATACAACTCTGTATTGATTGTGGAAATTAATACCATCAAAGAACACATGGGAAAGAAGAATATATGATTGTTTCCTTATTTGTGACTGAATGCTTTATAATATAACCTAGAAATCCAAAAGTTTTAGAAGAATGTTAATGTTGATGGACCCACAAGGGACACCACAAGGAAGCAGAAGGAGGAGGGTGCAGCAGGGGAGGCCTCCCAATTCATACTGCAAAAGTAGGCCAGTCGGCTACTTATCTCAAGTGCCTGTACACAAATGCAAGAAGCCTGGGAAACAAGCAGGAAGAACTGGAAGTCCTGGCACAGTCAAGAAACTACGACATGATTGGAATAACTGAGACTTGGTGGAATAACTCTCACGATTGGAGCGCTGTCATGGATGGGTATAAACTGTTCAGGAAGGACAGGCAGGGGCGAAAGGGGGAGGAGTTGCACTGTATGTAAGAGAGCACTATGACTGCTCTGAGCTCCAGTATGAAACTGGAGATAAGCCAGTTGAGAGTCTCTGGGTTAAGCTTAGAAGCAAGAACAATAAGGGTGATGTCCTGGTGGGTGTCTGTTACAGACCACCAGACCAGGAGGATGAGGTAGATGAGGCTTTCTTTACTCAACTAGGGAAAGTTTCCAGTTCACAGGACCTGATTCTGATGGGAGACTTCAATCACCCTGACATCTGCTGGAAGAGCAATACAGCAGAGCACAAACAATCCTAGAAGTTTTTGGAAGGTGTCGCTGACAATTTCCTGGTGCAAGTGCTGGAACAACCAACTAGGGGCCGAGCTTCTCTTGATCTGCTGCTCACAAACAGGGAAGATTTGGTAGGGGAAGTAGAAGTGGGTGGCAACCTAGGCAGCAGTGACCATGAGATGGTCGAGTTCAGGATCCTGACAAAAGGAAGAAAGGAGAACAGCAGGATACGGACCATGGACTTCAGAAAAGCAGACTTTGACTCCCTCAGGGAACTGATGGGCAGGATCCCCTGGGAGGCTAATATGAGGGGGAAAAGAACACAAGAGAGCTGGCTGTTTTTTAAAGAGACCTTATTGAGGGCACAAGAGCAAACCATCCCAATGTGCAGAAAGAATAGCAAATATGGTAGACGTCCAGCTTGGCTTAACAAAGATGTCCTTGGCGAACTTAAACGCAAAAAAGAAGCTTACAAGAAGTGGAAGCTTGGTCAGATGACTAGGAAGGAGTACATAAACACTGCTCGAACGTGCAGGAATGAAATCAGGAAGGCCAAAGCGCAATTGGAGTTGCAGCTAGCAAGGGACGTGAAGGGGAACAAGAAGGGTTTCTACAGGTATGTGGCCAACAAGAGGAAGGTTCGGGAAAGTGTGGGCCCCTTAGAGAATGAGGGAGGTGACCTAGTGACGGAGGATGTGGAGAAAGCTGAGGTACTCCATGCCTTTTTTGCCTCTGTCTTCACAGACAAGATCAGCTCTCAGACTGCTGCACTGGGTGGCACAGAATGGGAAGGAGGCGAACATCCCGCAGTGCAGAAGGAACGGGTCCAAGACTATTTAGAAGGATTGGACATTCACAAGTCCATGGGGCCGGATGCAATGCACCCGAGGGTGCTGAGGGAGTTGGCTGAGGTGATTTTAGAGCCATTGGCTATTATCTTTGAAAGCTTGTGGCAACAGGGGGAGGTCCCTGAGGACTGGAAAAAAGCAAATCTAGTGCCCATCTTCAAAAAAGGGAGGAAAGAGGATCCGGGGAACTACAGACCGGTCAGCCTCACCTCAATCCCTGGAGAAATCATGGAGCAGGTCCTTAAGGAATCCATTTTAAGGCACTTGGAAGAGAAGAAGGTGATCAGGAACAGTCAACACGGATTCACCAAGGGAAAGTCATGCCTGACCAACCTGATTGCTTTCTATGATGAGGTGACTGGCTCTGTGGACGTAGGGAAGACGGTGGACGTGATATACCTTGACTTTAGCAAAGCTTTTGATACTGTTTCTCACAGTATTCTTATCAGCAAGTTAAAGAAGTATGGGTTGGATGAATGGATTATAAAATGGATTGAGAACTGGCTAGAGCATAGGGCTCAACGTGTAGTGATCAATGGCTCCATGTCTAGCTGGCAACCGGTCACAAGCGGAGTTCCCCAGGGGTCGGTCCTGGGGCCGGTTTTGTTCAACATCTTTATTAATGATCTGGAGGATGGGGTAGATTGCACCCTCAGCACGTTTGCAGACAACACTAAGCTGGGGGGAGTGGTAGATACCCTGTAAGGTAGGGATAGGATACAGAGTGACCTAAACAAACTGGAGGATTGGGCCAAAAGAAATCTAATGAGGTTCAACAAAGAAAAGTGCAGAGTCTTCCACTTAGGAAGGAAGAATCCCATGCACAGCTATAGACTGGGGACCGATGAACTGGGCAGCAGCTCTGCAGAAAGGGACCTGGGGGTAACGGTGGATAAAAAGCTGGATATGAGTCAGCAGTGTGCCCTGGTTGTCAAGAAGGCTAATGGCATATTGGGCTGCATTAGGAGGGGCATTGCCAGCAGGTCACGGGAAGTGATTATTCCCCTCTATTAGGCATTGGTGAGGCCGCATTTAGAATATTGTGTCCAGTTTTGGGCCCCCCACTACAAAAAGGATGTGGACAAGTTAGAGAGAGTGCAGCGGAGGGCAACCAAAGTGATGAGGGGGCTGGAGCACAGGACTTATGAGGACAGGCTGAGGGAACTGGGCTTGTTTAGTCTGCAAAAGAGAAGAGTGAGGGGGGATTTGATAGCGGCCTTTAACTACCTGAAAGGGGGTTCCAGGGAGGATGGGGCTAGGCTGTTCTCGGTGGTGGCAGATGACCGAACAAGGAGCAACGGTCTCAAGTTGCAGGGCGGGAGGTCTAGGTTGGACATTAGGAAAAAGTTTTTTACTTGGAGGGTGGTGAAGAACTGGAATAGGTTACCTATGGAGGTGGTGGAATCTCCATCCTTAGAGGTTTTTAAGCTGAGACTTGACAAAGCCCTGGTTGGGATGATATAGCTGAGGTTAGTCCTGCTTTGAGCAGGGGGTTGGACTAGATGACCTCCTGAGGTCCCTTCCAACTCTAATATTCTATGATTCTATGATTCTTAAGTAGAAAGGACACCTCAAAAAGCTTGATTCACAATGGTTGGTCAAGTCTATACAGGCCATCAACTCAGCTCAACAGCACTTCTGTGTGTTTGTTTGTCTGTCTCTCTATACTGAAATAACTTTTAAATAGCACATCTGATCAGGCCATCCACAGCTACAACCACCTCTGTAATTGTTGATAGATCGTAGAACTGATTCATGTCACCATTAAAGCCCTCCATCATAGAATCATAGAATTAACAATACTTAATTTCATCTCAGCCATTCTTCCAACACAGTTTAACACCTTGAAGCCCTGCATTACCCTTAGAGAAAGAAGACGAAAACCTAGGGGAAGGATTAGAAGGAAATGTGCAGGAAAGGTGGGAATGGGAGTATGTACACAGGGGAGAAAATGAGGAATCTGGAATGGGGAGAGGAGGGAATGAAGGAATACACAGCACCATTGCTATGGGGGAAGGATGGAAACCCTGGTACTGAAGGAAGGCAGGATGAGGCGCACCCAGAACCCCTAGTAAAGGGAAGATGGGGAGGAGCTGTGGGGATTCCCTGTAATAGCGGGCGATGGGAGGGTGGCAGACAGGGAGCTTGTGGGGAGTGGAGGGAAGAGAGATTCAAGCACCCCAGCTGTGTGCAAGAAGCTCGGCTTACAGAAGATATGAAAGGTGAGACCCACAAGTACAATAATTTTTTATTGACATAACTAGAATAATCCATTTTTTATGGAAAAAATGGGGAAAGAATCTAAAATCAAATATCATGTAAAAGAATGGGAACAAATCTGGAGGAAAGCTAAAAACACATATATTTGTGGAAGTATTCATGCGAATTATGAACAAATACTTCATGTATGTGAATTCACTACACTTAAGCTTATTAAAAGATATAAGAAATGTAGTCATAAATGCTAGAGAAAATGTGGAGGAATAGCAATCTGTTTGTATATATGCTGGCAATGCCCTAAAATAATCAGACAGAAATAACACAACATTTTAGAAAACAACTAATTGACTTTTCAAGAAAGAGCCAATTCACAATTATTCCTAGTAGAAAGATCGCTTGGTGTTCAAATCCTGGAGAAGGACAGATCCACCAACATTAGTAGCATGGAGAACTTAAGTAGTGGCAATGCTTCCAATGGAGCAAATGGTAGAGATCCCCAGATCAGGATCAAGTAAAATGTATAAGGAATTAATACCTTATTTGGAAGCTGACTATAACGAATACAAACTTCATGTGAGGAAATTGACTAATACATTTTTCACTACTGTCACAAATAGGAATTATGAATGAAAAAGTTTAATCTGATGGAAAGTTCATGTGGGATAATTACTACAAAATAGAAAAAAAAAGATCACTCAAATTAAATTCTGTCTTTATAGTTTCCTCCCTGAGAAAAGGACTCTTCTCATCAGTCTTCTGATGGCCATCTTCATCTCGGCGTTTCTCAGTGTGTAGATCATCGAGTTCAGCATTGGTGTGATTGCAGTGAAAAAGACGGAAGGGCCGAGCGTAGATGAAGATGGAGGGTATGAACTGTAAACACACGACTGTGATCTGGGTTCCACAGGTGCACAGAGCTTTGCGCTTCCCGTCCATGACATGTTTCTTTATCCTGACTAAGATGACGGTGTACGAAACAAGCAAGATGATGAACAGAATTATGACGAGCATCCCACTGTTGGAGACCATCAGCAACTCGACCCAAGTAGGTGTCAGTGCAGGTGACTTGTGGGACAACGCAGAAGAAATTGTCCAGGACATTTGGACCACAGAATGGCAAATGGAGGACCAGTCCAATTTGAGCAATTGAGTGAGCAAATCCACCCAGCCATGCCCCTGCCACCAGCCACACGCACAAACTCTGGTTCATGATAGTCAAGTATCGCAATGGTTGATGGATTGCTACATACCGATCAATAGCCAGCAATACAAAAACAAGAATTGCAGCACCGGCAAAGAAGTGGAAGAAGAATATCTGGAGGATGCACTCATTAAATGAGATGCCTGTCGGCTGGAAGAGGAGATCCAACAGCAATTTGGGTACAGTGACTGATGAGTCACTGACATCTAGGAAAGCCAAGTTGGCCAGCAGGAAGTACATGGGGGTGTGGAGCCAGTGGTCGGTGATCACAGTGGTGATGATGGTGAAATTTCCCAACCAAGTTGTAACATAGACTATGAAGAAGACGACGAAGAGGCATCACTGCAGCTCAGGACTCTGGGTGAGGCCCAAGAGGAGAAATTCTGTCACTGTGGAACTGAGATTGAGCTGTTCCATTTACTAGCCTCAAAACATGTCTACAGAGAAAATTAAGAATTAGTATGAAGAACTTCTAATTGCTTCCTTCTTGAATTGCTAATATTAAGTCAATATCAACTCCTCTTATACAGAATTTTGTTTAGGAATTTTCTTAGCTTACTAAATGTAATCAACCTCAGTGGAGGGCAACCCCGCTTCAGCAGATGCTAGAAGCTACACCAATCCTCAGTTCTGGGGTCATTTGGAATGAAGGAGAGCAGCCTACACACCAGTTCAAGCCCCTAGCTAGCCCCTGTCTCCAGTTATCTCCCTGCAGATTTGATGCAGCACATGTCCTGGGGCCCAGAGGGTCAGGGTTGGGAGGAATGTGCGTTGCAGAGAGTGCTCTTAGGATGGACTTTTCAGAGTCCAGTGGTTCTCAATGTGCGCGTCACAAGGAAGTGTCAGGAGGTCATGATGACCAGAATGCCCTTCCCGTATTCCTAAGCAGAAAGGAGGTCCCAGGTAGTGCCTGGTCTTAACTGAAGAGTGGTTGGATTGGAAAATCTGAGAACCACTGATTTAAGAGATTCATATGTCCCTCTCGTGGCCTTAATATCCGAGGTACTGAGCATCTGTAAGCCACCTTAACCAAGTGATTATTGTTGTCCACCATCTAGTGGCTACAAGAAGCGAAGGAATTAAGTCTTATTGTCTATTGCAGCATTGCATGTCCTCACCACATCTGAAATAAATACAGTCACTGTAATTAGGTGCCCATGGGGCTTAATTTTAAACACCTGTATTTGAAACTGGTGAACACAAAAAATATTCCATGTATGAATCCAGATTTAAGTATTCAAAACAGACGTAGCTGGAAAACTACTTCCATGAAATAGTCGATATTTCTAATTGTTCATGGTTAAATTTCTGAAGCAAATTGTTATGTCAATGGCAATCAAATCCTAATTTTCATTTAATTTCAAAACAAGGGTTTTTTTTTTTTCAAATTTCAAATTGAAATTGAATTTTTCATATTGATTCTTTTTTATTGGTGGGGGAGCCAAAAATATTTTAAAACTGTTGTTGTGAACAATACCATCAACACCCCAAAGTGCTTTACCAAGGGGGTTGGTATCATTATACCCATTCTGCAAATGCAAAACTGAGGCACAGACAGGTGACGTGAGTAGCACAAGATCACCCAGCCAGGAGGAAAAGAACTGAGATCTCTGCAGTCCTGGTCCCACGTTCTCTCCACTTGACCATGCTACTTTTAGTCTCACACAATGCCCCCATTTTTATACTTCCCCCCCCACAGTATCTCAAGATTTTCCTCTCCAAACTTTGGGTTTTGAGGAAACCTCGTTTTTCTACAGGAAATAGATTTTGCCAAAGAATGTCAACCCTAGTTCTAAATGTCTCCTCCTTTTGGTTACTGCCCTGCCATGGACACATTCTGGGACCCTGGCTAATTCGGATCCCCATTCGGTCTAGGATTTTAAAGGGGGAATAAGGGACTTAGGCACAGGGAAATTCACTTGGTGCTTTCCTGCAATTTTTCCAGTTTTCACTTCCCAGCTCCAGACCCTTTCATTTCAGAGCAGCACAGACCCACTGCCATAGGAAACACCTGGTCAGCCAAAGTTAGTCATACAAAAGTGTCAGATAGTTTGGGTGGTAAAGGCTGTATGGGCTGTTTTCCTCCTAACTCACTTAGGTTCCTGTAAAATCCAAGGCAGTATATAAACTCTCCACCACACATTTTGTCTCTGCAGTAAAAATGCCTATCACTAGTACCACACTGTAGATTTTGTACGATAAGAATCATTACCTCCCTCAACCACCCGTGCTGGTGATCAGCCACATCCAAACAATTGAGGATGGGTCTGGGAGTTGCATGTCATCTCGGATCATTGCTCTCCTGACTGGCTGGGGAAGGGGAGCTAGTTCCAAAGAGGAGACAAGGCCGAGAAATATTTCCCTTATATCCTATCTGACCCAAGACTGGTGCCAGGATCAATGGCTCACTGAAGTCCCCCAAGCTTTACTGAGCCAGATCAAGAGAGTTGCTGCTTCGGAGAATTGAGAATTCAATCTCAAGGGGAATGATTAATAAGTCCCTGAATTTTTTTTTTTAAATGTTTATTTTTAGCCACTCAAACTGAACAGGCTCTGGAAATTGACCAAGTTGTCTGGGCTTGACACAAAAAGTCTATGTGGGACACAGGACCTGCTTACATCAACCTCGCTGGCAACGTGTCTTCATTTAAATTTGGCTCCCGCCACACTGATTTAATAACACCACCTCCCCGATTGGCATAGACTCAGGTCAATGTAAAGAGGTCCGCGCAGTGTAGACACTTCAGTCGACAGTTGTTGGCCGCCAGGAGTTGTCCTACAATGCCCCACCCTGACTGTTCTGGTCACCGTTGTGAACTTCTCTGCTCAGAATTCAGGTGGATAGGAAGCTCCTTCTCCCTTTAAAGCCCTGCAAATTTTTGAAATTCCTTTTCCTTGTTGTCCGACACGGCCAGCCACCTAGCAGCTCCCCATTGTTGAGTCTAATTGCCCAGTTGTCTATGCTGGCTACAAGCTCTTGACATGCTCCTGCTAGGCACATAAATACCTTTAAAAATCTGGCCACTATGAGACTCCTAAGTTCCTAAGTCACTTTTGAAAATAAGGCTTTGGTTCTTAAACCATGTAGGTGATTTTGAGAATTTTCCCCAATGACAGTAAGTGGAAGAGACTCCGTATGTGTATATGTGTGTGTTTACATCAGAGCGAGAGACAAGCCAGACAATGTATAGCCAGGGCTACATGAGAAAATCTCTGCTGGTTTAGCTATACTAGCTAGCAACCACTCCTATTTTAAATTTACTAGTGTTTTGCTAGTGTAGCTTATAGCGGTTCTCTGAGAGAAATACACTACAGCAGCAAAAGCGCTTCTATGTCTTTATAACCATGTTTACACTGGGATTTTTACCGGTATCGAAATGTCTCAAAATATCATATCGCCTAACTGGCATTGCTAGATGGCAAAAGTTTCTAGAGTAGATCTGACTTATGTGGTTTTTTTGCAAGCTTACATTATAAGTACATTTCTGATTCTTTAGTGTGTTTGCTTGTCAAGAACGTTGCACACATTTTTTTTTTTAGTGCACATTATTATGAGTGTGTTCCTGAGTGTAACTCAACCCGCATGTGAGTGTTTTCTTTCCGGGCTGTGGTTGAGAATGTTTGTAATGTGAGTATCTGTTTCTCACTGTGAGTTACTGTGTGTTCACTTGTGAATGTACAGTATCCTGTCTTTGTTACTGAAACAACCAAAAACCAAACAACCAAACAAGCTCATTCACCCCAAGATTAGTACTCACATCTTCTTCGTTCAGATCTCCTTCTCTGAAAGCCACTAGGGGTGATGGACAACCAATACATTAACATTTAAAAAAAGATCTCTTTCCTCCCCCCACCCACAATATCAAAATATTAGATAATTATTGAGTTACAGAAGGGTAGCCGTGTTAGTCTGTTTTTAGCAAAACAGCGAGAGTCTTGTGGCATCTTAAAGACTAACACATTTATTTGGGTATAAGCTTTCATGGGCAGAAACCCACTTCATCAGATGCATGCATCCATGCAACAAATCCCGTTGCCAGCTCTGCCCACATATCTACTCAAGTGACACCATTGCAGGTCCTAACCACATCAGCCACACCATCAGGACCTCATTCACCTGCACATCTACTAATGTGATATATGCCATCATGTGCCAGCAATGCCCCTCTGCCAGGTACATTGGTCAGACCGGACTGTCACTACGCAAAAGAATAAATGGACAGAAATCAGACATCAGGAATGGTAACATTCAAAAACCAGTAGGAGAGCACTTCAGTCTCCCTGGACACTCAGTAACAGACTTGAAAGTTGCCATACTTCAAGAAAAAAACTTCAAAAACAAACTCCAGCGCGAAACTGCAGAGCTGGAACTCATCTGCAAACTTGACACTATTAGACTGAGTCTGAATAGAGAGTGGGAGAGGCTAGCCCACTACAAAAAATAATGTTCCCTCTTTTGATATTCACACCTTCTCATCACCTGTTGTGAATGACCTCATCCCCCCCTGACTGAATTACCTCAGTAACACTTGCCCTTCTCACTGTGATGTAACTCATCCATCCTTGTATGTGTATATACACCTACCAAACTGAAGTTTCCACTTCATGCATCCGACCAAGTGGATTTCTGCCCACGAAAGCTTATGCCCAAATAAATGTGTTAGTCTTTAGATAATTATTGTTTAAATTTTTCACTGTTAAACTTTGAAAAACAAAGAAAAAACAGTTTTCTGCTCATTGTTTTTCAGGCTAAATTTTCAGTTTCAATGCATTCATATTGAAATTTTAGGTTTTTGTTTCCTCCCATGCCTTTTTCTCTTCCATCTTTGGAATACCATTTGGAAAAATGGGGGAGAGGAGTAAAAAGTAAGAAGTGAGAAAAAAAGGACTTTACCTCATTTTTTGCCAGTGTGAAAATTTAAGAATTGAAACTTTTGATTCAAAATGCAATGAAAAAATAATGTTCTTTGAAATGTTCAGTTGCTTTTAAAAAAAATATTTAAAACAGATTTTCCCATCCACAATTTGTTGGCAGAATTATTTATTTTTTCATTTATTTTATGGTAAATAATCTCAACCACCTGTAAAAATCTCAGGGTAAAGGACAGACACATGTGGCTGTGGGCAATGGGAGAGGACGGTTTGTGGGGAAACTCTGGCTTTGGACTATGGGGAGTTGGGTTGAATATCCCCCATGCCATAGACAACCTCTGCAGAGCACAGGTAACTCACATCTTCTCCCCCTACTGGGTTTTCCAGGGTGAATAAGGAACTTAAGTGTCCAGTTCCCATTGCTTTTCACTGACAGTTTGTTGCCCAATATCTCTAAAGTACTTTGACATTCACAGGCTCTGTGCCTCAGTGCCCCTTCCAGAAATGGGGATAATATTACTATTTCTTTATTTTGCAGGCTCCAAGTGGGTATGGAGAGCCATTTGTTGGATACTATTGAAATACCAGAGTCCCCAGTATTATTGCTCCATTTTTCAGTGTTTATTAGTATTCTCATTTCTCAGAGAAATAAGCCTTAATATGTTTGCATATGGTATTCACGCTAAAGAATTCTACTAGCTCTACTGGAAATATAATGATGGTAGATTTGTGCTGTGTAGGAATAAAAATGTTAAAGAAAGAAAGAAAGAAAGAAAGAAAGAAAGAAAGAAAGAAATTAAATATGTAGTAAAAAATCTATTTTTCATTGGCTTATTTCCAGCACTTTCACTTCCATGGTGCATACGTCTATGTATTAACATGGCTACGTGTTTACCCTCATTAGAATCTTGGACACTGTATGAAGAACAGACAAACCAGTGTAGACATGTTTCTATATAAGAAGGAGTGAGTCTCAATTGCCATCATAGCCCAGCCTACTATAGCACCATTTGTGTGTGTGTGTGTGTGTGTGTGACGCAGAGGATTTATTATGAAATTTTATTGAATTTATTCATGTCTCTGTCTCTCTGATGAAGAGGAAATCCTTCCCGTAACATTTCTTGAAGCATCATCTGAAACTTTTTCTCCATCAGTAATTGGAATAAAGAATCAATTTGTGTACATGTTGTGTGTGTGTGTGTGTGTGTGTGTGTGTGTTGAGACGCAGGAATCTTGGGTTCTTTTCCAGGTTCTGAAGGGTAGTGTCATCTAGTGGTCACAAACACTTCTACCACATTCCTTCAGCCTGTCCTTGTCCCAGTCTGTTTCCATCCCCTCAGGCTCCTCAGCCCAGTTCCAGGCTCCTTACCCAGCCTATCACAGTTTCCTCCTCTGGGCTTCCCATCCACGTCCCAGCCTCACTTTCCACCCAACTCCTTGTCCCATTAACCTTTTTGAAGCCAGTACCAATGTACCCATTGCTCCAGCTCCTCCTCTGATTTGTCTTCCCCACTCCCACACCAGGGGGAGCACTGACAGACATATTACCTGAGCACCTCATAATGTAGCTTGATATTGGCTGAGAAACGGATTATCCCCATTTTACAGATAAGAAAACGGAGGCACAAATGGTAACATTTTCAAAAGTAATAGCAGCCAGATTTTCAAAGATACTTCAATATCTAAAGATGTGGATGTAATCAAGGGCCACATTATTAAAGATATTTAGATGCCCAGTCTGGCTCCAAGGGAGTTTTGAAAACCACACTACACACCTATCTGTATATTTAGGCTCTGAAATATCTTTAAAAATCTGGTCCCAAGTCACTTCTATGTCTAAGTGCCACTGGCCAGAGTGACCTGTGTGTGTTCTGAGTGTTAGCCCAGACATGGGATAGAAGCTGGGGTTACAAGCCAGGATTAATGGGTGTTGGCAAAGCTTTAGGGGGCATGGAGGAGCCCAGGACTGGTATAGCAGGAGGCTGCAGGTTGGCAGAGCTTTGGGGCGGGCTGTGACAGCCAGGGGAGTATAGAATCAGGACTGAGGTGCACCTGTGTGTGCATGTAAACCCAGACATTAATAGCATTAGGTGGGGGTGGGCTGTGGGTTAGGGCTGAGGGCAGAACTGGGGATCCCTGGCAGGACAGCAAAGCCTGTCACCATCCAGGTGCATTGGCTGATCTCTGTCACTGTGGCCTAGAATCCTGGAATTGCCTTTCACTTGCTGTGTCTGGGCCGTGCTGCCTTGGCCAACCGAGTGGGACTCTCCAGCGTGTTTACATGTCAGTTTCACAGCATTCCCTCCTCCCCTTGCATTCCCTCACTTGTGGGGACTCTGGTGGAATTTATGAATGGAGGATCACCTTTCACAGGGGCTGGCATAACTGGCTTGACCCCTTTCCCTTTACATTTCTTTGTCTAACTTTAATCCATGCTTCTGACTTGCTTTCCTAATCAGCCTCGATGGGACTGCCGCCGGGACCTGCTTTTCTCAATAACGTTTCCATCTAACGGCCCTCTCCGGGACCCATTAAAAAAAGGAGTAACTTTGTTTCTGCCGCTGGTGCTTAATTGCTTGAGAGGTTTGTCGGCTCTCCAGGCAGTGCCTGGATCTCAGCTGAGAGTAACATTTCTCAAAGTGCAGATTAAAGCAAGTGAAGTTATAACAACCTGTGTCTCCTCCTGTAAATCTCTATAGAGTCACGGCTGCTGCCTGGCTAATTGGAGAAATTACTTCTTAGTAGATACGTTGTTAACGGGGATTATTTTAATGAGCACATAATGAAACAAGAATTTTTTTATGTAATAATCAAGCGAGAGTCAATGCAATTAACATGTTTCAAATGAAATTGATCAGGGTTCCTTCTTGTTAGGCGCCTGTCACTCCAGATGTGTGATCAGACCTATAGAAACAGCTGCATTCTTAAAGTCAAGCGCCTTACACTCTATGGACAGACTTCATTGCCACCTCTTTGATCAGCCCCCAGGGGACCAAGATACTTTCAGCCTCTTCTCAGCTCCAATTCCCACCTGCTTTGACCGTGAAATTAGCTGCAAATGGAGTGAGAAGGAATGTCAGTTACCTATGAGCATGATATATTTTTAAATGAAATTTAATCTCTATGACTGTGAAATGGGAAATTTAATCTCCACAACTGAAATGTTAGCAGCCCCGGCCTACGTGAGAACATAGGAACGGCCATATTGAGTCAGACCAAAGGTCATCCCGCCCAGGTATCCTGTCTTCTGACAGTGGCCAGTGCCGGATGGATCAGAGGGAATGAACAGAACAGAGCAGTTATTGAGTGATCCATCTCTTGTTGTTCAGTCCAAGCTTCTGGCAGTCAGAAACTTAGGGACACCCAGAGCATGGGGTTGCATCCCTGACCATCTGTAGTTTATAGCCATTGATGGCCTAATCCTCCATGAACATATCTAATTATTTTTTAACCCTGTTATAGTCTTGGCCTTCACAACATCCTCTGGCAAGGAGTTCCACAGGTTGACTGTGCTTTGTGTGAAGAAGCACTTCCTTTTGTTTGTTTTATACCTGCTGCCTATTCATTTAAGTGTGCAACCCCTGGTAGTTGTGTTATTCAAGGGTAAATAACACTTCCTGATTCACTTTCTCCTCACCATTCATATTTCCCCTTGGTCATTTCTTTTACAGGCTGAACACTCAGCCCCCAACTTTTTAATCTCTCCTATGGAAGTTGTTCCATAACTCTAATCATTTTTGCTGCCCTTCTATGTACCTTTTCCAATTCTAACGTATCTTTTTTTAAGATGGGGTGAACAAAACTGCATGCAGTATTCAAGGTGTGGGCATACCATGGATTTACACAGTGGTATTATAATATTTACTTATTATCTGTCCCTTTCCTAGTGGTTTTGTTAGCTTTTTTGACTGCTGTTGCACATTCAGGGAATGTTATCTGAGATCCATGATGACCCCAAAGTCTCTTTCTTGAGTGGTAAACATTAATTTAGACCCCATCATTTTGTATGTATAGCTGGGATTATGTTTTCCAATGTGCATTACTTTGCATTTATCAATACTGAATTTTATCTACCATTTTGTTACCAAGTCATCCAGTTTTGTGAGCTTCCTTTGTAACTCTTTGCAATCAGCTTTGTATTTGATTATCTTGAGTAGTTTTGTATCATCTGCAAACTTTGCCACCTCACTGTCTACCTGCTTTACCAGATCTTTTATGAATATGTTGAACAGCACTGGTCCCTCCATTGTGAAAACTGACCATTTATTCCTATCCCTTCTTTCCTGTCTTTTAATCAGTTACTGATCCAGGAGAGGACCTTCCCTCTTATCCCACGACTCCCTACTTTGCTTAAGAACCTTTAGTGAGGGATCTTGTCAAAGGCTTTCTGAAAATCCAAGTACTCTCTATTCTAATAGATTGGTGAGGCATGATTTCTCTTTACAAAAGCCATGTTGACTCTTCCCCCAACAAATCGTGTTCATCTATGTGTCTGATAATTCTGTTCTTTACTATAGTTTCATTCAGTTTTCCTAGTACTGAAGTTAGGCTTACTGGCCTGTAATTGACGGGATTACCTCTGGAGCCATTTTTTAAAAAATGGTGGCATATTAGCTATCCCCCACTGAAGCAAAGCTCTGTGTAGGTCAAAATCTTATCTCTTACACCAACAGAAGTTGGTCAGTAAATATATTACCGCACCCTCCTTCTCTTTATCATATCCTGGGACCAATACAGCTACAACGACACTGCAAATGTGCTCATTTAAGTGGTAGATAGATAGATAGATAGATAGATAGTGTGAGATATTAAGGACAGAGGACAGTAGGAGAGTGCTGGAAGGGAGGTATGTGAGCCCAAGAATGCTCAGGGCTCTGTTCCCTGCAGTTTAGCTAAGTGCCATTAGCGGGCAATTAGGGGCAGCTGGGGCCAATGAAGGACCAGTCAGGAGCCTCATAAAAGCCCTCCGCCCCAAACAGTCAGAGCACAAGCAGGAGGAGTGTGCTGTGCTGTGCTGTGCTGTGCACCGCACCAGAGTGACGTGGATCGGACTGAAGTGAAGGGGAGTGGTGAGCTGACTTCAAGTGGAGGAGAAGAACGGAGTGCAGAGGCCTGTGGACAAACGGAGGTATCCGGCGCAAGGAGCCAGAAGGAGGGGGAAAAGTAGCCCAGGGGAAGGCAGTGCAGCTGGGAGCACGGTGCCAGCAGCACAAAGCTGCCTCTCCTAGGGCCCCTGGGCTGGGACCTGGAGGAGCGGGTGGGCCCGGGTCCCTACCCCCCTCCTTAGGGAAGACGGGGTGACTGGACACGCCTGGCCCACCAGAGACGGCACAAGCGTGGGACCCACTAGAGGGGAGCTGACGGCTGCCACAATAGATAGATAGATAGAACAGGTGGGCAGAGAGATGATTAGACAGATGAATGGTGAATGGATGACAAGGCAGATTGACAGAGATGTAGACGTTTGCAATGTTGTTACAGCCATGTTAGTCCCAGGATATTAGAGGAATAAAGTGGGTGAGGTAGTATATTTTATTAGACCCACATCTGTTGGTGAGGGAGACAAGCTTTCTCACTTAGAATCATAGACTCAGAGAAGATGAGGGTTGGAAGGGACCTCAGGAGGTCATATAGTCCAACCCCCTGCTCAAAGCAGAACCAACCCCAACTAAATCATCCCACCCAGGGCTTTGTCAAGCTGCACCTTAAAAAGCTGTATGGATGGAGATTCCACCACCTCCCTAGGTAACCTATTACAGTGTTTCATGCCGCCCCCAGTGAAAAAGTTTTTCCTAATATCCAACCTAGACCTCCCCGATTGCAACTTGAGACTATTGCTCCTTGTTCTGTCTTCTACTACCATTGAGAACAGCCTAGCTCCATCCTCGCTGGAACCGTCTTTCAGGTAGTTGAAAGCTGCTATCAAATCCCCCCCCATTCTTCTCTTCTGCAGACTAAACAAGCCTAGTTCCCTCAACCTCTCCTCTTAAGTCTTGTGCTCCAGCTCCCTATTCATTTTTGTTGCCATCCGCTGGACTCTCTCCAACTTGTCTACATCCTTTTTGTAGTGGGGGGCCCAAAATTGGACACAATACTCCAAATGTGGCCTCACTAATGCCAAATAGAGGGGAATCGTATAGTGTGTGTAAATATATATATATATATACACACACACACACATATATATTATATATATATTATATATTATATCATATAGTAGCACCATGTGCATCCCTTAGCCTCCACTTCTTTGTCATCCCTAGTAAACAGTATAGATACCCCTGTTTTCCATGGTCTCACACCTTGTGTTGTCATTTCTATTTGTAGAAAATTAGTTCAGAGCAGTTGGGCAGATCACTATTTCCACTATTTCCTCCTCACACTAATGATGGCATCAGACGGCCACACTACATTCACTTTTCACGATGTAAAAGCCAGCAGATGTTAAAAGCACTTGGTGAATCAACTCCAGTGATGACACTGCATTAAACTTGTGGTAGTGGAGGGGAGAGCAAAATTTCTGGGGTCATTTTAGTCGGCATATATGTTGTGTGATCTGGAAAGCAATTTGCTGCATCACTAAAAAGGTGTTATTTCAGATCACCATCGGATGTAAACCAGGTTCACTCTATTGATGTCAATGGGGAAGATTTTGAGTAGATATAAATGTGTGTAGCTCAGTTTGAATCAATGGAGTATGAGCCTCAGGTGATGTAAATAGAGAGCTCAGATGAAGTCTTTACACTGGCAGAGGATCTGGAGGTAAACATCCAAAGGTTCTTTCACTGTTAGACTAGTGGTTCCCCACTGTTTTTATTTTGGGTGTAACTTTATAAGGCAATGAGCAATAGCATCTCATAAATCAGGCTCATCTCCCAGCTCTCCAGTGCCCCAACGCCTGCAAACAAATCTGTGAGTCATTAAACTAGAATACTATAAAAACACATATAATGATGTATTGATGTCATGCCTCTTGCAGACACGGGATCAGATCCTCCGCTGGTGTCAATTGGCATCGTTCTGTTGACTTGCTGATCAACATTAGGTGAGAATCTGGCCTGCACTCTCGCTAACTCCAGGCCATTTAAATATCTAGGCAACGCACAAGCCGGTGAAGCGCTGCAGATTTAGTTCTGCTTGACCTGTGTGACTGCCCCAAATTCAGACTGATTTATTCATAGTGCAGTAAGAAGCTGTCAAGACAACACTGCTGTGCAAATATTCAGTAAGGGGAAATCACTAGACTAGACTCAAAAAGCTCACAGACTTTTAAGTTTCCATCCTTCTTGGTGGCTTTCTTATTACAATCACACCATCTAGAGGCCACGGTGTGCCTAGCACAGTACAGATCTTCTCCTGAAGAAAGAACGAGGGTCCTGTAGCACCTTAAAGAATAACAAATTTGTGCAGGCATAAGCTTGTTTTTGCTGTATACAGACTAACACGGCTACCCCTCTGGAACTTCTCCTGAAGGGTTTATTTAGGCCAGACGGAACAAGATGCCCCGTGTCATAGGAGACCAGGCACACATGGCACAAGTTTCAGATCTCAAACAGCTGTAAGAGGGTTCAGGGCCTTCAGACCTGTACACTTCCTTGGCAAAATCAGGGCCATGAGATGTTGGTGCAGAATGTGCTATCATTTCATCTCGAAGCAGGGCCAACCCCAACTAAAGCATCCCGGTCATGGCTTTGTCAAGCTAGGCCAGAGTACACCATACAAGAGAGCATTCATAATGAAGACCAAAGAAGGGAGTAGACATCAGGGCTGGGATTTTCAAAGGAGCTTAAGGGATTTAGAGGCCCCACTCCCATTGAAAGTCAGCGGGAGCTGGGAGTCAAAGGCCAGATTTTCCAAGCTATTTAGGCACCTAAAGATGCAGCTAGGTGCTTAGTGGCATTTACCCTGGTTAGGATCCCAGGAGCAGTTCGGTATAGGTGTTTAGAAGGCCCACTCCCACTGATTTAAATGGCGTTAGGAACCTAAATTCCCTTTAAAATCTGACCCCTAACTCCTAATGATTTGCAGTGGTAGTTAGACACTTAGCCTACCCTGCCTGAGATGCCACGTACTAACTGTCCATGTGCATCCTGCTGATGGCCAAGCACATTGTAGCAGAAAGTGAGAGCCTGAGACATAAGACCTAGTATAACAGGCCAGGTGTGAGGCCTGAGGCCTAAGCTAAAGTAATCATAGAATCAGAGAAAATTAGGGTTGGAAGGACCTCAGCAGGTCAGCTAGTCCAACCCCCTGCTCAAAGCAGAACTAACCTCACCTATATCATCCCAGCCAGGGCTTTGTCAAGCCAGGCTTTAAAAACCTCTAAGGATGGAGATTCAATAGTGATAAAGGCAAAGTAATGAACACTGGAAAATGCAATCCCAACTATACATACAGAATTTTGAGGTCTAAGTTAGCTGTCACCATTCTGGAAGGAGATCTTGGAGGCATCATGGATAGTCCTCTGAAAATATCCGCTCAATGTGCAGCAGCAGTCAAAAATGTTAACAGAATATTAGGAACAATTAGGAAAGGGATAGATAGTAAGACAGAAAATATCATAATGTCACTATATAAACCAACACCTTGTCTATTGAAAGTAGTTCTGGTCACCACACCTCAAAAAAGATATATTAGAACTGGAAAAAGGAGAAAAAAGGACAACAAAAATTATTAGGGCTATAGAGGATAGGAGAGATTAAAAAGACTGGACTGTTCAGCCTGGAAAAGAGATGATGGAGTTGGGATACAATAGAGGTCCATAAAATCAGGAATGGTGTGAAGAAAGTGAATAAAGAAATGCTATTTTCTCCTTCACGTAACATAAAAATTAACGTAACATAACATAAGAAAATAACAAAAGAACTAGTGGTCAGTCAATGAAATAAATGGGCAGTGGGTTTAAAACAAACAAAAGGAAGCACTTCTTCACAAAATGGACACAAGAATACATTTATGACCAGCAGAGTTCAGGATAATAAGATTTTTTTAAGTATAAAAGAATCCTGGGAGTGATATTGGTCCATTATTATTATTAAATGATAGAATTATCAATAATAATGCAGAAAGGCAAAAGTGTTCAATTAATATTTCTTGTCTGCATTTAGGGACTCAAAAACAGACGACGTAGTCATATCATATCATGATTATCATATCATGATAATAACACAATTTGCTGTCCACTAATATCATGGAAGGATGTAAAATATCAATTATTATATCATATATTATAGTGAGACATTTTAAATGCAAAAGGGCTGGAGAACTTGCATACAAGAGTTTTAGAAGAGCTGGCTGAGGACATCACTGGATTGTTAATATTGATTTTCAATACGCCTGGGGAAGTTCCAGAAGACTGGAAGAAAGCTAATGTTGGGCCAATATTTAAAAAAGGAAAATAGTATGACCTACGTAATTATAGGCCTGTCTGCCTGCCATGGATCTGCCGCTGATACAAGATTCAAGTAATAAATAACTAACGTAGCATACTATAATTAATGCCAGTCCACATGGGTTTATGTTAAATAGATCCTGTCAGACTAATTGAATATCATTTTTGGATGAGATTACAAGTTTGGCTGATAAAGATAATACTGTGGATGTAATAAACTTAGATTTCTATAAGCCATTTGACTTGGAACCACATGACACTTTGATTAAAAAGCTGGAAAGATATAAAATCAGCAGAACAAACATGAAATGGATTTACAGCTTGCTCACTGCTAGGTGTCAATATGTAATTGCTAATGAGATATGATCACTGAGCAGGTGTCTTGCAAGGATCAGTTCTTAACCCTAGGTTATTTAGTGTTTTTATCAGTGATCTATAAGAAAACATAAAATCATCCCTGATAAAGTTTGCAG
Organism: Emydura macquarii macquarii; assembly: GCF_026122565.2. Taxonomy (NCBI): domain Eukaryota; kingdom Metazoa; phylum Chordata; order Testudines; family Chelidae; genus Emydura; species Emydura macquarii. The sequence goes on from NW_027132424.1 coordinate 72,409, forward strand.
ATCACACAAAAATTGGGGGAGTGGTAAATAATGAAGAGGCGAGGGCTCTGATATAGAGCAATATGAACAGCTTGATAAACTGAATGTAAGCAAACGATGAGTGTTTTAACATGGGTAAATGTAAATTTATACCCCTAAGAACAAAGATTGTTGGCCAAAATTACAGGGTGGGGGACTCTACCCTGGGAAGCAGCAACTCTGAAAAAGATTTGGGGACCAGGATGGATAATCAGCTGAATGTGAGCTCCCACTGAGATGCTGTGGCTAAAAAGTTAATCCATAAAGAGGGAATTTCAGGTAGGAACAGATGAATTTATTTTTAATCTCGGTTTGGAACTGGTGCGACAGCTGCTGCAATACTGTGTCCAGTTCTTGTGCTCACAATTGAAGAAGGATGTTGATATGTTGGAGAAGGTATAGAGAAGAGCCACGTGAATGGTTAAAGGACTAGAAAACATGCCTGATAATGATAGACTCAAAGAACTAAAACTATTTAGCTTAACAAAAAGAAGGTTAAGGGTTGACTTGTTCACAGACTGAAAGTTCCTACATGGGGAACAAATATTTATAACGAATTCTTCAGTCTGGCGGGAAGTTGAAGCTAGGAAAATTCAATCTGGAAGTAAGATGTTAATTTTTAAAGTAAGAATAATTAATCAGCGGAACAATTTAGCAAGTTTAGTTGTGAATTCAATGTCACTGTCAATTTTCAAATCAACACTGGGTATTTTTTTTTCTCAAAGATCTGCTCCAGGAATTATTTTGGGGATACTCCATGGCCTGTGTTATATGGGAGGTCAGACTAGATGATCACAATCTTCCCCTCTGGCTTCAGAATCTATGCATTTATGTATGTACGTATTGATGTTTCTCCCTGTTACCGTATTGCTCTATCCCTGTATATCTGTGAATGGTGAATAGATCAGGTGCTTGTGGATTGCACTCAGGTATATGCAGCATAAATCCTTGCTTTTCTACGACCAATAAAGCTCACAGTGGTGGCTTCTTCTGTGAGCTCTTTGTCCATGCACAGCAAGGGGAGGGGTCAAATGAGGGCATTTCTCATTATTTCACAGATGGGGAAAATGAGGCTGAGGGATGAGTTTGAGTAACACACGGAGGCTCATGCAGTGCAGGAAGCATTTGGGAAAGGCTGAACTAGCGTGCTGGTCTCCAGCCTTCCATCACTGTACTTCAGCAAGGAGACAATCCTGACTTAGCAGAATGTGTTATATTATCTAGGGAAGTCTGTGAAATTCTGTTGAGCTCAGGTGTCCCCAGGATGATGGGGAGCTGACGGTGGAGTACAAAACACTTCCCCCCATCTGACCAATTTGAGCTGCAGTGCATGAACAAGGTGGGTAGGGGTAAAGACAGTTGGATGGTGATCGAAAGAGATTCTAACCGATGTAGCTATCTACCAACTTTGCCAGTCTTTGGTTTTGAAGTGGCAGATTCCCTTTTGTACCGACAATACTTCATGCCACTCCAGCAGTGTAAGGGGTCCATATAATGGAAATGATTCAAAATGATCACACAGACTTTAAGTCCCCTTTGACACTGCTACAGTGGTTGAAAGTGACCTTCTTGGAAATAAGAATCAGGTATGAAATCTTTCTGTAACAAATATAAGTCTAGGTGCAGGAAAAGCAAAATATACCACCTTACAAAGCACCATTAATCAGCAGCCAGTTTGATTGTGCATCCTCTAGAGAGAAAAAGATTGTGAATGAAGAGAATTTATATTGGCAAGCTCCATCAGCAGAGCTGGTAAGTTAGATCCACTAGCCAGATACAGCTGGAATTGTAATTCAAAGTAACTGTATAGGGAAATAGCTTCTCCTTTCTTGGCAATAGGAGATACCTGAAAAGCCTCCCGCTGTTCCAAAAGTTTTTCTCATTGTTTGCCCACTGTACCTGTACTGGAAGAATGGTTATACCTCATCCCTCTGTTTCAATATAGTATATAGTCTAGGAGGAACAAAAGGAAATAGGGCTGGACTTAATGACTTCTGCCAGTCTTACATTTCTACAATTCAGATACCGGAAACTGAATTTTTATGTTTATGAAAATCCAAAATTGTTCTATGAAAATATTTTTTCCTAAAGTCTCCATTTCATCAAAGAGAGAGTTTCCATCCAAAATGTTTAAATGGAAATGGAAACGTCTCCAGCAGCTCTAACAAATTCACCTCTCGAATTTACTGGTTCATTAACTTAACTCAGGCAGATAGAGAAGTGTAGATACACATCAGTATAAGAACAGCCCTACTGGATCAGCCCAATGGTACACCTAGCCCACTTTCCTGTCTTCCGACAGTGGCCAGTGTCAGATGATTCAGAGAGAAAAAACAGAACAGGGCAATTCTGAGTGATGCATCCCTGTTCTTCAGTCCCAGCTTCTGGCAGATGGAGGTTTTGGAGTGTTTATATCTGACAGCAGGGCACAGGGCACAGAAGGGGGGATCTGAACTCTTGTGTTCTCTGCCTATTTGTCTCTAAGATTTGAACAAATCACTTCTGCTCCCTGACTCAGTTGCCCCTCTTGTACAATGGGGGTAGTGATACTTGCCTAGTCAACCATTCACCCCACTGTGGTTAAATCTGGTCTCTGGCAGGCAGATGTGTGGTGTGGCTGAATAACCATTCTGTACACATTGCAGGTGTAAAGAACTACACAAGAATTATTATCTGTAGGAGAAGGATTTCAAACTGTGCAGCTGGGATTTTCAAACACGCATACGGGAGTTAATCACCTGACTTCCACCGAATGTTACTGAGAGCTGGGTACCTGACTCCCTTAGACCCCTTTGAAAATACCAAGCTACAGCAACAATCGTCCATTTATTCTTCCCGCCATAAACTGACGTCTTTCTCAGTTCAGGGGGAAATGGCCTTTGCAGAATGTGGCAAAAGTACGTGCAATAGTGGGGTGGGTTATAGGTTGTTTCTTAAGCATTTAGCATTGAATAGCACTTGGAACATGATTCCTAAATATTATTCTGGTCTATCCTAGACTGTCAGCTTTGAATGAAGCAGACCCCAGGGGAGGTGAGTGGAAGAGGGGGATTGTCCATCTGCGCTGTACATCTGGGAAGCTGCATCTTTGTTATTTGTTTCTACTGGCTTGTCTGTCTTGTCATTTAGATTGTAAGCTCTTTGGAGTAGGGACGGCTTGAATGCTATGTTTTTCCAGTGCTTAGTACAAACTGTTTCCCAACCATAGGTGGGACCTTAAGATTCTACCAGAAGACACACAAGAAATAATAAATAGAAATGTTAGTTTCCAGTGTAGTTTCCACGTTGCTGAGAATTTGAGTTATGCTTTTAAAATGGAATGGTGGAGCTGGCCAAAAAACAAGATTTCCATTTTGTGGAAAATGCCCCGGCTTCACACTTTGTTTTTATTCCAATATGGCACAAAAATGAGTCCCCTACATCTCAAATAAGTGCCCCCATCCCTGGGCTAAAGAGCTGATATTTTCCATGGTTTTGGTTTAATCAGATATTCCATGTTGGATCTGAGACACTACCCTGATGAGATTTTCAGCTAAACCTAGCTTGTTTCTGTGAAATAGTTCAATTTTAACACAACGGCATTTTTCAAAGGGAAGCAGTTTTGTCGATCTTTTTTTGACCAGCTCTAGGTCTAAGGAACACAAGCCCCTGTGAAGGTCAGAAGATTGTAAGTGATTTAGGAGTAGAAATCCTGTCAACTTTCAGTGGGACTTGTGCAAAAACTGCCACTCTGTGGGGAGCAGAGAGAAAAGTTATCTCCCAAGGTGAGGCATGAAGAGAATAGGCCTAATAACAAGGCTTTCTCATGAGTGGGTGGAGTGAGGTTGATGGGTTCAATCAGCAAGAGAGAAAAGACACCATAGGATCAGCCACCCCAGTGCATCCTCATGGGTCTTAGAAGAATGATGAGTGGTGATCCCATCTCTATGGTGTTGAGTAGCACCCATTTTCTCCTCTCTTCTCATAGCTTTAGTACCAGATATCTGCGGTCTGCAACTTCCAGATCCAAATGTGTGTTCAACATGTTAAAATGCTTTATGACCTCTCGTGTCTTGACAGATGGATGTCATGGCTGGGACAGAAATAAGAAATCAAACCAGCGTGCAGGAATTCATCATCCTGGGCTTTCCCGGCACTTGGTATTTCCAGATGTCCCTTGCTGGGGTGTTTTCTATTATGTACTTCCTGACGATCATGGGGAACGTGTCCATCATAGCTGTAGTGAGGACACACCGACGCCTGTTCACCCCCATGTACTTCTTCCTCTGCAATCTCTCCTTCCTGGAGATCAAGGCTATTGCTGTCATGGTAGGCACGAGACAACCCATCTCTTCCTCTGCCTGCCTCCTGCAATTGTTTCTTCTCCTCTCCTCGGGTGCCACAGAATGTTTCCTTCTGGCTGTCATGGCCTATGACCGCTACCTGGCCATATGCCACCCACTGCACTACAGCTCCCTCATGAACGGCACCTTCTTTGCTCAGCTGGCCTTCCTCTCTTGGCTGTGTGGGTTCCTGGCTATCTTTGTGCTGGTAGTACTATTAACCAGGTTGTCTTTCTGTGGCCCTAATGTCATCAATCATTTCATTTGTGATATAGATTCCTGGATAGCGCTCTCCTGCACGGACAAACAACTCGTTGAGCTGGCAACGTTCATTGACTCATTTATTGTTGTCATGATCTCATGCGTCATAACCCTGGTCTCTTACATTTACATTATTGCCACCATCCTGAGACTCCCATCAGCCAAAGGCTGGCAAAAGGCCTTTTCCACTTGCTCTCCCCATCTCACCGTCGTGACTATCTGGTACAGCTCCACCATTTTTCTTTTTGTCAAACCTTCTGCAAAGGAAAGATTAGATTTGAACAAAACAATCAACATCTTTAACACTATAGTAACTCTTCTACTAAACCCTTTCATTTACACTCTAAGAAACAAAGAGGTGAAGGAAGCCTTGGGAAAGACAGTCAGGGGAATGTTAAGCGATTTTAAAAAAGCCGGGGTCTAATAGAAATGTTATCAAAAGGACCAGAGCTTTAATTACAATGTCCTGAAGGCAATTGATATAGCTAAATATGAGGCATATTGAATTACATACTGAATTACATAAAGAATTGTAAAGTAACTCATTGCTCACTCACGGCATCAAGGTGGAACAAGCAGGCAATAAATGGTTCCATTCCCCAATCTGCCCCAGGGACAACCTGTTTGGTTACTTCTAACAGAAGGGACCTCAGGAGGCCATCTAGTCAAACCCCCTGCTCAAAGCAGGACTAACCTCAGATAAATCATCCGAGCCAGAGCTTTGTTAAGCTGCAGCTTAAAAACCTCTAAAGATGGAGATTCCACCACCTCCCTAGGTAACCCATTCCAGTGCTTCACCACCCACCATGCTAAATTTGAATATTGCTTCACAAGATCTCTGTGGATTGATGCATTGTTAATTATGTTATGCCCAAAGAAGTTAGGTTCCCAACTCCCATTGGGTGTTTTAGGCCTTGCTGGGGCCCTGGGCATAATTAACATTATGAACCTAGTTTAATGGAAATTAAAAGATACGGTCACAAAAGTGAAATTAAAAAACTGCATGGAAACTTTTTAAAAACACCATAATACAGGCTCAAATTAAAGGTATACCCCAAATTAAAAACAACAACAACAACAACATAGTAAGAGGACCTAAAAAATGCAACCATGGCTAAACAACAAAGTAAAAATAGCTGTAAGAGGCAAAAAGACATCATTTAAAAATAGGAACTTAAATCCTACTGACGAAAATAGAAAAGAGAATCAACTCTGGAAAGTCATTTGTGAAAGTATAATTTGGAAGGCTCAAAAAGAATTTGAAGAGCAACTTGCCAAAGACTCAAAGACTAACAGCAAAAAATAAATTAAGTCCAGTAGAAGCATGAAGCCTGCTAAACACTCAGTGGGCCACTAGGTGATTGACATGTTAAAGGAGCATTCAAGGAAGATAAAGCCATTGCAGAGAAGCTAAATGAATTCTTTGCATAAATCTTCATTTCAGAGGAGGTGAGGGAGTTTTCCACACCTGAGCCATTTTTTTCAAGTGACAAATCATAGAATCATAGAATCATAGAATATTAGAGTTGGAAGGGACCTCAGGAGGTCATCTAGTCCAACCCCCTGCTCAAAGCAGGACTAACCTCAGCTATATCATCCCAACCAGGGCTTTGTCAAGCCTCAGCTTAAAAACCTGTAAGGATGGAGATTCCACCACCTCCCTAGGTAACCCATTCCAGTGCTTCACCACCCTCCTAGTAAAAAACTTTTTCCTAATGTCCAACCTAGACCTCCCGCCCTGCAACTTGAGACCGTTGCTCCTTGTTCTGTCATCTGCTACCACCGAGAACAGCCTAGCTCCATCCTCCCTGGAACCCCCTTTCAGGTAGTTAAAAGCCGCTATCAAATCCCCCCTCACTCTTCTCTTTTGCAGACTAAACAAGCCCAGTTCCCTCAGCCTCTCCTCATAAGTCCTGTGCTCCAGCCCCCTAATCATTTTGGTTGCCCTCCGCTGCACTCTCTCCAAATTGTCCACATCTTTTTTGTAGTGGGGGGCCCAAAACTGGACACAGTATTCTAAATGCGGCCTCACCAATGCCGAATAGAGAGGAATAATCACTTCCCGTGACCTGCTGGCAATGCCCCTCCTAATGCAGCCCAATATTCCATTAGCCTTCTTGACAACCAGGGCACACTGCTGACTCATATCCAGCTTTTTATCCACCGTTACCCCCAGGTCCTTTTCTGCAGAGCTGCTGCCCAGCTCGTCGGTCCCCAGTCTATAGCTGTGCATGGGATTCTTCCTTCCTAAGTGGAGGACTCTGCACTTGTCCTTGTTGAACCTCATTAGATTTCTTTTGGCCCAATCCTCCAGTTTGTTTAGGTCACTCTGTATCCTATCCCTACCCTCCAGGGTATCTACCACTCCCCCCAGCTTAGTGTCGTCCGTCTGAGGAACTTTCCAGATTGAGGTGTCAGTAGAGGAGATGTTGGAACAAATTACTAAATTAAACTGTAATACATTTCCAGGATTAGCTGGGATATGCCCTAAAGTTCTAAAGGGATGCAAACCCATGCTCCATGTCTCCCTTGCCTCTGATTGCCCGGAGTTGGGAGTGAACGACACGGGATGGGTCACTCGATTGCCAGTTTTGTACATTCCCTCTGAAGCACCTGGCATTGGCCACTGTCGGAAGATAGGATACTGGGCTAGATGGACCATTGGTCTGATCCATTATGGCCGTTCTGATGTTCTTACATTCTTAACAAAAGTAGGCCTTGTCAGAATGTCAGCTAACCAATAAGCATGTTCCTGACCTGAAAGCATGTTGCGGGGAAACTCAGAACACTTAAGTAACTATATAAACAAATTCCTACAGTAGAGGAACACATTGACACCTTGTAAAGATCAGGACAGGATGACAGGATAATAGAAGAGGATTTTTTGTTAGGACTACAAGGTACAAGGGCAGTAACATGTGGATGTAATACATAATTTGTTTGTGTCCCTGTATAAAAGGATAAAAGTGTATAAAAGTAATAGGAGGGACAACTTTGTATTGGCCGAGGGGACAACATTATATTGATTGAGCCAACACCTTGTCACAGGCATACACGTGTTAGTGAACCCAGAGCTTCGTGTATGTTTTGTTTACCAAAAGCTAACTGAGCCTTCACCTCCAAACTGAGCATGTGGTCTTCTTTTATCAGTAACCTCGAGGTCTGTGGAATCAACCAGTGCAAGCTACCCTGGTGCAGGTGACACCAGAGCACCCATACCAGGACTGCATACGAGAAAAGCACAGACACACAGAAGCACAGATGTCAGCTCTAGTTTCATGGTGGCATTTTCAAAGCAGCCTGTGGGAATTAATTGCCCAACTCCCATTGAATCTGAATAGATATTAGGTAGCAAACTTCTCTAGGCTTCTGAAGAACTGTCCCAGCTTGAGGTGTCAATAGAGAAGGTTTTGGAGCAAATCAGTACATTAACCAGCACCAGATATTGCTCACACAAGAGTTCTGATGGAGGTCAAATATAAAATTTCCAGACTTACTAACTGTGACATTTAAACTATTGCTTAAATCGGCCTCTGTGAGGCCCAGATGTCTGGTGGCTAGCTAATATAATGTTAATTCTTCAAAGAGGCTCCAGAGGCGACCCTGGTAATCCTAGGCCAGTAAGCCTGTCTTCAGTACCAGGCAATTTGATTGAAACTATAGTAAAGAACAGCCTAATTAGACTCAAAGATGAACCTGATATGTTGGGGAAGAGTCAACAGGTCTTTTGTAAAGGGATATCCCACCTCACCAATTTGTTAGTATTATTTCATAAAATCATAGAATATTAGGGTTGGAAGGGACCTAAGGAGGTCATCTAGTCCAACCCCCTGCTCAAAGCAGGACCAACCATATTTGAGGGGTGTAAGCGTTTCGGGTTCCATGGAAGGCCACAGTGGCTTCCTACAGGGGAATAGCTCGCACTTGGCGAGAGATCAGTCTATGCAATTCGCCCTCAGGTCGGGCGAGCGAGCAAGGAGTCTATTGCTCCAACCCCTAGGCAGGGTGAGCAGGCAGATCGCTCAGGCCCTCAGGCACGGCGAGAGAGCAAGGAGTCTATTGCTCCAACCCCTGGGCAGGGTGAGCAAGCAAGGCAACAGCTTCCGGCGGGGTCAGGAGAGCAATTCTCCTGGGGTGGCTAGGGCAAAGGGGAAGGGGAGGGGGACGCAGGCCCACCCGTCTCCACTGCGTCCCAGCCCAGGGCCCTAGCAGTGGCAGAAGCGGCTGCCACTGTGCCGGCGGGGCTCCAGCCGCAACACACCGGCAATACGGCGGACTCAGCCACAGGCCGTGGCTGTCCCTGGGCTACTTCCTCCCCACTGACCCTAGTACCTGTTGCCTCCATGTCCCAAGGATAGTCCACCTGGGGTAGCGTTGTTAGTCCTTCCTCGTTGACCGGGGGTAAGGCAGGAAACTCCTCTTCAGGGGGCAGCTCCTCCAGGTCGTTGTAGGAGGGGAGCGGGTCGGCCTCGGGCAGCTCCTCCAAGTCCTGCCCCGCTGCAGGGAGGGGCTCGGCGGCCGGCAGTTCCTCCAAATCTGGCCCGGCCTCTGGGGGGTGTCCGCCACTCGGGCTGCTCTGGGGTCTCGGCCCAGTCTGGTGTTCCCAGAGCATGGCCCCGGGCTCGGGGTCGGGGTAACTCGGCCCAGTCGTCCTGGCCGGGTTGCCTGGTCCAGCTCTTCGAGGGCCCTATCCAATCCCCGGGCCCAGGTGGGGCCGGGGTTCGCCGGCGGTGGCTAGGCTCCGGCCTAGGCCCCTGCTGGCGGGGCAGCACGTCTGCCTCTGCCGGCAGTCTAGGCCCTACTGAGCTCAGGGGCCAGGCTTTTGTATTTCCCCTTCCTGTTGGGGCTCCGCCCCGGGGATGCCAATTGGCCTGGCCGGGTGGTCCTATCATGGCCCGGGTCCCCTGTTTCCGGGCAGACTCTGGGGCAGGGTGTGAGTTGGGCCAATCAGAGCTCTCGGGCCCTTCCCCAGGCTCTGGCTCCGTGGGAGGCCACAGTGGCTTCCTACAAGGGGTCAACAAACATGTGGACAACAGGGATCGAGTGGATCCGGTGTACTTGGACTTTCAGAAAGCCTTTGACAATGTACCTCACCAAAGTCTTTTCAGCAAAGTGGGGAGTCATGGGATTAGAGGGAAGGTTCTCTGATGATCATTAACACATTATAACACAAGAAACACAGTCTAGGAATAAATGGTCAGATTTCACAACAGCGAGATGTGAATATTGGTGTCCTCTGAGGACCTGTATTGGGACCAGTGCTGTCCAACATATTCATAAATGTTCTGGAAAAAGGAATAAGCAGTGAAGTGGCAAAGTTCACATATGATACAAAATTACTGAAGAAAGATAAGTCCAAAGCAGACTGCGAAGAGCTATAAAGGGATCTCACAAAACTAGGTGACAGGGCAACAAAATGACAAATGAAATTCAATATTGATCAACACAAAGTAATGCACATTAGAAAACACAATCCCAACTCTACATATAAAAAATTATGGGGTCTAAATCAGTTGTTACTGCTCAAGAAAGAGGTCCTGGAGTCATCATGGAGAGTTTTCTGAAAACATTCTCTCAATATGCAGTGGTGGTCAAAAGTGCTAACAGAATGTTAGAAACCATAAGGAAAAGGATAGATAATAAAACTGAAAACAGAACAATACCGCTATATAAACCAATGATTTGAATACTGAGTGTAGTATTGGTCTCACCAACTTAAAAAAGATATATTACAATTGGGAAAGTTTAAAAAAAAAGGGCAACTCAAGTGATTAGGGGTATGGAATAGCTTCTCTGTGAGGAGAGATTAAAAAGACTGGAATTGTTCAGCTTGGAAAAGAGATGACTGAGGGGGTATATCATAGAGGTCTATAAAATCATGAATGGTGTGGAGAAAGTGAATAAGGAAATGTTATTTATCCTTCAAATAGCACAAGGAATAGGGATCACTGGATGATTTTAATACTCATCAATTATAAAATAAAAGAAAGGAAACACTTCTTCACTCAAAGCAGAGTCAACCTCTAAACTCATTTCCAGGGGATGTTGTGAAGGCCAAAAGTATAACAGGGTTCAAAAAAGAATTAGATAAGTTCATGGAGGATAGCTCCATTACTGACTATTAGCCAAGATGGTCTGGGATGCGGTCAGGTGTGTCCCTAAACCTCTGACTGCCAGAAGCAGGGACAGGATGACAGGGGATGGATCACTTGATAATTGTCCTGTGCTGTTCATTCCCTCTGAAGCATCTGGTACAGAAGACAGAATACTGGGCTAGATGGACCATAGGTCTGACCCAGTATGCTCGTTCCTATGTTCTTTGAAAATCCCACTTACACACTCTAGTTCCTCTCCTTATGTTTACTATATGAGCTTTGTTTTCCACTAGTGGGAACTTGAGTGATGCCATGCATCTTCAAGGAACAAGGCCATAGTGGTAAAAAAGATGGCCAATAAAACAAGTGGGAGAAAGAGGAAGTTGATAGTAATGAATATAAATCAGAAGCTAGGAATGCTGACTTTGTCTGTTGTCTTCCTAAAGTGGTTGTGCTATGTCAATGACCTATCCAATGTCCCGGACAAGTAAACCAAGTGAGGCTGGGCTGCAGGCATTGGCTGTTTAAGAAAATATTTGACTCGTGGCTTGCATTTGAGTTCTGCAGATGAAATATGCTAGGAGCCATCTTGGAAAAGCTCGGCTGAAGGCGTCATTGACTATGCACATTGCTACCAGGACTTTACGTGCAACTCTGTTTCTGTGGCTGCCAATATTTAGTAACAGAGCACTGCCCCATATTCATCATGAAGAGGCCTCCATCGTGTTCTTGGCCAAGATCCATGAGAACAGTGACTTGCCTCTGCACTCAGACCTCTTCAACCATTTGCCAATTCACCTGTCATCTAAATGTCCTTAATGGTCATTTAGGCCACCATAGGACATGATGGTAGAATCTATTTGGTATGAGTGGTAAGTGATGACAGTCGTTAATCACCTTCTCTTCATCAAACCCATCATATGCCCACCATGTTTTGACCAGTCAAGGCACCTGTGGTATTCCCTGAATCAGTTACAGACAGGACAGGGCAATTGTGCAGCCAGTCTCTTCAAAAGGGTTTCTCTAATAACCCATGCTGTAGATGTGGTCAACTTCAGACTGCATATCCTTGATGAGTGCCCGCTCACTTACTTCAGTGGTGGGCTATTTGCTCTTCACTTGGCTGATAATGATGCTATCAAATGGACATATGCTGATAATGAGAAGATAGGAATTTTAGAAAACTGATATGGGAAGCCAAGGGGCTTAAAAAGAAATCTATAGATACTCAACTTAAGGGAAATAAGTAGTTTTTGTTATAGTATATAGAATATAAATAACATTAAGATATATATATATTACATAGTAATTAATATTAGATATATTACACAAAGAATCCTGACAATGATATTGATCCAGTACTAAATAGAAATGGTATAATTATCAGTAATAATGAGAAATACAGAAATGTTCAATAAATATTTGTAGTCTGCATTTGGGAAAAAAACGGATGATGTAATCATATCATATGATGATAATAACAACACTATTTCCTTTCCCCTTGTATCTCAGGAGGATATTAAACAGCAGCCACAATAGTCAAACATATTCAGATCAGCAGGTCCAGAGAATTTACATCCAAGAGTTTTAAAAGAGCTGGATAAGGGATCACTGGACTGCTACTAATGATTTTCAATAAACCTTGGCACCTCAGAGAAGTTCCAGAAGCTAATGTTGGGCCAATATTTAAAAAGGAGAAATGGGATGACCTGGGTAATTATGCACTTGTCAGTTGACATCAATCCCAGGCTAGATAACAGAGCATCTGATAGAGGACTCGATTAATAAAGGACTTGGGGGGTAAGACATTTTGGCTTGGTACCTTATGACATTACAAGTTAAAAAACCCTAGAATGATATAAAATCAACATTAAAGAGACAAGGTGGGTGAGGTAACAGCTTTTATTGGATCTGCTTCTGTTGTTCATGGTGACAAGTTTGCTAGCTTATACAGAGCTAAGACCTGAAGAAGAGCTCTGTGAAAGTTCAAAATATTGTCTCTCTCACCAACAGAACTTGGTCCAGTAAAAGATGTTTGTCTCTTTAGTTTTCTGGGACTGACACAGCTAGAGCAGCACTGCATACATAAAATCAACATGGATTAACAGCTTCCTAACTGATAAGTCTCAAAATGTAATTACAAATGGAGAATCATCATCTAGCTGCTGTGTTTCCAGTGTAGTCCTGCAGAGATTGGTTGTTGGTCCTATGCTATTTAATGTTTTCACAAACTATTTAGATTAAAGCATAAAAACACAACTCTAAAGATTGGGGGAGTGGTAAATAATGAAGAGACAAGGTCACTGATGTCCCGAAATATGTGTTGTGTGGTAAATTGGATGTAAGCAAATAATAATAATAATAATATGTGTTTATATGTGGGTAAATGTACATGTATACCTCTAGGAATAAAGACTGTTGGCCATACTTACAGGATGGGGAACTATACCCTGGGAAGCCGTGACTCAGAAAAAGCTGTGACTCTTCTCATTTACAAAGCACTCTTAGAGGCATGTTGTCTATAGCTGCATATCTCTAAATGGTGACTAGATCAGGTACTAGTGGATTGTGCTCAAGTATATCCAGCATAAATCCTTGCTTTCCTCATACCAATAACACCAACAGTGTTGGCTTCTTCTGTGAGCGCTTTGTGTCCAGCAAGTGGGAGGGGCTAAAATTATGGTGCTTTTCATTATTTCACAGATGGGGAAAATGAGGCTGGGGGAGGGGCATAAGTAAGACCCTGAAGTTCACAAAGTGTAGGAAGCATTTGGGAAAGGCAGGGCTCGTGTGCTGGTTTCCGGTCTGCTTATACTGGTGCTTTTAAAAGGCAGCCAGCTGCGAACCAGCTGAGCGGCGAACAGAGGGGCGGCTAACAGAAGGAGAAGGAGGGAGTTTGCCTGGGATCTGTCTGAGAGGAGCCCAGGTGAGTGCTAAGTGAGGGGAGCTGTGTTGGGTGTGCTGTACTAGAGGGGGGAGTATCTGAGAGACCAGGTGTGTGACTGGTGCAAGTTACAGCTGACTGTGGGTGTGTGCTTGTGACTGGTGCAGTTACAGGGACCATTTTGGCAGTTGGGGGTTTGTCTGTTTGATTGATTGATTGGATCCAGGTAGGGTTAATTGCGGGGGTGGGGCTTTGAGGGGTAATTGCAGGGGCGAGGCAACTGCCCCAGCCTTTTAAAAGGCAGCCAGCTGCGAACCAGCTGGGCGGCGAACAGATGGGCGGCTAACAGAAGGAGAAGGAGGGAGTTTGCCTGGGAGTTTGCCTGTGGAGAGAGCCCACTGCAGGTTTTCGCCTTTCAGACATTGCTGAGCAGGAAATTGAGCATCTGAGGAGGCTCTCAGAGCAGAGATATGGAGAGGGAGCGATCCGTTGTTGTCACCTGCACTGGATGTGCTATGTTTGTCTTCCTCCCACAGGATAGAGATGACTTCATCTGTACCAAGTGCAGGCTGGTTTCCTTATTGGAAGAGAAGGTTAAAGGACTAGAGACCCAAATATCAACCCTGCGTTGCATTACAGAAAATGATGTCTTTCTCCATCAGGCACAGGCAGAGTGTAAGGAAGATTCAGAGAAGGCCGGGCAGGCGAAAACCAAGAACGGGGAAGAAAATTGGCAGCATGTGACCTCCCGAAGAAAGAGAACCCATGTGCCCACCATGCAGATAGAAGTAAGGAATCGTTTTCATCCTCTCTGCACAAGTACTACGGCAGAGAATGATTTGGAGGACTCGTCAGAGGGAATGGATCAGAAGGAGACCCGTTTGATCAGAAGGCAAGGGATGCATTCTCCTAGGGACAGGGGTTCCACGACCACCATTCCGAAGAGGAAGAGAAGGGTGATGGTGGTCGGGGACACCCTCCTAAGGTGGACGGAGTCATCCATCTGCCGTCTGGACCGGGAAACTAGAGAAGTGTGCTGCTTGCCTGGAGCTAGGATTACGGATGTGACGGAGAGACTGCCAAAACTTATCAAGTCCTCAGACCGCTACCCCTTCCTACTTCTCCACGTGGGCACCAATGACACTGCCAAGAATGATCTTGAGCAGATCACTGCAGAGTATGTGGCTCTGGGAAAAGAGATAAAGGAGTTTGAAGCGCAAGTGGTGTTCTCATCCATCCTCCCTGTTCAGGGAAAAGGCCCAGCTAGGGACGATCGCATTGCGGAAGTAAATGCGTGGTTACGCAGGTGGTGTCGAAGAGAGGGCTTTGGTTTCTTCGATCATGGAATGCTGTTCCAGGAAGAAGGATTACTAGGAAGAGACGGGATTCATCTAACGAAGACAGGGAAGAGTATCTTTGCAGACAGGCTGGCTAACCTAGTGAGGAGGGCTTTAAACTAGTTTTGATGGGGGACGGGGACCTAAGCCCGAAGGTAAGTGGGGAAGAGGGACACCACAAGAAGCAGAAGGAGGAGGGTGCAGCAGGAGAGGCCTCCCGATTCATACTGTGAAAGTAGACCAATCGGCTACTTATCTCAAGTGCCTGTACACAAATGCAAGAAGCCTGGGAAACAAGCAGGAGGAACTGGAAGTCCTGGCACAGTCAAGAAACTACAACATGATTGGAATAACTGAGACTTCGTGGCGTAACTCACACGACTGGAGCACTATCATGGATGGATATAAACTGTTCAGGAAGGACAGGCAGGGGCGAAAGGGGGGAGGAGTTGCACTGTATGTAAGAGAGCACTATGACTGCTCTGAGCTCCAGTATGAAACTGGAGATAAGTCAGTTGAGTGTCTCTGGGTTAAGCTTAGAAGCAAGAACAATAAGCGTGATGTCATGGTGGGTATCTGTTACAGACCACCAGACCAGGAGGATGAGGTAGATGAGGCTTTCTTTACTCAACTGGGGAAAGTTTCCAGTTCACAGGACCTGATTCTCATGGGAGACTTCAATCACCCTGACATCTGCTGGAAGAGCAATACAGCAGAGCACAAACAATCCAGGAAGTTTTTGGAGAGTGTCGCAGACAATTTCCTAGTACAAGTGCTGGAGCAACCAAGTAGAGGCCGTGCTTCTCTTGACCTGCTGCTCACAAAGAGGGAAGATTTGGTAGGGGAAGTAGAAGTGGGTGGCAACCTAGGCAGCAGTGTCCATGAGATGGTCGAGTTCAGGATCCTGACAAAAGGAAGAAAGGAGAACAGCAGGATACGGACCATGGACTTCAGAAAAGTGGAATTTGACTCCAACAGGAAACTGATGGGCAGGATTCCCTGGGAGGCTAAAATGAGGGGGAAAGGAACCCAAGAGAGCTGGCTGTATTTTAAAGAGACCTTATTGAGGGCACAGGAGCAAACCATCCCGATGTGCAGAAAGAATAGCAAATATGGTAGGCGTCCAGCTTGGCTTAACAAAGATGTCCTTGGTGAACTTAAACGCAAAAAAGAAGCTTACAAGAAGTGGAAGCTTGGTCAGATGACTAGGGAGGATTATAAAAACACTGCTCGAACGTGCAGGAATGAAATCAGGAAGGCCAAAGCACAATTGGAGTTGCAGCTAGCAAGGGATGTGAAGGGGAACAAGAAGGGTTTCTACAGGTACGTTGCCAACAAGAGGAAGATTCGGGAAAGTGTGGGCCCCTTAGAGAATGAGGGAGGCAACCTAGTGACGGAGGATGTGGAGAAAGCTGAGGTACTCAATGCCTTTTTTGCCTCTGTCTTCACAGACAAGATCAGCTCCCAGACTGCTGTACTGGGTGGCACAGAATGGGAAGGAGGCGAACATCCTGCAGTGCTGAAGGAACGGGTCCAAGACTATTTAGAAGGCTTAGACATACACAAGTCCATGGGGCCGGATGCAATGCACCCGAGGGTGCTGAGGGAGTTGGCTGAGGTGATTTCAGAGCCATTGGCTATTATCTTTGAAAGCTCGTGGCAACAGGGGGAGGTCCCTGAGGACTGGAAAAAAGCAAATCTAGTGCCCATCTTCAAAAAAGGGAGGAAAGAGGATCCAGGGAACTACAGACTGGTCAGCCTCACCTCAATCCCTGGAAAAATCATGGAGCAGGTCCTTAAGGAATCCATTTTAAGGCACTTGGAGGAGAGGAAGGTGATCAGGAACAGTCAACACGGATTCACCAAGGGAAAGTCATGCCTCACCAACCTGATTGCTTTCTATGATGAGGTGATTGGCTTGGTGGATGTAGGGAAGGCGGTGGATGTGATATACCTTGACTTTAGCAAAGCTTTTGATACTGTCTCTCACAGTATTCTTATCAGCAAGTTAAAGAAGTATGGGTTGGATGAATGGACTATAAAATGGATAGAGAACTGGCTAGAGCATAGGGCTCAACGAGTAGTGATCAATGGCTCCATGTCTAGCTGGCAACCGGTCACAAGCGGAGTTCCCCAGGGGTCGGTCCTGGGGCCGGTTTTGTTCAACATCTTTATTAATGATCTGGAGGATGGGGTAGATTGCACCCTCAGCAAGTTTGCGGACGACACTAAGCTGGGGGGAGTGGTAGATACCCTGCAAGGTAGGGATAGGATACAGAAGGACCTAAACAAACTGGAGGATTGGGCCAAAAGAAATCTAATGAGATTCAACAAAGATAAGTGCAGAGTCCTCCACTTAGGAAGGAAGAATCCCATGCACAGCTATAGACTGGGGACCGACGAGCTAGGCAGCAGCTCTGCAGAAAAGGACCTGGGGGTAACAGTGGATAAAAAGCTGAATATGAGTCAGCAGTGTGCCCTGGTTGCCAAGAAGGCTAATGGCATATTGGGCTGCATTAGGAGGGGCATTGCCAGCAGGTCAAGGGAAGTGATTATTCCCCTCTATTCGGCATTGGTGAGGCCGCATTTAGAATATTGTGTCCAGTTTTGGGCCCTCCACTACACAAAGGGTGTGGACATGTTGGAGAGAGTGCAGTGGAGGGCACCAAAAATGATTAGGGGGCTGGAGCACAGGACCTATGAGGAGAGGCTGAGGGAACTGGGCTTGTTTAGTCTGCAAAAGGGAAGAGTGAGGGGGGATTTGATAGCGGCTTTTAACTACCTGAAAGGGGGTTCTAGGGAGGATGGAGCTAGGCTGTTCTCAATGGTAGTAGATGACAGAACAAGGAGCAACGGTCTCAAGTTGCAGGGCGGGAGGTCTAGGTTGGACATTAGGAAAACGTTTTTCACTAGGAGGGTGGTGAAGCAGTGGAATGGGTTACCTAAGGAGGTGGTGGAATCTCCATCCTTAAAGGTTTTTAAGCTGAGGGTTGACAAAGCCCTGGCTTGGATGATATAGTTGAGGTTAGTCCTGCTTTGAGCAGGGGGTTGGACTAGATGACCTCCTGAGGTCCCTTCCAACTCTAATATTCTGTGATTCTAAAGGAGGATAATGTAATTAATGCTAATTAGCATGGTTTTCTGGCAAATAGATCCTGTCAAATTAATTTAATTTTTTGTGTGTGTGTATGATGAGTTTCCGTGTTTGGTTAGCAAAGGTAATATTGTCGATGTAATATACTTCGACTTTTCTAAAGCGCTTGACTTCGTACTGCAAGACACTTTGATTAAAACAAACTAGAATAATGTCAACTTAACAGCGCTCACAAATGGACTGAAAATTGGCTAACTGAGAGGTATCAAAGTGTAACTGGAAATGGGGCATTTTCAGGTAGTGGGTGTGTTTCTCATGAGGTCCTAATGGCAATCACTTCTTACCCCAACTTTATTTAACGTTTTTATTAGTGACTTGGAAGAAAGCAGAAAATCATCACTTGTAAAGTATATGGAAGACTGAAAAGTCAGGCGACTGGTCAATGAAAAGAAGATGTGCTGAAAAAAGCCTTCAACAGACTGGAGTGGGAATAGCTCAGACAGATATTCGTAAGATTTGGTTTTGGAAATCAGTTTTCTAAGAGCATATTAGTCCTGAATACTCAATTTGCAGCATATGATTTGGGTAATGATCATCAATCCCCACTTGAGCCATTTGCAATAAATGTGAACTATAGCCCCTTGGTAAAGGAGATCAAAGCTTCTTCTAGCATACAATACAAAATAGCTTTGTATGCTGCCAATGTCTTCTTATAATTGGAAGATCCAGAAGCCTTGTTAAAACTGACTTTGGAAATTGGACGGGTATCAGGCTTCCAAATAAACTCTGATAAATCTGAAATTTTAGTAATTAATATTCCTGAAAGGGTCAAAACAAACTGTTGTCAGCTGCTTAAATTGAAATGGCTAAAGGAGTCTAAAAAACTGAGGAATTAACCTTGTGGAGAAAGGTCTTCCAGTGTACATCAGTTCATCTAGATATTTGCCTGATTTTACAGAAGGCTACATAGAGAGCATTAGCAAAGTCAGGAAAAACTAAAATTTCATGCAGGCCATGCTTTGTTTATACTTCTCTATATACTGTACACTGAAATGTAAAAATCATAGAATCATAGAAGATGAGGGTTGGAAGGGACCTCATCTTGTCCAGCCCCCTCGTCAAAGCAGGGCCAACCCCAACTAAATCATCCCAGCCAGGGCTTAGTCAAGCCAGGCCTTAAAAACCTCAAAGTATGGAGATTCCATCACCTCCCTAGGTAACCCATTCCAGTGCTTCACCACCCTCCGAGTGAAAAACATTTTCCTAATATTCAACCTAGACCTCCCGTACTGAAACTTGAAACCATTGCTCCTAGTTCTGTCATCTGCCACCACTGAGAACAGCTCAGCTCCATCCCATTTGGAACCTCCCTTCAAGTAGTTCAAGGCTACTATCAAATCCCCCCTCATTCTTCTCTTCTGCAGACTAAATAAGCCCATTTCCCTCAGCCTTGCCTCATAAAGCGTGTGCTCCAGCCCCCTAATCATTTTTGTTGCCCTCTGCTGGACTCTCTCCAATTTGTCCACATCCTTCTTGCAGTGCGGGGCCGAAAGCTGGACAGAATACTCCAGAGTATTGTCTAATATTTATATTCCGATCAATTTATTTCATAATTATATGGTAAAAGTGAGAGAAAGTAAGCAATTTTTCAATAATAATGTGCTGTTACACTTTTGTGTTTTTATGTCTGTTTTTGTAAGAAAGTCATTTTTAAATGACATGAAACTTGGGGGATATGCGAGAGAAATCAGACTCCTGAAAGGGGTACAGTAGTCTGGAAAGATTGAGAGCCACTGGACTAGATGACCCTGGCGTTCCCTTCTAACCCTATGATTCTGAGAGGAGGAAGACTCTCAAGACAGAATCTTGTGCCAATATATTTGGTGTAGATGAATAACCTTCTTTGAGTATTAAACTGATTCTGAATAAATAATAGGTAATGTATAATGTTAGTAAGTTAATGTTTTATTGCAACTTTGTCTTAATAAAATGTTCCAAAAATATTAATAGTATTCACACAAGGAAAGGTTCCCTTGTACACAGGATAGTTTCTGATCTCATGAAACAGGTATGTAGACATATTGCTGCTGTTCATTAGATCCAGTCAAATGTTGAACCTCCAGAACACCTGAGACAATCATTGTTCTCTGATTTCAGTCACTTGCATCACCTCACAGGATATTGCTCTTCTTTAGGCAAGTGATGACTTTGCTTCCAACCTTTCTCAGGGCCCCTTGGACCTCCTTGTTCCTCAGGCTGTAGATGAGGGGGTTGAACATGGGTGAGATGATTGTATAGAGCAGGGAGAAGGCCTTGTTTAAAGCTGGTGACTGATTTCCTACAGGGACTCCATAAACAATAATGGTGGTCCCATAGAAAATAGAAACAACCAGGAAGTGAGGAGCAGGTGGAGAAGGCTTTTTGCTTCCCAGTGGTGGAAGGGATCCTTTGGATGGTCAAGATGATCCTATAGTAAGAAGTCAAGGTTAGTAGAAAGGGGACCAGGATCACACAGGCAGACACTATGAAAGACAGAAATTCAACCAGGTGGGTGTCAGTACAGGAAAGTTTTAACAGAGGCATGAAATCACAAAAAAAAAAAAAGGTCAACCTCCTTGGAAGCACAGAAAGGCAACGTGAATGTCAATACGACCATTGCTATACGAGTCAGGAAGCCAGCTGCCCAACAGCCAGCTGCCCAACAGCCAGCTGCCAGCTGAAGGCACACCTTAAAGGTCATCACAGATGCATAAGACAATGGATTGCATATCGCTAAATAACGATCGTAGGACATGATGGATAAAATGAGACACTATGTGACTGCCAAAGATCCAAAAATATACAACTGGGCTACACAGTCCATGAATAAAATCACTTCCTCCACTGTAAAGAGACTTCTTAGCATCTTGGGGACAATGGTGGTGTAACAGATTTCCAGGAAGGATAAGTTCCCCAGGAAGAAGTACATGGGGGTATGTAGATTGTGATCAGCTGCTACCACCAGAACAATTAAGATATTGCCAGCCATGGTTATGGTGTCGATGAATAAAAATGTCACAAACAGTAAGGGCTGTATTTCGTGTAAGTCTCCAAAACCCAGAAGAATAAATTCAGTGATGGCTGTTTGATTTTCTTTGTCAATTGTGCCCATATGCTCCATCTAAAGAAAAGGAAATGTACACAAAGGCAAATTCAGTGATTCATAGATTTCAAGGTCAGAAGAGACCACTGCAATTATCTAGTTTGACCTCCTATCACAGGCCAGAGAACTTCACTGAAATAAATCCTTTTGAAATAGATCATATGCCTCATAACGTTACTATTCAATGGAACCTAGTCAACTATAATCCTTTTAAAGGAAATACAGGTGACAAGAATATGCTTCATCTGAACCAATTCCTCCCCTACCCCAGAAATAACAAGAATGAAAGAGAAGGAATCTCAACACACCCAATACAGCACACCCAATAGCATCAGAAAAGCTGTGGGAAGTTTAGTAGGATTCTTTGCCTACTTCTATCGGGCTTCAGAAGAGACCCGGACAAAAGAAAGAAAGAAAAATTCTCGTCAAATCTTTATTGTGAAAATTATTTTTTGACATTATATTGGGTTTTCAACTAAACAAAATGTGTTGCAGAAAGTGTCTTCTTTCCACGAAACAGAAGAGGACTTTTCATTAGAAAAGCAAAAACCTGAAAACTGACATTTTTCGGCCATCAACTGAAAAATTTCTCCCAAAAATCCATGTATTTATTTTGCTTTGTGGATGTTTTGAGCCAAACATTTTTCAGTTTTCAGTTTGTCAATTAAATGATGAAATTTTCCATGGGAAAAAAAATCTGATCACATCTATCTATCTATCTATCTATCTATCTTACATACATACAGTAAGTAAGTAAGTATGATGAAGTGGAAACTGAATGAGAAATACATAGACAATATCTTTAAAAATTATGTAGACTATTATGGTGCATTACAGAAAACAATGTCTTTCTCCATCAGGCACAGGCAGAGCGTAAGCAAGATTCAGAGAAGGCTGGGCAGGCGAAAATGAAGAATGGGGAAGGAAATTGGCAGCATGTGACCTCCCGAAGAAAGAGAACCCATGTGCCCACCATGCAGATAGAAGTAAGGAATCGTTTTCATCCTCTCTGCACAAGTACTACGGCGGAGAATGATTTGGAGGACCCTTCAGAGGGAATGGATCAGAAGGAGACCCATTTGATCAGAAGGCATGGGATGATTTCTCCTAGGGATGGGGGTTCCACGACCACCATTCCCAAGAGGAAGAGAAGGGTGATGGTGGTCGGGGACTCCCTCCTAAGGGGGACGGAGTCATCCATCTGCCGTCCGGACCGGGAAACTAGAGAAGTGTGCTGCTTGCCTGGAGCTAGGATTCGGGATGTGACGGAGAGACTGCCAAAACTTATCAAGTCCTCAGACCGCTACCCCTTCCTGCTTCTCCACGTGGGCACCAATGACACTGCCAAGAATGATCTTGAGTGGATCACTGCAGACTATGTGGCTCTGGGAAAAGAGATAAAGGAGTTTGAAGTGCAAGTGGTGTTCTCATCCATCCTCCCTGTTCAGGGAAAAGGCCCAGCTAGGGACCGTCGCATTGTGGAAGTAAATGCGTGGTTACGCAGGTGGTGTCGAAGAGAGGGCTTTGGATTCTTCGATCATGGGATGTTGTTTCAGGAAGAAGGACTACTAGGAAGAGACGGGATTCATCTAACGAAGACAGGGAAGAGTATCTTCGCAGACAGGCTGGCTAACTTAGTGAGGAGGGCTTTAAACTAGTTCGACGGGGGACGGGGACCTAAGCCCGAAGGTTAGTGGGGAAGAGGGACACCGCAAGGAAGCAGAAGGAGGAGGGGGCAGCAGGGGAGGCCTCCCGATTCATACTGTGAAAGTAGGCCAGTCGGCTACTTATCTCAAGTGCCTGTACACAAATGCAAGAAGCCTGGGAAACAAGCAAGAGGAACTGGAAGTCCTGGCACAGTCAAGAAACTACGACATGATTGGAATAACTGAGACTTGGTGGAATAACTCTCACGATTGGAGCGCTGTCATGGATGGGTATAAACTGTTCAGGAAGGACAGGCAGGGGCGAAAGGGGGAGGAGTTGCACTGTATGTAAGAGAGCACTATGACTGCTCTGAGCTCCAGTATGAAACTGGAGATAAGTCAGTTGAGTGTCTCTGGGTTAAGCTTAGAAGCAAGAACAATAAGCGTGATGTCGTGGTGGGTGTCTGTTACAGACCACCAGACCAGGAGGATGAGGTAGATGAGGCTTTCTTTACTCAACTGGGGAAAGTTTCCAGTTCACAGGGCCTGATTCTCATGGGAGACTTCAATCACCCTGATATCTGCTGGAAGAGCAATACAGCAGAGCACAAACAATCCAGGAAGTTTTTGGAGAGTGTTGCAGACAATTTCCTGGTGCAAGTGCTGGAGCAAACAACTAGGGGCCGAGCTTCTCTTGATCTCCTGCTCACAAACAGGGAAGATTTGGTAGGGGAAGTAGAAGTAGGTGGCAACCTAGGCAGCAGTGACCATGAGATGGTCGAGTTCAGGATCCTGACAAAAGGAAGAAAGGAGAACAGCAGGATACGGACCATGGACTTCAGAAAAGCAGACTTTGACTCCCTCAGGGAACTGATGGGCAGGATTCCTTGGGAGGCTAATATGAGGGGGAAAGGAACCCAAGAGAGCTGGCGGTATTTTAAAGAGACCTTATTGAGGGCACAAGAGCAAACCATCCCTATGTGCAGAAAGAATAGCAAATATGGTAGGCGTCCAGCTTGGCTTAACAAAGAAGTCTTTGGCGAACTTAAACGCAAAAAAGAAGCTTACAAGAAGTGGAAGCTTGGTCAGATGACTAGGGAGGATTATATAAACACTGCTCGAACGTGCAGGAATGAAATGAGGAAGGCCAAAGCACAATTGGAGTTGCAGCTAGCAAGGGACGTGAAGGGGAACAAAAAGGGTTTCTACAGGCATGTTGCCAACAAGAGGAAGATTCGGGAAAGTGTAGGCCCCTTAAAGAAAGAGGGAGGCGACCTAGTGACGGAGGATGTGGAGAAAGCTGAGGTACTCAATGCCTTTTTTGCCTCTGTCTTCACAGACAAGATCAGCTCCCAGACTGCTGTACTGGGTGGCACAGAATGGGAAGGAGGCGAACATCCCGCAGTGCTGAAGAAACAGGTTCAAGACTATTTAGAAGGATTGGACATTCACAAGTCCATGGGGCCGGATGCAATGCACCCGAGGGTGCTGAGGGAGTTGGCTGAGGTGATTTCAGAGCCATTGGCTATTATCTTTGAAAGCTCATGGCAACAGGGGGAGGTCCCTGAGGACTGGAAAAAAGCAAATCTAGTGCCCATCTTCAAAAAAGGGAGGAAAGAGGATCCAGGGAACTACAGACCGGTCAGCCTCACCTCAATCCCTGGAAAGATCATGGAGCAGGTCCTTAAGGAATCCATTTTAAGGCACTTGGAAGAGAGGAAGGTGATCAGGAACAGTCAACACGGATTCACCAAGGGAAAGTCATGCCTCACCAACCTGATTGCTTTCTATGATGAGGTGACTGGCTCTGTGGATGTAGGGAAGGCGGTGGATGTGATATACCTTGACTTTAGCAAAGCTTTTGATACGGTCTCTCACAGTATTCTTATCAGCAAGTTAAAGAAGTATGGGTTGGATGAATGGACTATAAAATGGATAGTGAACTGGCTAGAGCATAGGGCTCAACGAGTAGTGATCAATGGCTCCATGTCTAGCTGGCAACCGGTCACAAGCGGAGTTCCCCAGGGGTCGGTCCTGGGGCCGGTTTTGTTCAACATCTTTATTAATGATCTGGAGGATGGGGTAGATTGCACCCTCAGCAAGTTTGCAGACGACACTAAGCTGGGGGGAGTGGTAGATACCCTGCAAGGTAGGAATAGGATACAGAGTGACCTAAACAAACTGGAGGATTGGGCCAAAAGAAATCTAATGAGGTTCAACAAAGAAAAGTGCAGAGTCCTCCACTTAGGAAGAAAGAATCCCATGCACAGCTATAGACTGGGGACCGACGAGCTGGGCAGCAGCTCTGCAGAAAAGGACCTGGGGGTAACGGTGGATAAAAAGCTGGATATGAGTCAGCAGTGTGCCCTGGTTGGCAAGAAGGCCAATGGCATATTGGGCTGCATTAGGAGGGGCATTGCTAGCAGGTCACGGGAAGTGATTATTCCCCTCTATTCGGCATTGGTGAGGCCGCATTTAGAATATTGTGTCCAGTTTTGGGCCCCCCAATACAAAAAGGATGTGGACAAGTTGGAGAGAGTGCAGCGGAGGGCAACCAAAATGATTAGGGGGCTGGAGCACAGGACTTATGAGGAGAGGCTGAGGGAACTGGGCTTGTTTAGTCTGCAAAAGAGAAGAGTGAGGGGGGATTTGATAGCAGCCTTTAACTACCTGAAAGGGGGTTCTAGGGAGGATGGGGCTAGGCTGTTCTCGGTGGTGGCAGATGACAGAACAAGGAGCAACGGTCTCAAGTTGCAGGGCGGGAGGTCTAGGTTGGACATTAGGAAAAAGTTTTTTACTAGGAGGGTGGTGAAGCACTGGAATGGGTTACCTAGGGAGGTGGTGGAATCTCCATCCTTAGAGGTTTTTAAGCTGCGGCTTGACAAAGCCCTGGTTGGGATGATATAGCAGAGGTTAGTCCTGCTTTGAGCAGGGGGTTGGACTAGATGACCTCCTGAGGTCCCTTCTAACTCTAATATTCTATGATTCTATGATTCTATGGTAGTTAACCCCATGCAGAAATGCAGTGCTTATTATTAATTAGGTGTAAAATAATACCAAATCTGAATTTTCCACCCAGTCACACCCATGGTGACACTTTACATCCATGATGCAATTGCTTTGTGTAGGTGTGAATGACCATATAAAGTGTAAAACTGGAAGGAATCAAGCCCAATTGTTTTTCTGTCATTTTGTATTATGGTTCAGTTTCCTGTTCACGAATGCCAGAAAAGACTGATTATAACTCATCCTGATTAACAAGCAAAGCCATTTTTACCTTTGATTGGTCTGTGGCCTTAATAAGTCATTTTAACCCTTGCTTTCACCTCTTCAGCAATCAGAATCTTGTTTTTCTTGCTTCATCTTCTCATGGCATGTTCTCCACTAAGTAAATGAGTTACATGAAAATATACATCATCCACATTTCTGACCTTCACATGGAGAATTGTGTATTACCATTACCCAACTCAGAAATATATCAAGACATGTCGTCTCATTTGATAACCCAAAGGGACCTCATCACACTATTCATAGAGTGTTATCAGCAGTTTTATTTAAACCAAACTGCTAGGTCCTGTGGGGATATTGTTCTCACAGCTACCGTACCTAAGAGCTTGATCACAAAATCTTTTGAAGTCAATGAAAGTGTAGCTCTTGTGGCTACAAGATTACGTTACTTTTCGCTTGATGTAGCTATATTCCACGGAGAAGGCCTGATTTGCCTCTGTGTAGATGGTCGGGGTTATAACAATGGGCTATGTAAAGGGAATTAAGGATTTAGATTTCCCAAACCCATTGTATTTCAATATGGATTGGGATGCCTAAATTTCAACAAAGATGCTCTCTCTCCATGACTTTCATGCTTTCAGAGATGTTGGAAAGTCCTTAAAAATAGTCAAACTGGCTGCATCAGTTGTGCATGCTATCCATCTGTCTATCTATCTATCATCTGATTTCCTCCCCATCAGCCACACTCCAGAGCAGTGAGGAACATTGAGGAAGGAAGTAGAGGTGGGCTTGCAACAAACCGGACCTGATTGTCTTCTCACTTACACTGTTTCTACATTATCATAACTCCTGTAATGCCAGTGCACGGTGGGATTTCCTATGAGGTCTGAGGAGTTTAATGCACCGCACTCCCCTTGACTTTCAATTAGATTTCGGTTAAATTTTAAAAATCCCAATTGACTGAGGGCCAGACGGTTGACGGCATTTAGCTGCTTTAAGATCCCACTGGCTGCATAACGAATGACAGGTAAGCATCTGTCCTGCTGAGGTGCTTTTGAAAATCCCACTGTCACAGATTGACAAGGTCTGGTCTATGTCTTGACCATTAACTAGTCTCCTGAGGTACTGGATCCTAAGTATCTACACTAGGCCGGCAGGCACCAGCATAGAATCATAGAAGATTTGGGTTGGCAGGGACCTCAGGAGGTCATCTCGTCCAACCCCCAGCTCAAAGCAGGAGTACCCCAACTAAATCATCCCAGCCAGGGCTTTGTCAAGCCAGGCCTGAAAAACCTCTAAGGATGCAGATTCCACCACCTCCCCAGGTAACCCATTCCAGTGCTTCACCACCCTCCTAGTGAAAAAGTTTTTCCTAATATCCAACCTAGACCTCCCCCACTGCAATTTGAGACCATTGCTCCTAGTTCTGTCATCTGCCCACACTGAGAACAGCCTAGCTCCATCCTCCTTGGAACCCCCTTTCAGGTAGTTGAAGGCTGCTATCAAATCCCCCCTCGCTCTTCTCTTCTGCAGACTAAATAAGCCCATTTCCTTCAGTCTCACCTCATAAATCAGATTATTAAAGTACAGTGCAGATCCCTGAAAAGGGTTTTATGTAGCCAACCCAGAGCAAGAGAAGGAGGCAGGGTTAGACCTGGATTTAGGTGTTTAGGTGTTGAGATACTGACCATTCGAATACCTAACTTTTAGGCACCTACCTCCCCGGGGTAATCCATCAATCCTGGCTGTGGTGCCCAGGCTCTCTATACAGAGCGTAAGGAAATAAAGATACCTAAACAACAATATCCACAAAAGTCAGCACACTGAGCAACGGGGCTTCCCCTTCATAACTACTAGCCTAGTGGTTAGGGAAGATATTGTGGCCTCGTAGTAGTTAGGAAACATTGTGTGGTATTATAATGACGCTCACAGAGATAATCAAGCAGGGTTGGACTCATTAAAGCCACCCCTCAAAGCTCTGTAATGGAGTAACTGAGAGATGAGTTACAATTCATTTTAATGGGTATTTAGCCTCTATTCCAGGGGCCCGCCGGTGACCATCCAAGTGTGATTATGGTGTTTTGGTGTTTGTGGTTTGAAATCCGATGAAACTGAGCTTTAAAAGCAGATATTTCTGTTCCCCTCCCTGGGGTGACTGCACTGGGACCTGGCTCTGGAAGTCTCAATGAGCCACAATTCCAGCTGTGTCCCCAGGGAGAAGTTCCAGGAGGGTGGGGGATTTCCTACCCACCTGGGCAGAGGCAGACATGACCTTTTCTCTCCTCTCACTCTGAAGACTGGGCCTGGAGCTGTGTCACAAGGCTGTGTGAGCTGGGTACATGCTGGGAAAATCCCTGAGTGGGGGGACTCAGGCTGGTGCAGAGAGGGGATGAGAGTTCGCAGGGCCCCAGCCTGGCTCTCTCTCTCCTTCCCCTCTCCACCTGTGGACCTTGTGTACCCAGCTGTGGCTGGGCTAAATCTCGCCCTGGGGGGCCCAGCCGAGGGACACCCTGTCTCTCTCTTGCTCTATCTGGGGTCTCTCCCGGGGTCAGGGTCACCCTCCACTGACGGAAGAGGTGCCTGGAAGTTGCGGAGAGTCTCTCTTGCTCAAGTGGGGATGGCTCCGTCAAAGGCAGAGTCGCAACTGCCGACATCCTCCGCTCCCGCGGGGTCTGTCCGCCAGCTACCTCGTCCCTGGAGCACGGGGTGTCCCTCTGCCCCACACGGAGGCAGCCCTCCTTGCTCATTGTACAACAGGGGGGTCAACTAGCCTCCTGCAAAACAAGAGCAAGATCCTTGTGTCCGGCAAGTGTAAATGGGAGTGGTTCCCCTGGGCTTTGTCTGTGGGTCTGGGAGCCCAGGAGGGGGCCGCCCCTCATTCCCAGGCTGGGGTGGCCGCATGGCCGGAGTGAGACAGCTGTTAGCCCTGCCCTGGGGGGCAGAGAGGGAAGTCTAAGTCAAATCTGTGGTTTCAAATTCAATGTTCCCTTTCCATGTTTTTTTTTTAACAAATACTATTTTTATTTTCCATTTTTTAATTATTTTCATTTATATTTTAACTATTTCTATTTTACTTTCTCTTTAATTTTCTACTCTTTTATACCATTTCCCTTTTAGTTTCCCTTATATTATTTTATAGTATTTTAACCTTATTTTATTTTTAGTATTATTAAATTATTTTAATGTGCTTTATTTTATTTTATTTTATAATTTCAATTTATTTTCAAAATGAAATTTCCCTAAAATTGACATGATACTGTGGATGCAATTTGCTGATGGAAAAATGTTCTTTTTTTGGGGGGCGGGGGAATGCCCAGCTCAGAGTCTTATGGACCTGATATTAGTGAAAATCAGGATGCTGGAAGACCATTTACTGCAGCCTCCCACCCCTACATTCTTGGTCTTTTATTGTATTTAGCTGTGATACTCTGGATACATTTCCCAGAATTGAAGAAGAGCTCTGTGTAAGATCACAAACTCATCTTTCTCACCAACAGAAGGTTGGTCCAATAAAATATATAACCTCACACAGCTTGTCCTTCTAATGCTCTGGGACTTCACCACTACCACAACAGCACTGCAGACACTCGTTTAACAGCTCACAGAAATACTAGGATTCAGGTTCCAGTCTTGCAACCAGTGAGTAACTCATCTGGATAAAGATACCCATTTGTCCTTGCATGATCAAAAAGGGTTTCTACAGGCATGTTGCCAACAAGAGGAAGATTCGGGAAAGTGTAGGCCCCTTAAAGAAAGAGGGAGGCGACCTAGTGACGGAGGATGTGGAGAAAGCTGAGGTACTCAATGCCTTTTTTGCCTCTGTCTTCACAGACAAGATCAGCTCCCAGACTGCTGTACTGGGTGGCACAGAATGGGAAGGAGGCAAACATCCCGCAGTGCTGAAGGAACAGGTTCAAGACTATTTAGAAGGATTGGACATTCACAAGTCCATGGGGCCGGATGCAATGCACCCGAGGGTGCTGAGGGAGTTGGCTGAGGTGATTTCAGAGCCATTGGCTATTATCTTTGAAAGCTCGTGGCAACAGGGGGAGGTCCCTGACGACTGGAAAAAAGCAAATCTAGTGCCCATCTTCAAAAAAGGGAGGAAAGAGGATCCGGGGAACTACAGACCGGTCAGCCTCACCTCAATCCCTGGAAAGATCATGGAGCAGTGTTGGGTTTCAATGCTGATAGCAGAGGACGAGGGAGGATTCCACTGCTGATGGCAGAGGATGCGGGATGGATAAAGCACAACAACCAATATGATTGCAAGCAGAATCGTTTATTCCATCTTGTTCTCCAGCTTATATACCTTTTTATCATCTTTGCATACAATGGTCACACAATTGCTGATTGGCTATTATATGATTTCACCTACTTCACACGGGAACAGCTTACATATTACTAGTAGCTTCTTAGCTCACACAACTATCTTGTTTACGACCTTGAATACTTTCTACTATCTAGTGGATGGCGGCCAAGTCCCGGGAACTCGCCGCCAGTGAGGTGCCTGAGTGAAAGTGGCCACCTTCCAGCTCCCTGTAGGCAGCCTCACTTGACCCGGTGTCCAGCACCAGGCCTGCTGTAAGTGTCCACTAGGTAGCCATCAGGTCAGGGTACAAATGATACACTCCCACAGAGCAGGTCCTTAAGGAATCCATTTTAAGGCACTTGGAAGAGAGGAAGGTGATCAGGAACAGTCAACACGGATTCACCAAGGGAAAGTCATGCCTCACCAACCTGATTGCTTTCTATGATGAGGTGACTGGCTCTGTGGATGTAGGGAAGGCGGTGGATGTGATATACCTTGACTTTAGCAAAGCTTTTGATACGGTCTCTCACAGTATTCTTATCAGCAAGTTAAAGAAGTATGGGTTGGATGAATGGACTATAAAATGGATAGTGAAATGGCTAGAGCATAGGGCTCAACGAGTAGTGATCAATGGCTCCATGTCTAGCTGGCAACCGGTCACAAGCGGAGTTCCCCAGGGGTCGGTCCTGGGGCCGGTTTTGTTCAACATCTTTATTAATGATCTGGAGGATGGGGTAGATTGCACCCTCAGCAAGTTTGCAGACGACACTAAGCTGGGGGGAGTGGTAGATACCCTGCAAGGTAGGGATAGGATACAGAGTGACCTAAACAAACTGGAGGATTGGGCCAAAAGAAATCTAATGAGGTTCAACAAAGATAAGTGCAGAGTCCTCCACTTAGGAAGAAAGAATCCCATGCACAGCTATAGACTGGGGACCGACGAGCTGGGCAGCAGCTCTGCAGAAAAGGACCTGGGGGTAACAGTGGATAAAAAGCTGGATATGAGTCAGCAGTGTGCCCTGGTTGTCAAGAAGGCCAATGGCATATTGGGCTGCATTAGGAGGGGCATTGCTAGCAGGTCACGGGAAGTGATTATTCCCCTCTATTCGGCATTGGTGAGGCCGCATTTAGAATATTGTGTCCAGTTTTGGGCCCCCCAATACAAAAAGGATGTGGACAAGTTGGAGAGAGTCCAGCGGAGGGCAACCAAAATGATTAGGGGGCTGGAGCACAGGACTTAGGAGGAGAGGCTGAGGGAACTGGGCTTGTTTAGTCTGCAAAAGAGAAGAGTGAGGGGGGATTTGATAGCAGCCTTTAACTACCTGAAAGGGGGTTCTAGGGAGGATGGGGCTAGGCTGTTCTCGGTGGTGGCAGATGACAGAACAAGGAGCAACGGTCTCAAGTTGCAGGGAGGGAGGTCTAGGTTGGACATTAGGAAAAAGTTTTTTACTAGGAGGGTGGTGAAGCACTGGAATGGGTTACCTAGGGAGGTGGTGGAATCTCCATCCTTAGAGGTTTTTAAGCTGCGGCTTGACAAAGCCCTGGTTGGGATGATATAGCAGAGGTTAGTCCTGCTTTGAGCAGGGGGTTGGACTAGATGACCTCCTGAGGTCCCTTCCAACTCTAATATTCTATGATTCTATGATTCTATGATCAAGGCTTAAATTTTGGGGGGAAAAAATGTTAGGCAAAATTTCTTTATTAAGGGGCCTGCAATGAACAACATTTCATTAGCAAATCAAGACACATGATGGTTAGTGACCTGTTATAGACAGCAGCTCAAACTGGCCACTTAAAGCTTCACAGTGGGAAGTTTTCTGTCGAAAATAGGAAGACACATCAAAAACATTAGGAATGTGTCAACTGCAACAACATTCTGTTTTGAAAAAGAAAGCCATTGAAACAAAAGGTTTCAGCATTGCTGGCCTTATTGGACAGGAATGTTCTAATTTGTCATTGGAAAACAATTTTGGTTTGGATTTTTTTGTTACGCTGTTTTTAAAAAAATTAAATATGTTAAAATGTTTATTTTGTTTAAATAATGTTTATTTTCTTTGTTATTTTACATTATTTTATATTTATAATTTCATTTGTATATTTTATATGATTTTCATTTCATTTTATATTATATTTAACTTTATTTTGTTTATATTTTTATATTATGTTTTAGTATAGTATACAACAACAAAAAATACTATAAAACAAAAACATTAAAATAATATAAGAAAAAAGATGAAAGGTAATTAAAAAAATAAAATGAAATGAAGTATAGTGAAGGAATAAACTATGATGTTTAGATTCCACAGCGTTAGGTACTTTTCAAAAATGAATTATGGTAAATAACGCTGTACAAAAACTTTCTGTCAGAAAATTTTTCCTTTGGAAAATGTAGATTCGTGAAAATTGAGATGTTATGAGGGAATGATAGCAAACAATTTTATTTATTTATTTACTTATAGGGAAATAATGAAAACAACAAAACATTTCTACAGGGTCATCTTTATAGGAATCATTAGAGTTTTCATTTAAAAAATCTTTGCATTAAAAATGCATTAAAATATTACATATTTACAGGAGTGGGTGGATGGCTGGGTGGGTGAGGTTCTGTGGCCTGCATTGTGCAGGAGGTCAGAGTAGGTGTAACCATAATGGTCCCTTCTGACCTTAGTCTGTGAGTCTATGTTTATAGTGGAATTTCCCATTGAGCCTAAAAGATATAGGCACCCAGGGCCAGATTCACAAAGTGACTAACTTTTAGCCACCCAGCCCTGGGATTCAGAATGCCCAAGTCTGGAGCTCAGGATCCCTACACAATGAACGGGGAGAGGTAGGCTCCTAAGAATAGGAACCACAAAAGCCACCATGTGGAGCAGAGAGCTGCCTATACTCATCAGAGAGGGCTGAGTTTTAAGTTGTGCTTCTGTCAGGAAGATAGATGCTTAAGTCTAGGCTGGAGGAAAGCATCAGACCTGTCTTCTCCTTGGGATTCACAGCCCTCAACCTTCCCGTGGTGGCAGGTGTGTAAGATATTTCTCTCTGGTAGTATGAGGAGCTCTGTGATAACTTTTAACTCACTGGCGAGGGTTCCAGCAAGGATGTGGGAGATGCCAGTTCAAGTATCCCTCCACCTGATGGGACAAAGGGGTGAAAGACTTTTCACAGTTCATAAAGCTAAGTACATACATGTCTTTGCAGGACTGGGGTCTTAAACCCATATTCTCTACAAAATGATGAATTGCACTACTCCTTCTTCAAATCTATTATTTTTCAACTGTTCTTTTCCTGCCAATAAAACTATACAGGAATTGACTGGGGTCTGTTCTTTTCACACACAGAGAGAGGATAGATGACATTCTGCACCTAGGTGTCTTCATTAAAGGGGCCAAGTATTCAGATATTAAACAAGTCCTTCTTTCCAACATGCTCTTACCTACAGCATGCTCCAGTCACCGTGTGCTTTCCATGAGGCAGCAGATCTCCTGAACAAAACAGAGCTTGAAAAACAGATTCTGAAAACCTTCTCCTGATTGTTCTTTTCCACGTGCTTTGCCAATGCTCTAAGTGCGTGGTGTTCCCACCTTTCAGATGACCCAGAGAGCTTGCAGATAGTCTCAGAGAAGACTAGGGTTGGAAGGTCATCTAGTCCAACCCCCTGCTCAAAACAGGACCAACTCAACTGCTTGATCTGCAAAGTGCTGCTCATTTATCAATTACAGACCCACAGAAATAAGTGATGGTTAAGACTCTTTGAGTGTCTGGCCCATCCCCTGTGACACAGTGGAAGGATTGCTTCCTACAGTATCCTCCGATGCTCTGCCCTATCCAAGTTTAAACGCCAGCCATCTTGATCATGTAACTTTGGCAGGTTTTCCAATGGACACTGTTAAAACGCTAGTGGTATTCCACCGGAGCCAGAGAGTTTTGCTTTAGTTGTTTAAACGGCCAGAAAGACCGTTGACATAAAGGCTTTTGGAAGAGCCTCAAAAGGGGTTTAAAAACTACATTCAGAGATGGATGGATTGAATATTGGGGTGACGGAAGGGCCTGGTATCAGTATCGGGACATTTTGTAACATGCAGAGCAGTGATTGGTTTCAGGACGAGGATTCTTACATAAGGATCAGTAATAAGAGAGATCCAGCAAGTGACAGTTGAGGATGGCAGTTGGAAGGGGGGATTCCCTCCTCCTCACTCCTAGCCCCTCCCCTATCCAGGTTGATGTTCTCACTCCGAACGTAACCCCCCCCCTTCCCTGGCACATAACTCCCTGCCCTGCCCTTCTCATTAGCATAAAAGGTTATGCAAATTAGCATAAAAAGGCTAGGCTAATTAGCATAGAATGGGTGGCTAATTAGCATATTAAGTAATTGATTGGTTTAAGAGTATTTTTAAATCAGAACCTAATTAACATGGCAGGCATAGCCTAATTAGCATAGTAGGTGGCCTTCAAGCTGATTGGCTGAGCTTGGGTGACCAAACTGTATATAAAGCCCGCAGTCAGCAGGCTAAGCTTTGTGGAGAACTGAGATCACCTGAGCAGTAGAAGAGCTGACCCCCTACGGAAGAAGAGCTGAAAAGACCCACAACATCCCGAAAACATCTGAAGAGGGGTGAGCATCATTGAAGCAAATGTGCGCCTTAGCTTTGGACAACCGGGCTGACTGAGTCCCCGCTCTGTGTCCAAGCCAAGGTCATCCTTCCGCTAGGAAGCCGCACTGATGCCTTTGGGCTTGCAGGCAACCAGGCTGAGTCCCTGCTCTGTGTCTGAGTCACTCTCTTAGCAGTCTTTGGACAGAGCAGGACTTTCTCTGACGAACAGAGGGACGTGTTAAAGGCTGTGTAAGTAAAGGCCACCGGAGTCTGCATGTCAGTAAAGTTGGATGCTTGGGGTCTGAGTGAGATTCTCCTTCTCCACCCACCCAGCAACCGCCTGGCCTAACGCTGGCTGGATGACAGATTGTTAAGGATTTGAGTAATAATATATGCATAGAGTGCTAAGTATTAATGTATTAGATTACTTAATGTATTGTTACATAAATAGTGTCAGGTGTTACAGTGATAAGTGATTATAGTGTTCAGTTATAGTCTGTCTTGTACCTTATATATAGTTCTAGTCGTCCTGTACGGTATATCTTCAAATAGTCATGTTCTGATAAATATATATATTGTTATATGGTCACAAGTCATGCCTGATTTCTATCTCCTTCTATTTCATGTAACCATTCACTTCTAAATAAATATCATATCTGTTTTTGAAGTGTAAGCAAGATCTGAATGTCTGAGTAAAGGGGGGCACATTATTTGCATGGGCTTTGTATCTGCATGAGTACAATTAAGTACTTAGCATAATCTACCTAGGTGCAGAGCATAATGGGAAATGGTTAGCAGGGCTGGGTTTGGGTTACAAACCACTTTTGTGTTAACTGCTGGGGTAATGAAATGTTGTCCTTCAATTGTACAAACCACTTTTGTGTTAACTGCTGGGGTAATGAAATGTTGTCCTTCAATTGTATGAACAGATGTCAGCAAAACTGTGTTTAGTCTGTTATGATAGAACACTTCACCCTAAACTAGACAGAGCTCCCCAAGGGTGGCAGGCCATGTTTCAGCCTGGAAAAGGTGGAGGAGTCTCCTATTGGGATTGCAGGGGCCAAGTGAAAGGCCTGCCCCTCCCTCCTGGCAGGGAGTGACTCTCTCCTCCCATTGTTAAAAGGTAGACATAATGACTCACCTTGGAGTCTTTTGTCTCTTGAAAGCAGGGACATTTCCTGTATGACAGCAGAAGGTTTACCTATGAGCTGAAATCACTAAGAGCTGAAATCATTAGGAGCTGAAATTGGCCTGACCACTAACAGAGCTGAGTGGGTAACAGGCAACTCTGGTGGGAGGCTAGCACAGTTGGTGCCAGCCCAGTCAACAAAGGGGCCGGCACAGTCGGTGCCAGCCCAGGGCCGTCAGCGGAGGGGCCGGCACAGTCGGTGCCAGCCCAGGGCCGTCAGTGGAGGGGCCGGCACAGTCGGTGCCAGCCCGGCCAGTGGTTGGCGGGAGCCAGGTGCGGTTGGTGCCAGCAGTCGGTGGGAGATTGGTGTGGTCGTTGCCAGTGGTGGGGGACTCAGTGAGGCCCACAGGCGATAGGAGACAGCAGCAGAGGGGGCCTGGACAAGCCTGTGTTGGACCAGTGCGGCCTAAGGGGCGGAGTCACATCTGAGAGGTGGATATTGCAACTACAACAGTCAGTACAGGGGCAAGAAGGAAGGGAGAGGCGAAGGACACGCCCTGTACTCTGGGATGGGTTTGGGCTCATTGAGTTCATGAATTCTG
This sequence comes from Emydura macquarii macquarii, assembly GCF_026122565.2. Taxonomy (NCBI): domain Eukaryota; kingdom Metazoa; phylum Chordata; order Testudines; family Chelidae; genus Emydura; species Emydura macquarii. The sequence goes on from NW_027132424.1 coordinate 109,068, forward strand.
TTTGCACTGTTTCCCAAACCAGTGCGGTGTTATCTCTGTTTTGCTATTAAAAGGTTTCTTTCTACACTCAGACTCTGTGCTTGCGAGAGGGGAAGTATTGCCCTTTGGAGGGTGCCCAGGGGATAGTGTGTAATTTGCCAGGTGACTGGGTGGGGGCTCGAGCAGTTTGGTGTTGTATCATTTACAGGGACCCCTAGATATAGAACCCGGCCCTTGCTGCTGCCGACTTGGTCTGGCAGAAGGGTTACAGAAGTATCACCGCTTGTGTATCCTATCTTGATCGGAGGGCTGTATCCATGTCCTTTCAAGGGAGGATTGTCTCCCTGGAAAGTTCAATAGAGTGAACTACTATACCAGTAGTTTTCAGGGGAATTAGTATCTTAAAATTGTTTTGGTCTATTTGGTAACAAATTGGCTTCCCTAAATTCTTCCGGTAACACCACCATCAAGGCCATGAACTTTCCCTTCACTGAAGACTATGGCATATCTTCCACTGCTTCAAACCTGAGAAGGGACAAGCCTGGAGTGGTGCTCAGAAGACCTGGATTCAAATTCTATCCATCTGCAGCAGATCCTCAAGTCACTCAGGAATAATTTTAAAGGTCTTTAGACACCTAGTGGGATTTTCAAAAGTAACTATATGTCTAACACCCATGGAAACCTTTGAGTTTTAGGTACGTGGATTCTAGAGAAAATCCTTCCATGTACCTGTAGCAAGGCACTGTGGCCTTCCTCGGAGCCTGGACCCGAGGAAGGGTTGCAACGCTTCTGCTGGGCAGAACAGGGCCCTACAGGCCAAACTGCCCGGCAACGGGGGGGCAGAGCCAAGGCAGGAAGGGAAAGTATAAAAGGTCGGCCTAGCAGCTCAGTAGGGAGGAAGCTGCCGCTGGAGGCAGATGTGTCTTCCCAGATGTTGCAGCCTAGGCCTGACCCAGTCCCAACGGCTGTTGGGAGCAACTGTCCCACTGAGTGGAGCATCCAAAACCTGTCTGGATTGTGGGGCCCGAGTGACTGAATAGGGCCGCTTGGACCTAGTGACTGGAGGGGGCCGCCAAGCCCTAGTGATTGGGTGGGTCCGCCAGGCCCTAGTAGCTGGAACGAGCCACCTGAGACTCCTGTGTGGGAAATACCCCCTGAGGCCAGCCCTGACCTGGAGTAGCTGCCTGACGCCAGGGACCCCCAGGAGCTAACAGAAACCTGTGACCTGGAGGAGCTGCCCTCTGCTGACGACACAGAAGAGTTCCCGGTCCTGCTGCCAACTGAGTGAGGGGCTAAACCCCATCAGCATGTTGCAGCTGGAGCCCCGCTGACTCCGTGGCAAACGGCTTTGCCATTGATAGGGCCCTGGGCTGGGACACAGTGGAGTCGGGTGGGTCTGTGTCCCCCTCCCCCCTGCCCTAACCACCCCGGGAGGGAGTGCTACCCTCTGCGTTTGGGAGACAGAGGATACTGAGCTCTACTGGCTCGGCCTGCCTGCAAGGCCGGGGGCCCCAGACTATTTTACTAGCCCCACCTGTGGGATGGCCGGGGGCTATAGACTGCTTGCCTGTCCCGCCCTGCCTGAGGACCAGGGGCACCAGACCGCTTGCTAGCCTGCCCCGCTGGGGGCTGGGGCTAAAGACTTGTAAATGGGCACTGTTCACTCCCCTAAACAAAGGCATTGTGGTCTTCCTTGGAGTCTGGGCCCAAGGAAGGGTCGCGACGCCCTGGCCGGACCGTGCCACCGGCCTACAGTACCCAAATACCTTTACAAATCTGGTTCTCTCTGCCTTGGTTTACCCATCTGTAAAATGGAAATAATCATCTTTCCTTTCTCTCTGACTTCTTTAGACAGGTATTTTTAAAGGAGCCTAAGGGAGTTAAGCACTCAGCTCTTTCTTCAGTTATATGCTCTAACTTAACCACAAGTAATGAGCTCAGTGAACGAATTGTTGGATGAAAATCTCTATCCTACGCCATGCAGAAGGTCAGAAGTAGATGATTATAGTGATTCCTTTTGATCTAAAAATGTATGCATCCACAAAATCTAATTGACTTCCCATAACAGTTGGGCATCTAACTCCCCTAAGCTTCTTTGACAAGTCTTAGTTTGGAAGTTTTGCGGTATATGTAAAATGTGTATATACAATGATGTGCACACTGGACTCCTGGCCTCAACTGGGACAATAAACAATGCCTGTTTATTTCACTGCTTGTTTATTTCTCTTGCAGCAGATCTATACCTATGCCAACAGATGGTGGCTACATTCTTTGATCACAAGTCGGTGAGCCAGGAATATTTGACATGGATTCTTTTTGTTATCTGGGGAAATTTACTTAGGCTAATATCTCCAGACATGGAGATCTATGATTATGCACCCAAGCCCAGATCCACAAAGGGATTTGGAGGCTTAAACCCCTGACTCAGTTGTCCAAGTCCTAGTTTTAGACTTCACTGCAACCCACAAAACAACAGCCAAACCCTGTTGGTGCCTAAACTCACTTGGGGTCTATGTTTTCAGGGCAAAATTTCCCTAGGCACCTATGTTTCTGCCTCTGAGTGTAGGCAGCCCTGGCTCGCTCTAGGTGGCCTCTGGGATTCAGGTGGAGCTAGCAGGGATGGTGGTGTTATCTGCGTCCCTTTCTCTGGACTTGTCTGTCCAGGATATCTTTCAGGATGAGGATGAAGAAGGGCCTGGGATTCCAGGAGATGGTTGTGGTAGCAGCTATGAAGATGAAGCTTGCTTCGGTAGCCTCTCGCTGTTCTTCCTCCCCCTCCTCTCCCCACTCTGTTCTTTCTTTAAGATCTCCTAAGGATTCTTTAAGATGGAATAGCCCATCCCCTTATTATCTTGTCATAGAATCATAGAATCATAGAATATTAGAGTTGGAAGGGACCTTAGGAGGTCATCTAGTCCAACCCCCTGCTCAAAGCAGGACTAACCTCAGCTATATCATCCCAACCAGGGCTTTGTCAAGCCTCAGCTTAAAAACCTCTAAGGATGGAGATTCCACCACCTCCCTAGGTAACCCATTCCAGTGCTTCACCACCCTCCTAGTAAAAAACTTTTTCCTAATGTCCAACCTAGACCTCCCGCCCTGCAACTTGAGACCGTTGCTCCTTGTTCTGTCATCTGCCACAACCGAGAACAGCCTAGCCCCATCCTCCCTGGAACCCCCTTTCAGGTAGTTAAAGGCTGCTATCAAATCCCCCTCACTCTTCTCTTTTGCAGACTAAACAAGCCCAGTTCCCTCAGCCTCTCCTCATAAGTCCTGTGCTCCAGCCCCCTAATCATTTTGGTTGCCCTCCGCTGCACTCTCTCCAACTTGTCCACATCCTTTTTGTAGTGGGGGGCCCAAAACTGGACACAATATTCTAAATGCGGCCTCACCAATGCCGAATAGAGGGGAATAATCACTTCCCGTGACCTGCTGGCAATGCCCCTCCTAATGCAGCCCAATATGCCATTAACCTTCTTGACAACCAGGGCACACTGCTGACTTATATCCAGCTTTTTATCCACCGTTACCCCCAGGTCCCTTTCTGCAGAGCTGCTGCCCAGTTCGTTGGTCCCCAGTCTATAGCTGTGCATGGGATTCTTCCTTCCTAAGTGGAGGACTCTGCACTTATCTTTGTTGAACCTCATTAGATTTCTTTTGGCCCAATCCTCCAGTTTGTTTAGGTCACTCTGTATCCTATCCCTACCTTACAGGGTATCTACTACTCCCCCCAGCTTAGTGTCGTCCGCAAACTTGCTGAGGGTGCAATCTACCCCATCCTCCAGATCATTAATAAAGATGTTGAACAAAACCGGCCCCAGGACCGACCCCTGGGGAACTCCTCTTGTGACCGGTTGCCAGCTAGACATGGAGCCATTGATCACTACTCGTTGAGCCCTATGCTCTAGCCAGTTCTCGATCCATTTTATAGTCCATTCATCCAACCCATACTTCTTTAACTTGCTGATAAGAATACTGGGAGAGACAGTATCAAAAGCTTTGTCCACCAATTAGGCCTAACATCCGACACACCAATTTTGGTTCCTTAGTTTCCGGCTCTATATCACCTATTTTTAGCAAGCATGATTTCAACAGTCTGTGAATTGTATCAGCATGAGCTTTTTGTTTGGAGTAATTCAATCTTTCTGTCTCCCTTTCATAGCTTTTCCTATTGGAGTTTGTTATTATAGGTTATTGTGATATCTTATGACCTTTCACATATTTTTTTTACCATTGCGCTTTAAGTTAGGATACATTTTTAATCCCAATTCTCATAATGAGATGAAGGTTCAACTCCCCGTTCTTCCTGAAAGGAGAAAAAAAGATCTGAGCAGGGGTCTCTAATGCCTTTTACGAGTGTGCGCTACCGAGATATGGGCTATTCCAATGGACAACTCACCAGTTGAAACTATTCCAGTGTGCATCAAATAATTAAAGAGTCCTTTGGCCAAAGAGAAACAGTCAATGAAAATGATTTTCCATGCACTGCTACAGACTGGGGACCAATTGGCTAGGCAGCAGTTCTGCAGAAAAGGACCTGGGGGTTACAATGGATGAGAAGCTGGATATGAGACAACAGTGTGCCCTTGTTGCCAAGAAGGCTAATGACATATTGGGCGGCATTCATGGGAACATTGCCAGCAGCTGGAGGGAAATGATTATTCCCCTCTATTCAGCATTGGTGACGTCACATCTGGTATCTTGTGTCCAGTTTTGGGCCCCTCACTGCAGAAAGGATGTGGACAAATTGGAGAGAGTCCATGGAGGGCAATAAAAATGATGAGGGGACTGGAGCACATGACTTATGAGGATAGGCTGAGGGAACTGGCCTTATTTAGGCTATGTCTGTACTGATGGCAAAAGAATCCCTTCCTGACCCGTGCAGGAGACCATCTGAAACCCTGAAGCATGAGCTTCTAGGAACATCAGATATGAACCAGAAGGGACCCCCAGGGCTGCCAACCCAGGCCCCCTGCCTCATCAAAAGCAACCCCATTATACAATTGCACTCACATATTTGTCCAGTTGTCCTTTAAAGCTAATTAAATTATTTCCCCCACAATTCCTATTGGGCAGCTCTTCCAGAACCTCTCATCTCTGATAGGAAGAGACCTTCTTCTCATTTCTGTCCCTGGTGATGGGAGGGGAGTGAGGACCTAGAGGGTTAGATCGGGGTGGGGAAGGGGCTAGGACTCCTCGGTTCTATCACTGGCCATGCGAGGGGAGTGTGTTAATGGTACATCCAAATATAATGTTGCCATGATTTTGGTCCCAGCTGCATCGGTGTCCATCTCTGGAAATCAGCGGGGCTGCTCTGGACTGACAGCAGAGAAAAGGAAAGCAGAACTTCGCTCTGTGTATCTAAAAGGTGAGAACACATTTATCCAAGCAGCCGTCTTGAAATAAAGTGACACGAAAAGGGCAGGGAGGTGAGCCAGCCTCCCCGTATGCATGCTCGGTTTGCTGTCGGACCCTCTGCAGGCACACACTGAGCAGGGCTCATTTCCTGTCATATTCACCCCCACACCTACCCCCTACCCCCAACCCACTGTCTGTGTTCTGGCTGTATCGTCAAACAGGCACTTTCTGTACTATAAGTAGCCCCTAAAGGTCATGCAAAAGGCTGTGTGTGTTCTGCCTTCAGGATTGGAGCCTGCATCCCCTGGTGGGGAAAGGCCCTGTTCCCCACCCCGCTGACCGGCCAGTCCCTGTAGAATGGGACCAGAACACGACCCCCCCCCCCCAGCAGGGTCCTCCTCAGAGCCTCCTTCATCTCCTTGTTTCGCAGGCTGTAGATCAGCGGGTTGAGAAAGGGGGTCCCCACCGTGTAGAAGAGAGTCACCACCTTTCCGCTGCTTCCTGAGGCGGCCGGGTTGACGTAGGTCACCATGATAGAGCCGTAGAAGAGACCCACGACGGCCAGGTGTGAGGTGCAGGTGGAGAAGGCCTTCTGCCGCCCGGCCCCTGCAGGGAGCCTCAGCACCGCCCTGATAATTAGCCCGTAGGAGGTCAGGATGAAGAGGACGGTGCCAAAGATGATGAGGGAGGTCGTGGTGGAGAAAGTCTGTTCAGTCCAGGGAGCTGAGGCGCAGGAGGCAGCCAGCAATGGGTCCGGGTCACAGACAAAATGATCCAGGGTGTTGGTGCCACAGAAGGAGAGCTGGGAGATGAGGGCAATGGGCATCATGAACCAGAGGAAACTGACGAGCCAGCAAGAGGCCACCAGAACCCAGAAGATCTGCGGGGACATGAGGACGGGGTAGTGCAAAGGGTGGCAGATGGCCAGATACCTATCCAAGGCCATGGTCGAGAGGAGGAAGCACTCGGTGGCCCCCATGGAAAAGAAGACATAGAACTGCACGAAGCAGTCGAGGAAGGAGATGGGGCTGCCGGGGTTCATGAGATCAAAGAGCATCCTCGGCACGGTGGTCGTGACATAGACAATCTCCACCCAGGCGAAGTTCCCCAGCAGGATGTACATGGGCAGGAGTTGGAGGCGGGGGTCCCACAACACGGCCCACATGATGCTCAGGTTTCCTGCCACCGTCCCGGCGTAGGCGGAGGAGAGAAGGGCGCAGAGGAGGGTGCGGCTCAGCCGGCCCAGGGAGGGGAAACCCAGCAGGATGAACTTGGTCACCGGGCTGGTGCCGTTGGTCGTGTTCATCAGGGGGCCTTGGAGCTGAAAGGAAACGATTGAGAGGATGCCAAGGTTCTACCCAGAGCTGGGGAGGGGCGGGGAGGTGGTGTTAGAGTTGTAGGGAGTAGCAGACTCACACACACACTCACAGTCGGGCTCTCTCTCATATATGCCACATTTCAAACTCTGCTGATACTCAAGCTGGGTTTATTCTGCCTTTGGACACCCTCGGGGCTGGATAAAGATCCTGCACTAAGACATTTGGCCAGTTGTCCTCCCTGGGAAACAAATTCTTGCTCCTCCTTCCATTGCTGGATCTGCTTCTCTGGACCAGTCTAGGATCACAAACCCCTTCTGTGCTGGCCAAAACAGCCGATGATGCTCAGACAAGCAGGGAGAGCTGATTGAACATCCCTTCCTTCCTTCTCTTCAAGGCTACAGTGAAACTGACTGCATCTTTGGGTGCCTTAATTCCTTGGAAAGCCTGGCCCTAAATCTCTTTTGGAAATTGGATTAGTATCCTGGACCACTTAAGTGCCTTCGTCGTCTCTCTCACCAACAGAAACTGATCCACTAAAAGACCCATTTTATCTCTTTAAGTGCCTTGGAAAATTTTACCCCAAATCTTTCCTACTGTCTAACTAATGAGTGGCATGGAATTGAATCAAGGGGACTTTTTAAAATTCCTTACCTTGAGTTTGGACAGACCCAAAGATGACGTCAGTCATGGACTGGCCCTAATCGCTTTTCAGAAGAAAAATCTATATTAATAGATCAATAGGATTAAACAATGGAATCAATTTTTGTTTGGGAATTTATTATATTGAAATTAATGGATAGTGTCAATTGATAGTTATACTATTTAGTAATTATTTTTGCCATTATTACTGAGATAGCACCTAAAAACCCCAGTCGATGACCAGGAGGAAGAATTATAGATTAGATTAATTTCTAGATTTGATTAAAATGTCAAACTAACTGTATATTATAGCAATTCCTATTCTTGATGAAAATAAACAACTTCCTATGGTATCAATTCTGACATTTAATTAAAATAAATTAATATCTATATATGCTGTCAATTGCTACCTTCAATTTAAATAATAAATGAATAATAATTTTATATTAATTACTGTTTTGTTTAAAATAATAAATGTAGAATTATATATTGTATTCATACAAACATTCAATGAAAATGTAAAATCATTAAGTCCATGCTGTACTGATTTCTAGATTAACTTCACATGTTAAATTAATATATACATATCATGTTAATTTCTAGATTTGATTAAAATCTCAGATTAATAAATACATATTGTGATGATTTCCAGATGTGTTTAAATATGTTACATTAAAAATTATATATGACATAAATTCCTATTTTGATTAAAATAATTAATGATATATTCTTATTCATAATTAAAATAGTAAATTAAGAATTATATATAACATTTGTTTGGATTTGATTAAAATATTAAACTGATAAGAACATTTTGTAGTCATTTCCAGATTTTATTAAAATATTAAGATGATATATTTTATTTCCAAGATATGGTTAAATTATTAAGCTAATATGTATATAAATATCTAGATTATTTTTGAAATGTTCATTTAAGAACTTAATATATTTTTAAATTTGATTACATTTGTAGTTGGGTTTTTTTTTTGTTTTTTTACCTATAGAGCTGATAAAAATACTGAGTTAATATTTCCATATAGGACAAATTTCTAGAATCTGTTGAAATATTGAGTTAAGAAAAGCATATTACATTAATTTACAGGTTAAAGTCAAATATTAAAGTAGTAAATATATTATATTAATTCATAACTTAGATTAATAAAATTCAAAGAGAGATTGGAAACATTAACTCAATATATATGTTTTATATGTAGTTCCAGATTTGATTAAAATGGCCCTACTTAAATTCTGGGTTCCAGAAAAACCCAAAGAAGTATCTGTTCTGATCATCTGAGTACAGAAAACATAAAACAGATCAGAATCTCTTTTTGAAGGTGATCTACAAATGAAACATTTTTTTTTCTTTTTTTGCTCCCTTACGAAAGAGGGAAGAAGTCCACCTAAAAAGTTTTTAAACCTTTTTTTAAATTTATTTTACACTTGGATCTATCTATGCTCACACTTACTTTCCTATTTGTCTGGCTGTCTGCCTCTCAGTCTGGAATGTAAATCTATTCTTTTCCGGAGAACTACTGGGCAGTCTAAGGATGTTTACTGGGCTCTCTTAACGATAAAGGCGTTAGCAGCTGGTACATTTTGAATTGATTTTTAAACTGATATTGTTAAACCGATATTTGGACGCAATTACTTTGGTCTCAAAGAAGCTGATTTCAGGTTAGCTTAAAGCTATTCCCATTTGATTTAAGACAAACCAGAGTAATTTGGTTCAAACTGAATTAAGAACATCCACACAGCTCTTTGCACTCGTTTAACTATATCAGTTTAAATTCAGAAATGAATTATAATGTGGCAATGAAATTGGTGAAGTTTTAAAGTATGGGCTACCCTGCTTTTACTGGATACTTACTGGGACAACTGGGGGCTGTTTGTTCCAAATACTAACACCTGAACTGAAGAGGTGAAGGGGTTATGATTCTACATGAGAGTACCTTTCCCCATCATGTTAATTAGTCATTGGACTGAAATGTGCAGTAGTGGGAAAACAATGGCCCAGATCTCCAGCTACTGAAAATCAGTAATGGAAGGAGGGGAGTCAGATCTGGGAAGAGAATGGGGGCTAGCAGACAGAGCAGGTGAGTCTGAGAATCAAGACTCCTGGGTTCTGACCCCAGCTCTGGGAGAGGAGTGGGGCCAGTGGGTTAGGAGCTGGGGAGCTGGGAATCAGGATTCTTGAGCCCTAGTCCTGTGTCTGAGACAGGACTTGGCTCTGGGCTAGTGGTTTAGAGCACAGGCCACTGGGATTCAGGACTCCTGGGTTTCACCCCTGATTTGGAGGAGGAGGGAAGGAGAATAGAGTTATACAATTAAAGGCCAGACAGGACCATCACTGTCCAATGTCCCATCTCCAGCCATGGACAGCTCCTGGTGCTTCAGAGGAAGGGGATCAAACAAACCAAACACAACCCATAAAAAACAAAAAATCACCAAGAATACATTGCGGGGCGGGATCCCTTCCTGACCCCTGCCTGTGGCCAGCTGAAACCCTGAAGCACGTGCTTTAGGAACATAACTGGAAGTGATCGCCCAGGCTGCTGAGCTCTGCCCCCCGCCATCCCAATCAGCTTCGTCATACAATCACACTTGTAAAATTGTCCACCTCTTTCTTAAAACTAACTAAGTTGTTTGCCCCACACAACTCCTACTGGGAGGCTTTTTCAGAACCTCCCCCTCTGACGGTTGGAAACCTGCCGCTAATTTCCAGCCTAAATTTGTGCATGGCCAGGTTAGCGATTGGGGCAGGCAGGGGCGGGCAGCAGAACAGCGCAGCAGCCATGGAAGAATCAAAGCAAGAATGAAGCTGTGTGTGAAAACCCACCTGGCTGTGAGATCTCCGCCGCCTCCCTCCTCCTGTGCTGTGAAGGGAGCTGGGCGAGAGGGGGCTGATATCTGCTCTCTGAGCCACTGTGTCCTTGGGACTTGGTCTCTGGGTGTGCAGGAGCAGCAAGATCTGGATTTGATCCGTGAATGATCTGGGGCCACCCAGGGGAGTGCCAAGGAGAGCCCCCCCACTTACACACAGTCTCCCACGTTGCCCTTCCCACAAGCACAGCCCCACCTGCAAAAACAGGACTTGGTGGACACCAAGATGAGGCCACATTGAAAACCCCAGCACCAGCCCCCAGGGCACATGGGGAATCCCGGCCAGGGGATGGCAGTACTAAGGCCGTGCTCTGTCTTCGAGGAGGTTCTGGGCTCTCTTGCTTCCTCCACCCTCTGAGCGGGGTTCATTCCTTCCAACAGGAAACAGCAGGGATGCACCCCACCCCTCGGCGCTGGGCGAGCCATCCCTTGCAGCGTCCCTGCGTGTCTGTCCCCAAGCCATCCTGCCCCACAGCTGCCTGCATCTCAGCACCAGGCGAGCCATCCACATGGGGTGTCCCTCTGCTCAACCCCAGACCGGGCCGCATCTCAAGAGTGCCGTGTACGCGGAGTAGAAGAGCAAAGATGCTTTATAAACACAGGCCCAGTGTAGACCTCGCGCTACGGGGGGATGCTGTGTTTCTTCTTTACCAAGACAAGGAAAAAGCAAAGATCCTTCTGAGCTCCCCATTTTGTGGGTCCTATACTCAGCCGGCACCTCATTAACCATTATTATTAATTAACTAGACGGTCACATACTTCCGTACTTCTCCAGGACAAGCTGTTCACGCGGCTGGGCCCTGGCCCCGCTCTGGTTGGAACCCAGTGAACCAAGCCTGGATTGGGGGGAACTGATGGAGTGGGGTGTCGCTTTTCCACTTTTATACCAGACAGTCTTCTTGGGGTAGGTTTGTCCCACATCCGGCCAGGGAGAGGCAGCACGCTCTTGGACAGGGCATCCTCCACACAGCATAATAAAGTCATGACGACAGGGGTGGCCGGACACCATTCCTGGGAGTGGTGGAATGCCTAGTATCCCGGGAATGTCTGAGTGGCCACCCTAGACCCTCACCAAAGGCTTTTAAGCAAACTAAGCAGCCACGGGATAAGAGGGAAGGGTGAGTAACCGGTTAAAAGATAGGAATAGGAATAAAGATAGGTAGGAATAAAGGGTCAATTTTGACAGTGAAGAGGTAAAGCGTCGGATCCTTCTGCACTTTTCAACATATTCCTAAATGATCTGGAAAAGGGGTAAACAGTGAGGTAGCAAAATGTGCAGCCAATACAAAATGACTCCAGATAGTTAAGTCCAACCCTGACTGCGAAGAGTTAAAAAGGGATCTCACTAAGGGCAGCAAAATGGTGATGAGAGATGTAAAGCAGTGCGTGTTTGAAAAAATAATCCCAGCTGTATATACAAAATGATGGAGTCTAAATTAGCTGTTACCGCTCAAGGAAGGGATCTAGGCACCATCGTGGTTAGCTCTCGGAAAACATCCACTCCGTGTGCAGTGGCTGTTAAAAAAGGTAACAGAATATCAGGAACCAATAGGAAAGAGATAGATAATAAAACAGAAAATCTCAGACTGCCACTCTATAAATCTATGGCATGCCCACGCCTTGAATACTGTGTGCACTTCTCATCTGAACCATGATATATTGAAGTTGGAAAAGGTGCAGAGAAGGGTAATGAAATGATTAAGGGGATGGAACAGCTTCCATATGAGGAGAGAGTAAAGATACTAGGACTGTTCATCTTAGAAAAGAGATGACAAAGGGGGATATGATAGAGGTCTATAAAATCATGACTGGCATGGCGAAAGTGAGCAGGGAGGTGTTATTTTCCCCTTCACATCACACCAGAATCAGAGGTCACCCACTGAAATGAATAGGCAGCAGGTTTAAAACAAAAAAAGGAACTAATTCTTCACCCGGTGCACAGTGAAGCTGGGGAATTCCTTGCCAGGCAATGGCGTGAAGGCCAAAAATATAACTAGGTTAAAAAAAAAACTTAGATAAGTTAATGGTCCATCCATGGCTATTAGCCAAGATAGTCAGGGACGCAACCCCCAGCTCTGACTGGGACCACTTGACCAGGGATGGATGGGATAACTCACTAATTGCCCTGTTCCGCTCATTCCCTCTGAAGCATCTGTCACAGGGCCACTCTCGGAAAAGAGCATCCTGGGCTAGATGGACTATTGGGCTGACCAAGGATGGCCATTCTTATATTATGTCCTTATGTTCACTCTCCTGAATGTAGATCAGCCCTTTCTTGAAGAAAAAGAGAGGGCTGTGCACCATTTAACCTGTCAGTGTTTTAAGCTGTCACCAAGCCTGCTAGAGACCCTAATTTAAACCTCCACACTGCCTCATTCAGAACAACAACTTCAACCCAAGTGAGTGTCCAAACCAAACTAGGCGATCGGGTATGCTGGGGTGGGTTTCTTTCATTCTCTCCTCTTGAAGCAGTTCAACTTTGTTTCAAATTCTGAAGTATTGATCGGCCAGAAGAAGAGACAGACTGATGCTACTATTGCCTAGTGGTTAGTGCAGATGCTGGCAAGCTAAGTAGGGATTTTGAGTATCTAAATAGGCATCAAAAGTAGTATCTGAGTGCCTAAATCTCTTTGTGGATTTAACCTTTAGACTCTTCTAATGTGTTTGATTTAGAACATCATGACTTTCTGATGAAAAGTTTATCACTATAGGATATCAGTAAAGCACATATTAAACTGATTAAACTGGCTAATTGACTGACCTAAAGAGACAAGATGGGTGAGGTGAGATCTTTTATTGGACCCACTTCTGTTAGTGCAAGAGACAAGCTTTCGAGACCCACAGAACTCTTGTTCAGGTCTCCCAGAGGCACAGAAAAATGTCGGGTGGAACAGATTGTTTAGCATATGTGGTTAGCACATATTGTAAGGGTCCAATCCAGGTAGCATGACCCTTTATCACCCTTGTAGTCATAGGACAAAAAGAGGGGGTTAGTGGGTTACACACTGTTGTAATAAGCCAAAAATCCAACATCTTTATTAAGATCATGATTTTTAGTGTCTAGCAAAGTTATGAATTTCAGCTACCAGGCTCCTCTTTTGAAAGCTGTGCAGGTTTCCTTTGAGGATGAGGACTGGTAGGTCAGATATAGAGTGATCACTCTGTGAAAAGCATTCACCCTCAGGTGAGATGGTGTTTTTGTCTTTTATCATTTTCCTGTGTGAGTTCATTCGAAAGCGAAATGATTATCTGGTCATCCAGGCAAAACGATTCTCAGCCATCCAACAAAACGGAACCAAACAAAATTGGTTGTTGAAAAGATTCACTTGTTGAAAACCACAACAAATTCCATGAAAATGGATATTCCCTTTTGAAAATGTCATTTCATGGAAAAGCCTTTTTTATTAAAGAAAAGAAAAAATGTTTTGATTAAAAAATGTCAATCAGCTCTAATGAAGAGGAAGAAGAAGAAGAAAAACATCATTCTTATTTGCATTCACTTCACAGGTGAGTTAAAGTTCTGATTTTCAAAGTGGCCAAGGGGGCTATGTATCCCACTCACATTGAATTTCAATGCAATTTGAGTGTCTAAACCTTTTAGGCTCTTTTGAAAATACCAGGTATAAATAACATGAACTCTTCTTACACCAAAACCCAATCAGGAACATTTTAAACCATCTCCCACTCCTACACTATGGAAGTCACTGCCACGTGATATCATTGTGGTCAAGCGCGCCAAAGGATTCAAACAATATTCAAGCTATATGTGAATAGTGAGAAAATTCAGATTTATCTTAAATAGTGTTGAAAATGCACAGGGGATATAAACTCTCCTACTCCAAAGCATAAATAAATCACTAAGTACTAGTTTTTTAAAAGTATTCAGGTGCCTGGTGGGATTTTCTAAAGCATCTAGGCCCCTAACACCCATTGAAATCAATGAGTTTCAGGTGCATAGATGATTTAAAATATCTCACTAGGTGCCTAAGGACCTTTAAAAACCTGGCCCTAAATGACAGGGAACAGAGGTAACATGTCCTATGGGCAGATTATTCCATAAGGGTCCACAGGGGGTTTCTTGCTGCTTTCTCTAAAACATCTGATATTGGCCACTGTCAGAAGGAGGGGGACCGATAGACAGGATGCTGGTTCGACCATTTATGACAGTTCCTATGTTCCTGTGTTCTTAAGAGATAAAATTAATGCTCTGATGGTGCTGAGTGACAGATTGCTGGAACAGCGGGAAGAGCAGAACGGGGATACTGTTATTAGAATATGGCATGTCCCTTGCCAGTCCAGGCCAGAAAAATATCCAGTTTGGGTCACAGCTGTTTTTGCACCATGCTCCCCATTGAACTCTGCACACCAGGAAACGTGTGACGTGCGTTGCTTGGCTCTAACACTGGTAATTGCCATACAACAAAATCCTCTCTGTTGACTTTTTAATGACCCCCATTGGAACCAAATTGCCAGCTGCTGGGTCCCCAAAGCAACCACTTTCTTCAGCAGGCCCAGTAACACTCAGCTGGATTTCAGTTTGATCCTAGCACCTGTTGGAAAAAGATTCCAAGTGAGGATCATTACCCTGCACCGATAAGAGACCCACACAGGATCCTTACACACCAGAAGGAGGAGGAGGGTAAAAAAAAGGATATAAAGGGATGGTTTTGCTGCATCTCTTTGGGAGGAGATGTGTTTCTTTGCCCATCATGACAGTGCTGAAAAGCTCTGAGACGTGACTTCGCCTGGGCATCCATCCTTTCAGAGGTGGCCAGCACTGGCAGTGCAAAGACAGCAGGTACTGGGGCAATGTACATCATTCTGTGTGGGAGGAAGTGTGGTCTAGTGGATAGGACCGTGTCTGCAGCTCACTATACCTAAGTTATATTTCCTTCTCTGCCAGCCTCCTTCTCAGTGACTTTGGGCCAGTCATTACTCTGCTCTGTGTCTCAGTTTCTCCTATAATATAGGGATAATGGTACTGACCTCCTTGGTAAAGTGCTTTGAGATCGACTGCTGCAAAGTGCTACATAAAAGTTTGGTGTTATATTAATAAATTGTGGCACACGTGCACGGTATAATACTAAGGATACTTCGTGTTAGAATCTGCCTGAGGAACCTCACAGCAGTTTCATTTAAAATGTTGACATTTCAAACCTTTTTATTTTATTTTTTTACAATTGTTAACAATATTTGTCTTTAAAAAAAATATGTATGAAAAACATTCTCCAAACGGCTTCCAGACCCTGGGTTCCAAGCAGAGAATATTAGTGATTTGCTTGGCATATGTACAGGAATAGAAACAAGGAGGTTCCCAGTCTAGGGCAGACTCGCAGTCACTCTGGCTGACATTTTCAAAGCCAGCTGTAGGATGTGAATGTTCAGCCCCCATTCATTTCACCAGGAATTTGGCATCTCAATCCCCTAGACCAGTGATTTGCAACCAGGGATCCGTGGCCTCCTGGGGGGCTGTAAGCAGGTTTCAGGGGGCTAAAGCCCTCAACCCCGGTGCCCCTGTGGGGCTAAAGCCCCAAGTCCCCCATACACACTCAGCAGCTGAAGCCAGCTTTAGTTTCTTTACGTTATTGTTATTTCTCTTCAATTGTAGGTATATTTTAAATCCACAAAATGGGCCAGCAGAACCTCACCACGACAGTGACTGAATTTGTCCTCCTGGGTCTCACCCAGAGTCCAGAGCTAGACCATTTTCTCTTCATGGTCTTCTTCATCGTTTACATGGCCACCTGGTTGGGGAATGTCACCATCATTATCACAGTGATCTCAGACCACCGGATCCACATCCCCATGTACTTCCTGCTGGCCAATTTGACTTCCCTAAATGTCAGCGACTCCTCGGTCAATACTCCCAAATTGCTCTAGGCTCTCCTGTCCCAGCACAAAACCATCTCGTTCAAAGAGTGCATCCTCCAGATGTTCTCTTATCACTTCATCGGGGGCGCCATGGCATTTTTACTTGTGGGGATGGCAGTTGATAGGTACGTAGCCATTTATAAACCACTGACATACTTGATTATCATGAACTGGGGTGTGTGCGTGGGACTAGTGGCAGGGGCATGGCTGGGTGGATTGGCTCACTTTGCTGTTCAGATTGGACTACTCCTCCAGCTACCGTACTGTGGGCCGAATGTCCTGGACAATTTCTACTGTGATGTCCCACAAGTGATCAAACTGGCCTGCACTGACACCCACGTGGTCGAGATTCAGATGGTCTTCAATGGAGGAGTGCTTCTTGTAGTTGTATTCATCATTCTGCTTATTTCCTATGCAGTCATCTTAGTCAAGATCAGGACACACGTCACGGACGGGAAGCGCAAGGCTCCGTCCACCTGTGGGACCCAGATTACTGTGGTCTGTTTAAAATTCATACCCAGCATTTTCATCTATGCTCGGCCCTACAAGAAGTTTGCCCTGGACAAGGTGGTGTCAGTCATTTACACAGTGATCACCCCCATGCTGAACTCAATGATCTACACGCTGAGAAACGCTGAGATGAAAAAGGCCATCAAGAGACTGATGAGCAGAATCCTGTTTTCAGGGAGGAATCTAAAGACATCATTAATTTTTGAATTATCACTGCTATTAAAAACCAGACCCCAATTTATCAGAGATTTATATGCCATGTGAACTGTGTGTCCCATCAAAAGAGATCACATCCTGCACACTCATGGAAAATCGTGTCCATAAATAAGTTACAGACCAAAGTCCATAATCTCCATTCATGTCTGGTAGCCATCTGGTGTAAATCAGCATACCTCCATTGGAGTAAATGGATCATATCCCCAGCTGGTGTAAATCAATGTACAGTAGCTTCATTGGAGCCAGTAGACCATATCCCCAGGTATCACCCTGCACAGCACCACTGAAGTCAATGGCAGAGTTCCCCAGCCACTGTAAGTCAACTACTGCTCTATTGGAATCAAAGGGGCCAGATCCCCATTTGATGAAATTCAGTATGTTCTCTGACCATGTTCCAACAATTAAGGATTTGACCGTGAGAATTTTTGGTAAAAAAATATTCTCTGAATGAATTCACACACTGGGGAAAAAAATAATAAATATTATAGTCTACTCAGGAGGAGAAAAAAATTTAAATATATTGAAAAATGTATGTAACATAAACAATTCTTAATCTTAAGTATTATGAGGACTTTAATATAGAATGTTTCAATAAATTAATATGGTTATTCAAATATTTTACATCTTCTCATTTTCTCTCTAATACAAATAAACAGCTTATTTGTATTTCCCATAGGACAAGTCAGCAATATAATTTAATAAAAATTCAGTCTTTTCTTTTACCAAGAATTACTGAGGTAGGTTTGTTTGTTTTACTACAACGTTTTGTTTTTGTCTTTTTGTCTGTATAGATTCAACTCAAGTTGTCTTTTTCTCTTTGATTGTCTTTTCCCCTTCTCCTGATATAAAATGTATTTATAAATAAAGTTGCTCAATCTTGTTTTAATGGAAATTGTTTTTATTAAAAAATGATTTTTAATTGAAAATTGGGAAATAAACATTTTCAGACCTTTTCCAGATTTTCAGAGAAAAAACAAGTAATGAAAAAAATCTATTTACTTATTTTTGGGTGTTTTTTTCTTCCTTTCTTTTTCTTCTTCTATCTTGGCTTTTTCCTTAGAAAAAGGGAAGAAAATAAAAAAAGAGAAAAAGTGGCAAGAAATATGAAAAAAGGATTACTGAAAAAAAGCCATATTCATTTCAGATAAAAATGCCCTTGATATTTATTTTTAAAATGATTTATTTTCAAAACCTTTGCAATAGAACATTTTTGAAGCTGCTCAATAATTTTGTGATTATTTTCCTTTTCCAATCAGCTCAAAATGCAGGACTTGAAGTAGTTGAAATGCAGCTCCCCTGTCTTGTTAAGTAAAAAAAAAGACCTCTTCTTACTGCATAAATCTACAATCCAGGGATAACAGGGTCAGATTGTCAGGACCAAATTGATTTTTAACCCCTGCTAGCCCCATTGAGCCAACAGAGGTCTGGGATGGTGGCTGGGTGTTGCTTCCCACTGAAATATAAAGAGAACTATTAACTCATTTCCAATCAATGACACCTCTGAAAATCCATTGACTCATCAGAGATGCCCATGGCTGGAAATGGGACATTGGGGTCATGGAGGGCAGGGTGTGATGGGGAAGGGGTGTCACTGGGGTCTCTGAGGTCCAGGGTTTTTAATGTACCATAATCTACAACTACAACTCCCATGATGCACCAGGGCCCACAGGGTAACAGAACCGAGCCAGTCCTCAATGGTGCTGTGACCCCATGCGCCAGGGCAAGACCCCCAGAATGAGACCCCACCACTGTGGGGTGAGTGCAGGGTGGGCTCGCCCTCCAACCTTCACCTACCCGTTGGACTGCCCTCTGCACCAGGCTGGGAATAGGGAGCTGTTGTGCAGGGAGATCACTTGGCCATACTGTGGAATCTCGCCTATAGGGCCGCATCCGATAGGCAAACTATGAGCATCCTTGCCAGATCGGGCCCTGCAGGTGAGTTTGGCTCAAGAACCCCTCTCTTCTCCCCGGTCTGTGCATCGCTCTGCAACTTAGGTGCTCAGAGGCCTGGGGCAGGGCTGCAACGCACCTGCTCAGAGGCAGACTCTTAGGCACCCAGGGTAATTTCAGTGCAACAACGTAGGTGCTGAGAGAAATGATGCACAGACAGCCTTTGGGGGCAGCTGACTACGGCTTTTGTGAGTCCCAGGGGGGACTGATTCTGGGATTTATATTTAAGGTGCTTAAAGTGGCAGCGAATGTAGCCCTGGTGGGATTTTCATAGGCATCTAGGCTCCGAATACTGATTGAAACCAATGGGAGTTAGGCAACTAAATGCTTCTGAAAATCCTATTAGGTCCCTAAATACCTTTTAGAAATCTGGCCTCTAATCTGCAGACTGTCTAGCTCCTGTACTAATATGGCCACCCATTACCATAGCCTCTGAGCCCCTCACAATTTTTTCAAATTAATTTATACTCACAGCTCCCCAGTGAGGTAGGGAAGCATAGAGGGCCCACTTTTCCAAGCTATTTAGGGCCTAACGGTGCAGACAGATATCTAATGGGATTTTCAAAAGGATTTAGAATGAGATAGGCACCTAGGCAGTATCAGTGTGATTGTGGCATTCCCCAGGGTGCAATCTGGAGTGTTGCATCACTGTGTCCCTTTAATTCTCCAGCCCAGGGTGCCTTTTACACTGCTTTGCTAGTGAACAGCAAGCCCTTCAGGTTCTATTCATTCATAGCCAATAGCATGTAAAGTCACTCTTTGCAAAGTTACATGAATGATTTCCCAGACACTCATGAACTACACACAGGGTGATACCTGCGCATTCTTAGCACCAGCCTTGCACCCCGAGAAATATGCATCTTGTCCTGGCCAGTACTCTACTGAACAATGCAAGTTCATTCATTAGTATGCCATTCCAGCAAAGGATAATGAATATGCATCAGCCTTTGTTAACCTGATTAGAGATTCCCCAAACACTTGAATCAGAACACAATGGTTTAGCTAAAACAATAAGACAAATTTATTAACTAGGGAAAGATAGACTTTTAGTGATTATAAGTCATACAGTTCATATTTGGTTACGAAAGAAATAAAAGGTAAACATGCAATCTAATTCCTAAACTTTACCAAGCTAAAAACGATTTGATAGCAAAAAGGTTTTTCTCACCCAAAAACTTTCATCACCTTGCTGACACATCAGTATGTCTTTGTCCCTGAAAAACTGGCTTGTGGGCGTTACCCAGAATTACAGCATATTACATAAATAATCATACAGTAGAATCTTATAACTCCATACACAGTGTTGCTACACATATTTCAACAAGACAATAATGTTCATTAGATTACGGGTTTTCAAATGATAACTCACAAGGCATGCTTTGTATAAAATATAACATAATCATATAATGGGGTGAACATGGATTACAGGGTGTCACATGGGGTACAGTGTGTCATAGGTGGTTAGGCACTTTTGTAAATCCCAATAAGCACTTATATAACCTTTGAAAATCCGGCCAAGGTTACACAGGACTCCTGTGTCCCAGGGTTAGCAATCTATCCATCCTATTTATGCTTATTTTTTATTACGGCTTAAGAAAGCAGTCCCCCAAGAAGGACTTGTGCTCCTAAATCCCCTAAGTGCACTTGAAAACCTCCTTTATAAACACCAACTTACATCTAATACTCCATGAAAGTAATGTCTATTAAAGTTTATTAATACCTTTTGCAGACAAGTCAGATGACAAAGACTGATGAGGTATGCCTACTCATAACAAAGAAATCAGTTATAATACCTAAATCCTAATGCAGCACTTTTCATCACTAGATCTTAAAGTGCTTTACAAACAGAAGTCAATGGCTTTTGTCTCATTTTACAGATGGGGAAACTAAGGCACAGGGCAGGGAAGTGACTTGTCCAAGTTCACCCGGCAAGTGAACATCAGAGCTTGGATTAGAATGCAGCCTTCTAGAAACCCAACCCAGTGCTCTATCCACTAGCCCACATTGTCACAAATAGACAAGTCATATTGATCTATTTGGTGTTCTCACTGTAAATGTGCAACTAATTCATTATAAATCGTTGCGCCAATACTAGATGTTACTTTTTGCTAATTGAAAACATTTCCTGATGAAAAATGGAATTTTCATCAAAATGGATACTCCACTGTGAAATAGTTTTTTTTTAAAGAAATAGGTTTTTTTGTTTTTTTTTTAAAGGAAACAATTATTTAAAAAACAATCACCATAGATTTCTGCTGTTGTTGTTTTGGCAACTAACCCACCCCATACAGTCCCTCCAGAATTACCCTAAATTCTCAGGACCCCATTAACGACTCTGTCACTACATTTTCATCCTGGTGTAATTCCAATGAAATCAATGGATCAGTACAATCAGTAACAAATCAGGCTTTTTACAAGCAAGGATATTTTAGAAAGTGATTGATTGGACATCCTAATCGCATAGCATTCATATAGCAACTCCCTGGACCATGTGAGATACATGACATGGCATAGATCTGTTCTTTCGTTGGACAGATAGAGAGCCTGAGGCACAGAATCATTTTTATTAACTCCAGAATTAACTTCCTGTGAATATTAACAAATATATTTTTTTAAAAACTTCACAATCTAGAAGGCTCAAATGAAACTTAGGCTCCAAAATCCTGTTAACATTTGTGTGTCTCCCTCGGACCAGTTCTACCTTTCAAATCACTATTTCTCTGCAGTGCAATTGGAAGAGCTTTATTTCTTCTCAGAGTCATTCCCTGTTCTCACAATGGATATACATCCTCTCCGTGTCTTCCAAGGAAATACTTAGATTTGTAAAGACACCTTAAGGATTTTGAGGCCCAAATTCCACTAACTTCAGAGGGAATTGGGTGTTCGGTTCCATGACATGGCTATGAAAATCTGAGATTAAGATGGCTCTTTCCTCGCTGAGAAAAGGATTTTCCTCAATAATCTCTTGATTCCATTTTTCATCTCAGTGTTTCTGAGGATGTAGATCATCGGATTCTACATCGGGGTGATCACTGTGTAAAGGACAGAGACTGCCTTGTCCACTGCAAAATTACGAAAGGGCTGAGCATAGATGAAGATGCCTGGGATGAATATTAAGATGATGACTGTGATCTGGACTCTGCAGGTGGACAGAGCCTTTCGCTTCCCTTCTGTGACATGTGTCCGTATCTTGACCAAGATGACAGTGTAGGAAATAAGCAGGATGATGAAGATTATTATGAGCAGTAGCCCGCTATTGGAGACCATCAGCAACTCCACTAGGTAGGTGTCTGCACAGGCCAGTTTGATGGCTTGAGGGACATCGCAGTAGAAATTGTCCAGGACATTTGGCCCACAGAAAGATAACTGGATGATCAAGACAATCTGAACAATGGAATGAGAAAAGGCACCCAATCACGCCCCAACCACTAGCCCCATGCACACGGCCCGGTTCATGATAGTTAAGTACCGCAGTGGTTTATGAATGGCCACATACTGATCGACCACCAGCACCACAAGGAAAAAGACCATTGCCCCAGCAACAAAGTGGAAGAAGAACATCTGTATGATGCACCCGTTAAATGAGATGGTCTTACGCTGGGAGATGAGACTTGAGAGCATCTTTGGCGCATTGACTGTGGAATCACTAACGTCTATGAGGGCCAGATTTGCCAGTAGGAAGTAAATGGGAGTGTGGAACCAGTGGTCAGTGATCACTGTGGTGATGGTGGTGAAGTTTCCCACCCAGGTTGTGATGTAGATCAAGAGGAGAACAACAAAAAGGAATTGCTGCAGCTCATGACTCTGGGTCAGACCCAAGAGGATGAATTCCATCTCTGTGGTGGTGAGATTGCCTTGTTCCATTTGTTATCCTTGGAATACACCTGGAGAGGACATAGAAATAATCACTTATTTTTATAGTCAGCACAGAGAACATCTGACAGTCTGGAAAATTATGGCATATCATAGAATACAGGCAAAAATAATTAGAATCATCAAGAATTTATATGCTAGGGCAGAATGTGAGGTCAAAGATGGTGACATTGACCAAAGCTTTGTAGTGACAACTGGGGTGATGCATGGGTGTATTATGTTCCCACTATTGTTTATATTGATTATTGACTATTGTTGCGGGGCCGGTTGAAGAAAGATTGAGCCGGGTGGAGTGATAAGGAGTGTTTATTCAGTTACAGCCTCTAGACCACTCGTTCCCCTTCACCTCGCGACCAACAAAGTGAGCCCCAAGTTAACTACTTTACAACTTTTTATCTTAAATAATACGTAAATACACACACTTCTACAACGCCCCATGAAACCCCTATTTGGTGATATAATTGGTTATAAAATGAATATTAATGGCTATAGCATATAATTATACCCCCCCCCCATTTATTACTTACCACTTAATCTGCATGGCATAAACATTTTTGCTATGAATTTGCCTCTCTTGACAGCAGGAATGACCATAAATTTCCTGAATGAACCAGCTGCAAGGGAAGAACCAGTGGGAGATATCTTGAGCTTTCTCTAACAGGCATGCTGTCTGAGGAAGAAAAGATAACACACTTCTTACCACCTTCTTTGTCCAGATGGTGAGGGGAGGAATAGAAGGAGGGGTGTGGCCTGCCCGTATTATAAATCCGTTACCATGGTACCTATTGGTCAAGTCATTTTGCCCTGCTCCAGTGTTTACTTCCCCCGCAGCCCTAACTCCAAGGCTAGGAAGCTGCAGTGATCAGCACATGATTATTGCTTGTGTAGTACATGGCCTTTTTAGCCCAAGCCAGGGGTCCCGAGGAGGACAATCAATGGTATTGTCTACTCTGCCCTGCACACCAGAAACACCTTCAGGTTACCCTTCTGCCAGTCCAATGTCATCAACCAGTTCTTCTGTGAAATCCCCCAACTGCTCAAGCTCACCTGCTCTGACTTCTACCTCAGTGAAGTTGGGTTTATTGCCTTTGGTGTGTTTCTAGCTGCAAACTGCTTTGTTTTTATAATTGTGTCTTATATTCAGATCTTCAAAGCAGTGCTGAGAATGCCCTCTGAAGAGGGCCGGCATAAGGCCTTCTCCACCTGCCTGCTTCACCTCACTGTGATCTCTTTGTTACTTTTCACTGGCTTGTTTGAGTATCTGAATCCTACCTCCACCGCAGCATCAAATCCGGAATTGCTGATGGGTGTTCTCTATGTCATGGTGCCTCCGGTGATGAATCACATCATCTATAGCATGAGGAACATGGAGATCAAAACTGTGTTACAGAAACTGATTGTGTGGAGGATATTCACCAAGAATTAGAATGTCCGTACTTGGTCCTTGACTGTGATTTCATTCTGAGCTTCTTTATCGACTGATGACAAAATTGTCTCCTTCATACGTGTGAAATATGTTTATGAAGTAATAAAATCCAGACTAACTCCACTGAAGTCAGAAGAGTTAGTGAAGGGTTACAGCAGTGTAAATAGGATCAGAATCTCTATAGCTATCCATAAATCTGCCTACACACCTCTCTGTTTATTTTAGAGGTTTATACTGCTACCATCCCCACACGACCTGACCATGTTGCACAGACTATCAATAGCCATAGATAAGTCCTCAGTGAATGTCATGAAGTTTCTGTCTCTTCTCCTTTTTTGGCATAAAAATTGTGTTTCAGGTATGAGTGGTTTGCTTTGTGTTTGCTTGATTGTTTCTTTTTGTGTGTGTTATTTTGTTTATTGGTTGGTTGATTTATTCCTGTGCTCCACGTGGTTTATTTGGGGGTAGGAGTTTGGGACTGTGGAATATGGTTGTTTAAATGAGGGTATTAATTTTTTATCATCTATTCGAGACACAATCTCATTATCTCTTTGATCGGGTTTTCTGAGAGTCTTAAAGTTTTGCTTTCCCCATTCATGAAGAAATCTAATGAGGTTCAACAAAGATAAGTGCAGAGTCCTCCACTTAGGAAGGAAGAATCCCATGCACAGCTATAGACTGGGGACCGACGAACTGGGCAGCAGCTCTGCAGAAAGGGACCTGGGGGTAATGGTGGATAAAAAGCTGGATATGAGTCAGCAGTGTGCCCTGGTTGTCAAGAAGGCTAATGGCATATTGGGCTGCATTAGGAGGGGCATTGCCAGCAGGTCACAGGAAGTGATTATTCCCCTCTATTCGGCATTGGTGAGGCCACATTTAGAATATTGTGTCCAGTTTTGGGCCCCCCACTACAAAAAGGATGTGGACAAGTTGGAGAGAGTGCAGCGGAGGGCACCAAAATGATTAGGGGGCTGGAGCACAGGACTTATGAGGAGAGGCTAAGGGAACTGGGCTTGTTTAGCCTGCAAAAGAGAAGAATGAGGGGGGATTTGATAGCGGCCTTTAACTACCTGAAAGGGGGTTCCAGGGAGGATGGGGCTAAGCTGTTCTCGGTTGTGGCAGATGACAGAACAAGGAGCAACGCTCTCAAGTTGCAGGGCGGGAGGTCTAGGTTGGACATTAGGAAAAAGTTTTTTACTAGGAGGGTGGTGAAGAACTGGAATAGGTTACCTAGGGAGGTGGTGGAATCTCCATCCTTAGAGGTTTTTAAGGTGAGGCTTGACAAAGCCCTGGTTGGGATGATATAGCTGAGGTTAGTCCTGCTTTGAGCAGGGGGTTGGACTAGATGACCTCCTGAGGTCCCTTCCAACTCTAATATTCTATGATTCTATGATTCTATGAAGGCTTGGAAAAAAAAATCATGTGGGTGTCAGGATAGCTGAGTTTTTGGTCAAAAAAAAAATTTTTATGCTGTATCATTCTTTCCACGGTGGAAAGACATTTTGGAAGAGAAAGCTATTGCAATGCCTAACGACAAACTGAGTCGTGGTAATAAGGTGAAAGTTTTGTCCTACCGAACAATTGCTGTGATGGATCTGGAGTTGCTATCTAATATTTTCTCTTATGTTAAACTTTGTTCCTATTGTGGTAAATAAATCACACTTTGTATGGAGAAGGCCAGCCAGTCACTCAACATACTACTGCTCACATCCGCTGAGAGAAGAACTGCCGGTATCAAACCTTGTTGAGAAATCACGTTGCTGCACAGGGTGTTGTCAGCTGAGACCCTGCTTGAGAGGGGGAAAAATCAGGTGATTCTGCCTTAAAAGAGGGGCAGGATCATGGCTGAGACCTGAGGGGGTGAACTCAGAGAGACCCAAAAAGGGGCGAGAGATGCAGCTAACCCTGTAACCAGGGCAACTGGGATTTAGTCATTCACTGCAAAGGGTTGATTTGGAATTAGTCAAAGGTCTTTCCTCCACACAGGCTTCCAAATGTGTCTAGATCACCAAAGTGGACTGTTATTACTGCTGTTGTTATTATTAGTATTGTTATTTTAAAGCATGTTTGTGCTTATTTCTGTACCCTATGTATGCATTATATGTAAGCAGAGTATGTAAGATAGATAGATAGATAGATAGATAGATGAAGGTCTATGGGGATAGCTAGCTAGCTAGCTAGATTATGAATAATCAAAGCCAATTATTGTGCCTCATTTGTTGTCCATTATTGTTGATGTCCAGATCAATGATTTCCTTGAAAGTATTCATTATTTGGTGTTATTTATTAAAGAATTGCTGCCAATATTTCTTACCCCAGAGTTCATTTACAAGAATTTCATGATAAGAAATGTCTGTTAGCTTTGAGCTGTTTTGACTGGACATATTTTAGCAGGCTCTGTTTCTCATGCCTTATTGGTTACAATAGATTATCCTGCTCCGACTTTGTATAAATAATGTCCTATTCATTGGGCCAAAAGCAGTGATGGGTAGGACACTCAGTTAGCTTCTGGGAGAGCCAGGTTCGAGCTATGTCTCATTGAAAACAGCCCCGTTCAGTGATCTGATCACTGCCTTATTGGCTATTCTTGGCTATTGCTCCCTGGTGCTGGCTCGAAATCCCATCCTACACCCGAGACACCTTCTTTAATCACAACAGATGTGCTTCTAGGAGAAGCTACAGCATTGACGAATCAGCATTTTATTAATAAAAAAGCTTCCTTTGAAAAGTCCCAATGACAAAAATTGGATCAGAGTTTTGTCTCATTTTCCAGAGTCAGTTAGGAAACACTGCAAAACCTTCCTCTTCCAAAAAAGACTTTCTACCATAAGAAGAATGACACACCATTGGTGTATTTAGGTATTGAGGTGTAAAATAATAAAAAGGATGCTTATCCAGTCAGATTAATAACCAGATAATAACCCATTTAGTAACCCAATAAAATCCCAGCTGCATTAATGTAATCATCTCAACAGGAGCCCAGACATCTATGAAACTCTTCTGCACCCTTCTGTCCTTCAAACCTTCAACTCCATTTGAAAACCCCATTAAAGTGATGACACAACATCACCCCCATGAGATGAATGAATTAGTGCATCTAACCAAACATTTCCAAATAATTCACCATCCCCTACCCTGAAAGCCAAGTATCTGCAACTAAGAAACCAACCAACCAAAGCAAAGCAAAAATGGTCAAATCAACAAACTATAAACCCTCCAAATGTCCATCCATAAGCAGAGTTTTTCCACTCAAAAGTAGAAGAACCAGAGGTTCCATGAGGTTCACTAGGGACTTTACTATTGCTACTGGTTTTGTGAGGAAGGTGTTCTGATAGTGTGGTAATGGGGGGAAGTATAAAATCCTAAAATAGATAAAAAAAAAGACTTTGCCCTTATTTACACTGTGTAAACCTAGAGTAACAAGATGTAACAAGTAAAACAAACCCGGCAAAATGCTTATGCACACCGGATTCCTTTTAAGCACATGATGAACAATCACTTTCAAGTCAATGCCCTTAGTTCATAGATAGCAGAGATAGTCAGAAAATGGTGACCAAAAAAAATTCCCTGCCAAACAGTTTCAGCTAAAGAAAAAATAAATGGGAAAGAATTCAATTTTAATGATATTTTATGATTATTGAATTGGAAACATTTAAAACAGTTGTAAACCTGGCTTGACATAAGTAATTAAACATGAAGAAGGTCCCATTTTTTGGGAGACAGGGTAAGGGACATAACTGGATCAGAAGGCTGGAAATGGAATGTCTGTATTGTCTAATACAAGGGGGAACACTTGGTGAACTATTCACAATGGACAAGATGACAATGGATACGATAATTTGGGAACAAAAAGATAAGCTAAAGAGGAAGTTGTAGATGGACAGAGAATGCTGTACTGGGATTGGTTCCTACAAAGTAACCAAGCCAATCCCAAAATGTGCAGCACAATGTATAGCGAGTGCAATGTAATGTGTAAAAGTATATAAAGGAAGATCTTTGGTGTGTAACTTTGGATGTGTGGTACCTCCTACACTCACCCCCTGTGCTTGGGTCTGATCAACTCAGCATAGCTTTGTTGTATGTCAAATAAAGGAACCTGGTTTATGAGACTGGAGTTGAACCAAGTTCATGGAAGAGGTTTCAGGGGAACCCTATTAAGATATTTCCATTTTGAATGATCATTTAACCTTTGTTAATTTGTTTGTTTTGTACTGCCAATGATGTGGACCCCCACTACAAAAAGGATGTAGACAAGTTGGAGAGAGTCCAGCAGAGGGCAGCAAAAATGATGAGGGGGCTGGAGTACAAGACGTATGAGGAGAGGCTGAGGGAACTGGGCTTGTTTAGCCTGCAAAAGAGAAGAATGAGGGGGGATTTGATAGCGGCCTTTAACTACCTGAAAGGGGGTTCCAGGGAGGATGGGGCTAGGCTGTTCTCGGTGGTGGCAGATGACAGAACAAGGAGCAATGGTCTCAAGTTGCAGGGCGGGAGGTCTAGGTTGGACATTAGGAAAAAGTTTTTCACTAGGAGGGTGGTGAAGCACTGGAATGCGTTACCTAGGGAGATGGTGGAATCTCCATCTTTAGAGGTTTTTAAGCTGCGGCTTGACAAAACCCTCGCTGGGATTATTTAGCTGAGGTTAGTCCTGCTTTGAGCAGGGGGTTGGATTAGACGACCTCCTGAGGTCCCTTCCAACTCTATGATTCTATGATTCTATGTGCTTATATGGGCATATTTTTATTATGTCAAAAATACTGATAATTTGAGATGTGAAAATCATAAGATGTCAAAAATACTGATAATTTGAGATGTGAAAACCAAAGAAATTACTGACTGAATGATTCAATCAGAAATGCAGACATTTCTCATGGCACAGTTCCAAATAATTTTTATTTGCACTTGTAATTTTGCAAACATTTCTGACATTTCCAATTTTTGTTTGTTTCTTTCCATACAATTTTTTTTTCTGAAATAGTGGAATTTCCCATGAAAAGAGTCACTGGCGTTTTCATCTGCTGTTAGCCAAACGGTGCACAGAGAAAGTAGTGGCCTGTGTCATTTCCAGGAATAACTGCCAGATGGAGTCATGCCCACAGGACCGAGGACAGCACATCACGCTTGCCCCCAGCTGCAGTGTAGAAGTAGTCTAGGACACCCTCACAAGCGCCGAGCTCCTATCTGATGCCCTTCCTTTGATAGTGCAAGGACACTGTCCAGCTGTCCTAGACCCTTAAATCAGTGTCTGTCTCCTCCCAGTCGCTTTCACACACTCCCACAAAGCTCTGCCAAAGATGTGGTCATTCTGGGTTTCTAGTTTCAGCCCTTCATGGATAACGAGGCAGGCAAGCAAGGATCACAGGCTAGCAAAGGGATTCCTTATCCACAGAAACTTTATCTGTAAAGTCCTCAAGAGTCACAAATCCTTGAAAAGAACAGAGTCCTGAGATGCCCCCTCTTCTTCTCTTAGTCCAGGGTTCATCAGTGTTTTAGGCTGCCCTCTCGCTCCTGTAAACTCTTCCTATGTGTGTCCACGGTCAGCCCCGTCCCTGCACAGAGCCTTACGCTGCTCTGAAACGAGGTCCCGTCCCTGTGCAATGTGCTCAGACTCTGAAGTTCCAGACCCAGCTGCCCTCTTCCACCACACCCTTTTGCAGCTCCCTGTATAGAAAAACCATTGTTGCATGAGGGCAGGGCAGGAGCTGAGTGACAACGAAAGTCTGTGTCCCCCAGACTGCAGTCTGCATGGGTCTCAGTGATGGTCCTTCAGTGAGGTGTCCAATACCTTTCCCAGGTAGGGAAGAAACAAAGAAGCTGAACGGGCTACCTTGGGCAAGAACAGACTTGTGTAGTCACCCTGCCAATATTCCCACACATAGTACAGCAGAGAAATTACAGCTGAAGCCATCAGCTCCCACTAAGGCACACAAGCAAACCGAAATCCCCAAACCGTCATACCACAAGCAGAGATTTGGCCCACAAAAAGAAGAGGCACTGGCACCTTGACATCCACTAGGGATTTTGCTATGGCTACTCATTTTATGTGAAAGGTGAAGAGAGAGGCTGGTGATGGGAGGCAGTAGCTAGGTAGAGTATGATCTTATTTCTACTTGTATATACCTCCACAGTAACTCCATTGATTTGAGTGGCCTTCGTCTGGATATTTACCAGTGTAAGTACCTCAGCGTGCACAAACATTGCACGACATGTCCTTATGGAAACAATGTCATATGTTTCTTAAATTTATAAAGAAAAAAAAAGGAAAGCATGGTCATTGCAGAAAGATGGACTTATTATTCTCGGTAAACAGCCAAGATCCAATAATTTTCCACAGAGCAGCTTTGATCTCCTTATTCCTCATGCTATAGATGATGGGATTCATCACCGGAGGCACCACGGCATAAAGAGCACCCATCAGCAGATCCGGATTTGATGCTGAGGTGGAGGGGGGATTCAGGTTCTCAAAACAGCCAGTGAAAACTAACAGAGAGACCACAGTGAGGTGAGGCAGGCAGGTGGAGAAGGCCTTATGCCGGCCCTCTTCAGAGGGCATTCTCAGCACTGCTTTGAAGATCTGAATATAAGACACAATTATAAAAACAAAGCAGTTTGCAGCTAGAAACACACCAAAGGCAATAAACCCAACTTCACTGAGGTAGAAGTCAGAGCAGGTGAGCTTGAGCAGTTGGGGGATTTCACAGAAGAACTGGTTGATGACATTGGACTGGCAGAAGGGTAACCTGAAGGTGTTTCCGGTGTGCAGGGCAGAGTAGACAATACCACTGATCCAGGCACCGGCTGCCATTTGAATACAAACTGTCCTGTTCATCACCCTCTCGTAGTGCAGTGGTTGACAGATGGCAACGTATCGGTCGTACGCCATGATGGTGAGCAACGCAAAATCAGTTGTGGTGAAGCCGACAAAAGAAAGACTTGAGTGATGCACCCAGGATAAGAAATCAACCTGGTGTTCATGAGGGAATTGACCATGGATTTGGGGATGGTGACAGAGATGGAACCAAGGTCTAGAATGGACAGGTTCAGCAGGAAGAAGTACATGGGGGTGTGCAGGTGGCGGTTGAGGGCTATGGCCATGACAATGAGAATGTTCCCCATCAGGGCTGCTAGGTAAATCACTAGAAACACCACAAAGTGCAAAATCTGCAGCTCCTGAACATCTGAGAATCCCAGGAGAAGGAACTCGGTCACAGCGGTTCGGTTGGACATTTTTTTCCTTTGTATATTCTCTGATGGCTGTGGAGGGAAGGACAAAGATAACAGTTGGGATTACAGTGACAGACGGAATGAGCCTGACCCTCCTCTGTAATATCTCATGATGTTGGTGTCAAAGGTGCACAGCTCTCATCCCTTCCATTGACTAGGAGTGGAGAGTTATCACCTGAAGGTAAATAGGCTCCTGTAAAGTCAGTGGAGATGCAGCAGTGTACACCACCTGAAGGTCTAGCTCAGGATGTGTCTTGATGAAATGCCGTGTGAAGGATGGAGCAAAGTGCAACCCCAACACAACACGTCTAGCCAAGATGGATCCCCTCTCGCCTCCAACCGCAGGCTCTGAGCTTGGGCACGAAACTAAAATGCCAACCCTGCCTGATATCCACTTTCGGCAGAAATATGACATAGTGTTACTCGGTACTCGTGTGAGAGCTCCTCTGTAATGATTGCACTGCAGCACCACCCAGGCAGCCTGCTGCCTGATGATGGATTGACTGATGACACCAAATCCCAGTTGCATTTCCCTCTCTGTGTCATCGTGGGCTAGTAGCATCGCTCATCTGCCTCTCTGCTGGGTCATTTACTGCTGTAACTTTATGTGTGTGCGGGTCCCTGGCAGTCAGGAGACTTGGCTCTGCCACCGACCTACTCTGTGACCTTGGGCCAGTCACTTCCCCTCCCTGTGCCTCTGTTTCCCCTCCCTACACTGCGCTGCCTTGTCTGCTAGGACTGGGAGCTCCTTGGGGGTGGGCTGTGTCTGGTTATGTGTATGTTCTGTTCCCCTGCCAACAGCATCTGTTTTCAGCTGGCAGCAGAGTGGAGCAGCGGATCCAGCGCTAGAGCAGGAGAGCTAGTTCTAATCCCACTGACCTTCTCCATGTCCTTGGGCAGAATCCACAGAAACAGGCTTTGGCTGGGGGCTCCAACCCACCGTCCCCAGCTGAAGGCACTAGTATGTTTAATACATACGCCTGGGGGATCTCCAGCTTTGCCACTTCCTCCATTTTACCTTCCTGTGAGTGTCCCTTTCAAACAGAAATAAGCGCCATTGCAACAGAGTGAATGTGCTTTTATTGGGCAATATAAATGTTCCCACTCCGGCTTACACCTAAATTTGCAGGAGGGGCTGGTGAGATATTCTGTGCTGAAATTATAACAAAGGAAACTGGGTTTTCTATTGAAGAAGTTTTCATGAAAAGTCTCTGTTGTCCTGGAAATACAATATAGATTTTGTTCCAGGGGGGTAGCCGTGTTAGGCTGTATACAGCAAAAACAACAAGAGTCCTGTAGCACTTTAAAGACTAACAAATTTAATTTCTGCAGGCATATGCTTTCGTGGGAGAGCACTTTTCGTCAGAGAGCACTTCAACCTCCCAGGACACTCTGCAGCTGACTTGAAAGTTGCCATACGTCTACAAAAAAACTTCAAAAACAGACTTCAGTGAGAAACTGCAGAGCTGGAACTCATCTGCAAACTTGACACAATCAGACTGGGTCTGAATAGGGACTTGGAATGGTTCTCTTATTGCAAGAAGTAATTGTCACTGTTCACACATTCTCACCTCCTAATCAATGGTTGTGAATAGGACTCAACTGCTCTAACTGAATGGACTTTGCTTAGACCTACCTTTCCCATTGTTGTTCCCTACCCTTGGCTGTATATATATACCTCCTATCTGATTTCTATTCCTTACATCTGATGAAGTGGGTTACAGCCCACAAAAGCTTACACCTGCAGTAACCTTAAAGTGCTACAGGACTCTCAATATAGATATTGGAAAACTGAAAACATTTTTTTCCTAATTTCAGCAATTTTTTCCCCCAGTTCTCAGCAGTTTTTACCTGAAATCACCTGGTTTTCAATAAACAAAAAATGAAAGTTTTAGTTGTAACAATTTATATGAAAAGATCCTTCTCCCCCTCCTTTTTTTTTTTTTTTTTTTTGTCTGGGGAAAGAAATCTGAGCCGCTCTAGATGTTTGATTAAATGATAGTAAAAGTCTCGAAGAGTTCCTGTTGTAATTCACAGCTCTATTATTAAATTTGCCCAGGAGATTAATACCCAAACCGATAATCAAAACACCAAACTTACTGTGTTGCACTATGTGGAAATTGCCCAGCTTGTGATACATTTAACAAGTTAGGATTCTTCAGTCATTGCCTGACTCTGTCCCTGTATTATTCAGCAACCGTTTCCCTGCCCCTTCACCATATTTCCTGAGTTGCTGGATCTCTCTGCAGTTCCTGGCAGACAAGGATCCACTCCACAGATGGCCGCTCCCTGCTCCCCTCCTCGGGCAGGTGTGGCTAGATGGTGCAGGACTAGATGGGATCAGGCACTGAAAGCCTCTCCCAGTTCTAGTGCAGGCTTCAAACACCGTCACAACCCAGGATGTCCCTGTTCTGGGACTAAATAGCTGAATCTGAGCTCCAGGGCTGTGAGCTCAGCCTTGATCTCACCTCTGCAGCAAACCCATCTGACAGCCTGTCCCAGCTGACCCTAACCCCACAGCAGGGGAACACGATCCCCATGGATCTCACACCACGGCAGCATCTCTGGAAGGACCCTGGGATAAAAACAAGGCAGGGCTGAGGCTCAAGGGGTGTCCCAAGGGGTTTGCAGAATAATAGTTACATTTATAGGTTAGCCCAGAGCTGTGACCAGCAATAGCTCAGAGCCCAGTAGCACCAGAAACTCAGATGGGCTAGAATAGCCTGTTCCTTCAGTAATGCCACACAACCAGCTCTGAGACAGCAGAGATGTTTCTCTCCGGCGTTGCATCAGTAGCTGGTGTGATGCAGCCTCCAGAGGAACCCGCAGCTCTGGCTGCCCTGGGTGTAGGACGCTGCTCATTAAAAGGCAGCCAGAGGCAAACACTAAGAGCTGAGTGCAGTGACCGAAACTGATGTCACTTGGTATCATTTCATTGATGGTTTGCACCCAGTGGAGATGTGCCCTTTTGATTTCAGTGGATCTGAAATTGATCTACAGCACCTGGGGATCTGGCCCATTGACGGCAATGGAGCTATGGCTGATTCACACCTGCTGGGAACCTGGCCCATGAAACAGTTTCAAATCCCTGTTCTTTGCCTGTGAACCTGAACTGAACAAGAGACAGAAGTGCCTGAACCGTCTGCTCTTTCTTAGCTCTTTGCCCAATGAGATTACAGCAGAACCGCAGAGTTACCAGCCACCTGGCGAATGGCGGCTGCTCGTAACTCTGCAAAGTTATCAGTTCTGAACAAGACAGTCTGGTTCTTCTTTCAAAAGTTTACAGCCCAACATTGACTCAAGTCAGCTTTGAAACTTCCCTTTGCAGAAGAGAAATGCTGCTTTTCACCAGCTTAATGTAAATGAAACAAGCACAGAAACAGTTTCCTCACTGTGTCAAATAGTTTATTTAAACTTTCCCTTTATATTTTGGGTAGTTTGTGCTTAACACAGTCCTGTGTCGAAACTGTGAGATTCTACTATAATTGCAAGAGTGTCACTTTTCATGGTTAAGGAGTGTTTCATTACCACTGGGGACAGATCTTTAGAGGAATCCACTGCTGCTTAGATTTCCTGCATCTGATTTTCAATTTTCTTTCTTTCTTTCTTTCTTTCTTTCTTTCTTTCTTCATAGAATCATAAAATCATAGAAGATTATGGTTGGAAGGGACCTCAGGAGGTCATCTAGTTCAACTCCCTGCTCAGGGCAGAAAACACGCTGACTAAATCATCTCAGCCAGGGCTTTCTCAAGCCAGGCCTTAACAGCCTCTAAGGATGGAGATTCCACCATGTCCTCAGGTAACCCATTCCAGTGCTTCATTTTCCTCCTAGTGAAAAGCTTTTCCTATTATCCAACCTAGACCTCCCACACTGCAACCTGAGACTATTGCTTCTAGTTCTGTCATCTGCTACCACTGAGAACAGCTTAGCTCCATCCTCCCTGGAATCTTCCTTCAGGTAATTGAAGGCTGCTATCAAATCCCCCCTCACTCTTCTCTTCTGCAGACTAAACAAGTCCAGTTCCCTCAGCCTCGCCTCATAAGTCCTGTGCTCCAGCCCCCTCATCATTTTTGTTGCCTTCCACTGGATTCTCTCCAATTTCTCCACATCCTTCCTGTAGTGGGGGACCCAAAACTGGACACATTACTCATTGACCGGTCTGTAGTTCCCCGGATCCTCCTTCTTCCCTCTTTTGATGATGGGCACTATATTTGCTTTTTTTTCCCAGTCTTCCCGCACCTCCATCATCCGCCACAAGTTTTCAAAGGTAATGGCCAATGGTTGTGAAATCACATCATCCAACTCCATCAGCACCATCAGATGCATTGGTTCTGGCCCCATGGGCTTGTGCATGTCCAGACTTTCTAAATAGTCCTGATCCTGTTCTTTCACCACTGATGGTTGTTCACCTTATTCCCATTCTGTTCTGCCCAGTGCAGTAGTCTGGGAGCTGACCTTGTCTGTGAAGATAGAGGGGGGAAAAATTGAGTACTTCAGCTTTTTCACATCATCTGTCACTAGGTTGCCTCCCCCATTCTGTAAGGGACCCACACTTCCCTTAAACTCCTCCATGTTGCTC
This sequence comes from Emydura macquarii macquarii, assembly GCF_026122565.2. Classification (NCBI taxonomy): domain Eukaryota; kingdom Metazoa; phylum Chordata; order Testudines; family Chelidae; genus Emydura; species Emydura macquarii. The sequence continues at coordinate 144,890 of NW_027132424.1, forward strand.
ACATAACTATAGGAAGCCTGCATGTACCTTGCTCGAGCAGTATTTTTATACTCCTGTCTAGTCATCTGACAACGAGTCCACTTCTTGTAAGCTTCCTTTTGGTGTTTATTAAGCAATTTAAGCTTAACTTTATTAAGCAACTTACTCCTGCTAAGACTGTGAGGACTTGCTCATATACAAAGCCAAGACACTAATTCTTACAGGCCTGGGCTGATAGGTCTCTTGCATTTCTGCATTATTAATCTTATCTTTTATCCTGTAATCAGCATTCGGACTTCACTGCCCTCCACCAGCAATAGGCTTCTCGATCCTCCACTAACCATTGGATAATACTGCATTCATAAACCATAATATTCACTAGCACAATTACTTATACATAGACTTTCCGTACCTCCACCTGTTATAGACTTACCCCTCACAATTTACCATAAACAATTCCTTATTCACAAATCATACCATTTTTGTTCCTCAGTCAATGATAGTATTCTACCCTTTTCACTCACCATAAGATCATTTCGCAGATATTCACCATAATATCCTCTCACCTCAACTAATGAAACCTGAATATAATTCCTCCCATCAACCCATCATGTTACCTCTTCAATCCAAGACGTCAGGGAAAGATTGGGGGAATGGGGAGGCCTCAGGGCACATCCTACAGGTCAGCATGTAGCATGGGTATAAACTGTTCAGGAAGGACAGGCAGGGGCGAAAGGGGGGAGGAGTTGCACTGTATGTAAGAGAGCACTATGACTGCTCTGAGCTCCAGTATGAAACTGGAGATAAGCCAGTTGAGAGTCTCTGGGTTAAGCTTAGAAGCAAGAACAATAAGTGTGATGTCGTGGTGGGTGTCTGTTACAGACCACCAGACCAGGAGGATGAGGTAGATGAGGCTTTCTTTACTCAACTAGGGAAAGTTTCCAGTTCACAGGACCTGATTCTCATGGGAGACTTCAATCACCCTGACATCTGCTGGAAGAGCAATACAGCAGAGCACAAACAATCCTGGAAGTTTTTGGAGAGTGTCGCTGACAATTTCCTGGTGCAAGTGCTGGAGCAACCAACTAGGGACCGAGCTTCTCTTGATCTCCTGCTCACAAACAGGGAAGATTTGGTAGGGGAAGTAGAAGTAGGTGGCAACCTAGGCAGCACTGACCATGAGATGGTCGAGTTCAGGATCCTGACAAAAGGAAGAAAGGAGAACAGCAGGATACGGACCATGGACTTCAGAAAAGCAGACTTTGATTCCCTCAGGGAACTGATGGGCAGGATTCCTTGGGAGGCTAATATGAGGGGGAAAGGAACCCAAGAGAGCTGGCGGTATTTTAAAGAGACCTTATTGAGGGCACAAGAGCAAACCATCCCGATGTGCAGAAAGAATAGCAAATATGGTAGGCGTCCAGCTTGGCTTAACAAAGATGTCATTGGCGAACTTAAACGCAAAAAAGAAGCTTACAAGAAGTGGAAGCTTGGTCAGATGACTAGGGAGGATTATATAAACACTGCTCGAACGTGCAGGAATGAAATCAGGAAGGCCAAAGCACAATTGGAGTTGCAGCTAGCAAGGGAAGTGAAGGGGAACAAGAAGGGTTTCTACAGGCATGTGGCCAACAAAAGGAAGGTTCGGGAAAGTGTGGGCCCCTTAGAGAATGAGGGAGGCGACCTAGTGCTGGAGGATGTGGAGAAATCTGAGGTACTCAATGCCTTTTTTGCTTCTGTCTTCACAGACAAGATCAGCTCCCAGACTGCCGTACTGGGTGGCACAGAATGGGAAGGAGGCAAACATCCCGCAGTGCTGAAGGAACGGGTTCAAGACTATTTAGAAGGATTGGACATTCACAAGTCCATGGGGCCAGATGCAATGCACCCGAGGGTGCTGAGGGAGTTGGCTGAGGTGATTTCAGAGCCATTGGCTATTATCTTTGAAAGCTCGTGGGAACAGGGGGAGGTCCCGGAGGACTGGAAAAAAACAAATCTAGTGCCCATCTTCAAAAAAGGGAGGAAAGAGGATCCAGGGAACTACAGACCGGTCAGCCTCACCTCAATCCCTGGAAAAATCATGGAGCAGGTCCTTAAGGAATCCATTTTAAGGCACTTGGAAGAGAGGAAGGTGATCAGGAACAGTCAACACGGATTCACCAAGGGAAAGTCATGCCTGACCAACCTGATTGCTTTCTATGATGAGGTGACTCGCTCTGTGGATGTAGGGAAGACGGTGGACGTGATATACCTTGACTTTAGCAAAGCTTTTGATACTGTCTCTCACAGTATTCTTATCAGCAAGTTAAAGAAGTATGGGTTGGATGAATGGACTATAAAATGGATTGAGAACTGGCTAGAGCATAGGGCTCAACGAGTAGTGATCAATGGCTCCATGTCTAGCTGGCAACTGGTCACAAGCGGAGTTCCCCAGGGGTCGGTCCTGGGGCCGGTTTTGTTCAACATCTTTATTAATGATCTGGAGGATGGGGTAGATTGCACCGTCAGCAAGTTTGCGGATGACACTAAGCTGGGGGGAGTGGTAGATACCCTGCAAGGTAGGGATAGGATACAGAGTGACCTAAACAAACTGGAGGATTGGGCCAAAAGAAATCTAATGAGGTTCAACAAAGAAGAGTGCAGAGTCCTCCACCTAGGAAGGAAGAATCCCATGCACAGCTATAGACTGGGGACCGACGAACTGGGCAGCAGCTCTGCAGAGAGGGACCTGGGGGTAACGGTGGATAAAAAGCTGGATATGAGTCAGCAGTGTGCCCTGGTTGTCAAGAAGGCTAATGGCATATTGGGCTGCATTAGGAGGGGCATTGCCAGCAGGTCACGGGAAGTGATTATTCCCCTCTATTCAGCATTGGTGAGGCCGCATTTAGAATATTGTGTCCAGTTTTGGGCCCCCCACTACAAAAAGGATGTGGACAATTTGGAGAGAGTGCAGCGGAGGGCAACCAAAATGATTAGGGGGCTGGAGCACAGGACTTATGAGGAGAGGCTGAGGGAACTGGGCTTGTTTAGTCTGCAAAAGAGAAGAGTGAGGGGGGATTTGATAGCGGCCTTTAACTACCTGAAAGGGGGTTCCAGGGAGGATGGGGCTGGGCTGTTCTCGGTGGTGGCAGATGACAGAACAAGGAGCAATGGTCTCAAGTTGCAGGGCGGGAGGTCTAGGTTGGACATTAGGAAAAAGTTTTTTACTAGGAGGGTGGTGAAGCACTGGAATAGGTTACTTAGGGAGGTGGTGGAATCTCCATCCTTAGAGGTTTTTAAACTGAGGCTTGACAAAGCCCTGGTTGGGATGATATAGCTGAGGTTAGTCCTGCTTTGAGCAGGGGGTTGGACTAGATGACCTCCTGAGGTCCCTTCCAACTCTAATATTCTATGATTCTATGATTCTATGAGAAGACAATTCCAGTGTCAGTCACCCGTCACCTCTTTTCTCAAGAGTCTCAGCAAATGACAGTGGCCTGGGGTTGAATGAGCCTCACTATTTATGGAAACAGATGACCTAACATGGCAACAAAGACAACTTGGAGTTACAACACTGATTATCTCTGCCAAAAGCCTGGATCATCTGAAGAAATGGGTGAAACAATAAAACCATAGTTGTGTGACTTATACTTTTACCTCTAAAATGAATTTGAGTCAGGCGAGTTCATGAATATCCCAGCAATGCAGACATGAAGGTTCATGGAACCGGTGAACTTGAAGCAATTGGCCCAAGAGAGGTGAGTGCTGCCCTCCTACAGAAAGTCAATGGATGTTGGGTGTCTAATTACCACAGGACCAGTTGAAAATCACATCCGCACTGTGGGTCTAGCAGCTAACTGAGGTCAGGTCATGACCTCAAGGCAGTGTTAAGTGTCCCAATTCTTTTGTCCGTTAAATGTTAATGTTATTGCCTACGTTTATCTGTAGCTGGCTGAAGGCTGTTTGCATTATCTATGTATCTTGTTTGATGTGTATTAGTGCAACTAAATTAGCCTGCTGCTGCCATGTTCTTTCTCATGTGTGTATCCTGGACTTAAATCAAAGGATGTTTTGCATTTAAGGAAGAGTTTTCTTCTTCTTGTGGTGTTAATGAAAACAAATGGAATGCTCTGGATTATTGTCACTAAATGCATTAGCTATATCTCTGTAATGAAATGGGCCATAAACCAGAATTGGAGCCTTACAACTTTGAGTGAGAAGACAGTTAGCTTCAAAGCATGGGTCATTATACTGGAGAATGGGAGATCCACAAGCTTTGTTTGTTTTCAATGACCAAAGCAAGATCCATGGTGTGCTGAAAGGGATTGATAGACTGTTTTTAGCTAAAGAAAGACTCACTAGATGGGATTCTCTGATCTTTTTGGATGCTGCCAGGGGAGTTTCCAGATACAAGACAGAGTTCCCCAAATCCACTGGGGTCAACCCTGAGGAACTCATGAAGACGCTAAGAGACTGGCAGATTATGACTTCTCTGCTACCATTTAGACAACACAATCTGATCCAGCTGTAATGTATTTTATCTGCTTTAACCCCTCGATAATTCTCTCATTTCTTTTTCTTAGTTAAGAAATCTGTAGTTAGTTTACAAAAGAATTGGGTGCTGTGCTGTTTTTGGTAAGAACCTGAGCACCCAGTGATCTAGAGTGAGCGACCGTAGTTAACAGCCGCTATCAAATCCCCCTCTATCCTTTGGGGCTGGAAGAATCTAGTTTATATGATTTCTGGTTTTCATAACCCTTTATCAGAAAGTCCTATTTGTCTGGGTGGTAAAGAGAAGCTAGAGAGTATAAGGGGACCGTCTGTGACCAAGACAGTGATAAAGAGTGATCCAGGAGCACACTTTCACTACTGACATGGTGAAATCTAATAATGGGATATATCCCCAGTCTGGGGTGTCTGCCCTGGTTTCTGACGCTCTGACCTGAGTTTAGCACACTTAGATGTGAGCCACTCCAGGCACCGTGACACAAACCCCCTAATTAAAAAAAAAAATAAGCAAACTTAAGCATGAGTTTAGCTGTAAGCCATCAGTGGTACTTCTCTCATGGTTACAGTTAAGCACCATATTTTTTTTTTAGATCAGTGCCTTAGATCCGAATATTCGAAGGAGATGAGTTTTAAATTCATAATCATTGAGTGTTTGGACAATAAGTTATGACAATTTGAACCAGCTGAATTAGTTTTTTTAAGAAAACCAATTGTAATAATCCATTGCAACGAAAAAGGCAAGGGAAACAGGGCATGCTAAAATGTGTCAAGTCAAAACAGCTCAAGGCTCACAGACAATGTTTATCATGAAGTTATTGTAAATGAGCTATGGAGTAGGAAAGATTCACATACATTCTTTGATGAATAACACCAAATAATGAATACTTTCAAGGAAATCATTGATCTGGACATCAACAGTTATAAACAACAAAAAGGCACAATAATTGGCTTTTATTATCTAGCAAGCTAGCTATCCACATACTCTGCTTTTATTTAATGTGAATATAGGGTACACAAATACACACAAACCTGGTAGGCATGCTCTAAGGTTACCTTAGATGCTCCTGAAAATCCCACTAGGCACCTAAATACGTTTAAAAATGGAAATTCTGAATAAAGATTTAATTCACAACCCTCAAAAGGACGTTATTGAAATGTTTTGTTTTTATCATGTTGAAGTGAAACGACCCTTTAGAATGATAATAGAATAATAAATATTAAATGCAATATAGTAAAATATTAAATATAATGTAAAATACAAATATATTAAAGTATATATATAATGTATATATATAATCATGTATTACATATTAAATTTTAATATTTCACAATGTAATAGAACATACAAATAATAAGAACATAAGTACGGCCACACTGGGTCAGACCAATGGTCCATCTAGCCTAGTATCCTGTCTTCTGACAGTGGCCAATGTCAGGTGCTTCAAAGGGAATGAACAGAACAGGTCATCATCAAGTGATCCATCCACCCTCATAGCTTCTGTCAAACAATCAAAACAAAAAATCTGGAACAAAATGAAATGGGAGAGTAGATACACAAAACATTAGGTTTTGAATATTTTTGTGTGGAACATTTTGCCCAAAACCGGCACATTTCTGCCAGTTATTTCAATATCAACAAAACAGCATTTTGCAAAAGAGAAGAGTTTCAACAATTTTTTCGGCCCATCTCTACATCTATTATTACAAAAGGTGCTTCCCTTTGTTTTCAATTTCCCAGGTCCCTGGTGAAGTGTGTTCAAGATATGGAGAAGGGCCACCAGACCTGTGTGACTGAGACAGAGTTGCTGGGATCCTCTGATTTCCAGTCATTGCAAGTCCTGCTCTTTCTGCTGGTGTTCACCTTCTATGTGATGGGCCTGGTGGGGAACACTCTGATTGTTAGCGTCACGATCGCTGACTCTGCCCTTCACACCCTCATGTATTGATTCCCCAGGAATTTATCCTTCCTGGCAGATCTGCTACACCTCAGTCACCCAACCCAAGATGCTGGGTGAACCTGCTGTCGGAGACCTAGACCAACTCCTTCGTGGGCTGCGGTGCTCCGATGTGTTTCTTTGCTCTCTTTGGCATCATGGAGTGCTGCCTCCTCTCTGTCATGGAGTATGACCGATATGTGGCCTTATACCATCCCCTGCAATACACCCTCATTATAAACCAAACCTTCTGTGCTCAGATGACAGCTGGTTCCTGGACCATTTGTATCCTGGTGGCGTTTGGACACATCCTTTCTATATTTACATGGCCTTTCTGTAGGTCTAATAGAATCAGTAATTTCTTCTGCAACATTCTGCCTGTGATGAGACTGGCCTCCACAGACACCAGCCAGAATGAAGTTGCTCTTACTATCCTTACGGTGTACCTTTCGCTGGTTCCATTTTTGCTCATCCTCTTGTCCTACAGCCGCATCATTTCCACCGTCCTGAAGATGCCCTCAGCTGAGGGCAGACGCAGACCCCTCCCGTGGTCTGATCTTACCTCTGCCGTGAGTCCCATGTTAATCAGAGTTTCCGGCTCAGTAGAGTCACTCCTTCCCTCTTGCTTCTTTCTGTCTGTCCTGTTTGTGTCCGTGTTCGGTGTCTCACTGCAGAAAGCAAAACTGTGCTGTTCACCAGGCCCCCGTCTCTGTGCCATGGGTTTAAACTGCGACGTTCCATTCTCTAGCTGCCTGTTTTCCAGGGGCAGGGCGGAGAATTCATTCACAGATCATAAAAATCAATGACCCCCAAAAGCCTATTCTTGGTGACTGTCCGTGGTGGTCCTTCAGCCAGGTGTCAAACACCTGTCCCAGTCAGGGAAGCTGTCTGGAATCCAGCACAACACTTGGCCCCTGAGAGACAGCAGGAATGTGCCGTCAGCTTGGCAATATGTCCACAACACAGAGCTTAGGATTTCAAACAGTCATATCCCTCGGAGTTACACAAGCAAACAATAAACCAACAGCCGGCATAACACAAACAGAGTTTATACGCCCAAAAGGAGAAGACCCAATGACCTCATAAAGTTCATTAGACTTTGATCTGGCTGCTGCTTTTATGTGGAAGGTACTCAGCTAGCCCAGGGATGGGTGGCAGGACAGAGACCTGAGAGAGACACATAGATAGATAAACAGATTCCGATCTTATTTCCACTAGTGTAAATCTACAGTAACTCCATTGACCTGAGTTTGTGTGTGTTAGAAATAACCAAACTGGTCTTCCCAGGGTGGACTGGGGAGATGGAACCCTTTCTTGCCTGCTCGTTCCAACTCGCCGCCATGAGTGAGCAACGGGGGGGTTACTTTACAATTCTTTTATCCATAACAGTATGTAAATGTACACATTTCCAGCAACTCCCCATTGACCCTTATTTGGTTACACTGACAGCTATAAAATGAATATTAACAACTACATGATGAATACAATCATACCCGCCCCTGTTTGTTGTTTACAGGATTACCATACAGAGGTCAAGCACATCACCTTAAAACCTGTAAAATTTACACTAACATTCTTTGAAATAAAGGCATGCTGGGGGGGAAGGAAAATAATTTTTCTTCCCACCCTGGCCTTGTGCAGGAATGGTGATAGTTAGCCACATCCACTGCACAGATGGCCAGGGAGGGAGAAAAGAAGAGAGATAACAGACTTTAACTAGAATTCACACCAATTAACGAACACAAGGTTTGCCCGTGCCTTGACCCCGTTCCCTGTAGCTTAGGCATGACCATTTGTCCAGCTTTTAACTCTTTACTCTCCTACAGTGTGCATTTTTGCCACTGTAAATACCCCTTTGCATGTAAAGAGATTGCAAAGCATGTTCTTACAGAGACACTAATGTCACCCATTGATTACATTTCTATACAGACAAAGAATGAAATCACAGACAAAGGAAAAAAAGATGGACCTTTAATGTTTAGTCAATAACCACCACTCTGTCAGTTTCCTCAGGGAAGCTTGGATCTCCTTGTTTCTCATGCTACAGATGATGGGATTCATTACGGGAGGCACCATAGTATATAAAACAGCCAACACGAGATCCAGCCCTGACGTTGAGCTGGAGATGGGTTTCAGGTAGGCAAATCCGCCAGTAGAAGTAAAGAGTGAGACAACAGTGAGGTGAGGGAGGCAGGTGGAGAAGGCTTTGTGCCGGCCCTGCTCAGAGGCGATTCTCAGCACTGTGATGATGATCTGAACATAAGACACAATTAAAAAGAAAAAACAGATTATCAATAAGCCCACACTACAGACAATGAGCCCAGCTTCAATGACATAGGAATCAGAGCAGGTGAACTTGAGTAGCTGGCGAATTTCACAGAAGAACTGACCCACCGTGTTGCCTCTGCAGAAGGAGATTGCCAACATGTTCCCGGTGTGCAGGGCAGAATTGAGAACACCGCTGGCCCAGGCCCCGGCTGCCATTTGGACAAAACCTCCCCTGTTCATCACTCTCTCGTAGTGCAGTGGCTGGCAGATGGCGATGTAGCGATCGTACGCCATGACAGTGAGAAGGAAAAAATCTTTTCCCATCAAGAAGGGGAGGAAAAAGACTTGGGCAATGCATCCAGCGTAAGAAATGGACCTGGTGTTCATGAGGGAATTGGCCATGGATTTGGGGACGGCAACAGAGATGGAGCCAATGTCTATGATGGACAGGTTCATCAGGAAGAAGTACATGGGGGTGTGAAGGTGGCGGTCGAAGGTTATGGCTGTGATAATGAGAAGATTCCCCACCAGGGCTGCCAGGTAAACCACTAGAAACACCACAAAGTGCAAAATCTGCAGCTCCCGAATGTTGGAGAATCCCAGGAGAAGGAACTCGGTCGCAGTGGTTTGGTTGGACATTTTCTTCCTCAGCACTTTGTGTCCTGCCTGCGGAGGGAAGGAGAAGGGCAACGGTGAGGATTAGAATGACCGAGGGAATGACCCTGATTCCTCTCTCCATAGTAACTGACGATGTGACTGTCCGAGCACAGCCCTGATCACATCCACTGAGCAGGGGCGGTGAGGGCTCCTCGCTGCGGGGCATGGGATGACTAGTCCGGTGCATTATCCCACTGATGTCAATCCGCACATGTCTTGGAAGCTGGGTCAGATCACACCTGTGAAGATTGGAACCAGGGCCTGGCTTGATAAAATGCATTAAGAAGATGGAACAAGGTACATGCTGAATCCAACAGTCCTAGCAAAGAAAGTCCCTCTACTGTGACCAACCGCAGGGTCGTAGCTTGGGCCTTGATCTGAAACTGAAACTGTAAAACACCAGCACAGCCTCAGTCCCATTGCCAGGGAAATACGACATAGACTCACCCAGCGTCTGACACGGCCACTCGGCTGTGATGATTCCACATAGACGGCCTGCTGCCAATTCACACATTGATTTATGGCCCCCAGTGCCAGCCACGCTTACAAAGCTGTGTGACGATGGGTTAGTGGCATGGCTCAGTTACTGCTGTGCTGTATCGTTTCCCTTTGTGACTTTGTGTCTGTGCTGTGCGGGTCAGTGGCAATCAGGACACCTGGGTTCTGTCCTCGGCTCTGCCATTGACCTATTGTATGACCTTCAGCCAGTCACTTCCCCTCCCTGGGACTCTCTTTCCCTCCCTCCCTTTCTCTGCCTGGTCTACTAGGACTGTGAGCTCTTCGGGGGATGGGCTGTGTCTTACAATGTGTATATTTTCTGCACCTCATTACAATATTTGTGTGCTCAGCTGTCAGCAGAGATGGAGCCTGGATACGGTGCTAGACAAAGAGGTTTCTAGTCCCAGTGACCTCCTCCCTGTCCATCTAAGCTCCAAGTCAGAATAGACAGATCTGGCTGCTGGGTGCAACTCTGAAACTGGGTTTGAAACTCCTAGTCCCTATAACACATATTCTGTGGGTATCAGCTTTGCCATTACTCAGTTTTACTTTCATTTGAAACAGAAATCAAACAGATACAACCAAATCAATGGGTTTCCAGTTATGGTGTTATTAGCCAACCTTAAAGTTTCCCCACCCTTGTTTGAAGTTTAAGTCTGGTTGGAAATTTTCAGTTAAATTATGGTTGGTTGGTTGGTTTGTTGGTTGCTTTCTTGGATGGAAAATTTGGGTTTACAGCAAAACAACGTTTTTCTCACCATGTGTCTGTTTTCATTGAAAATCTGTTATGCTGGAAAACTAAATACTCAACAAGCAATCCTGTTTGGTTTTCATCTTAAATTTGCACTTTTCAGCTAGAAGTTCTCACTTGCCTAAAGGAGGAAAAAGAATGGGTTTGGGGTTTCTGATGAAAAGTTGACATTTTCGAAAGGAGGAATTTTTGTTTCTTCTGACTGTCTCTAGTTGTTTGAGTAACTTAACAGTGAAATCCTTAACGAGTGCTGACAGCAATTCTGAGTCGTGTTCTTTAAATTTCCCTTGTGTGTTATTCCCCACACATATATTTAGTTGAAATAGCACACTTACTGTACTGGCCACTATGGATTTTTCCCGAAGAGGTGATGAATCCAGTCGTCCAGCTCCAGGATTCTTCGGTCATTATCTATCTATCTGTTTAGATGACAAAGACACAAGTGTGTAAGAGTCATCTCACCACTCACTCTGAGCATGACCTGACAGAACTAGACTCAGACCGGTTGCTCTCTGCAGCTGAGCAGTGTGTAGCTGGCTTTGAGCGTCACTGGCATTAAAGGAGCGATGCTGAGGGAAGGTGATTTACCCATGTCTATTTCCTAAGGGCTTGTGGGACTCACTCCTGAGAGACCTGAACAGCTCAGAAGCAGAAACCCAGAGGCAAAACTTCGTAGACTCATCCATTGTAAAGCCAAAAGGGGCCGTTCTGCTCCTCTACTCTGACCCCCTGCCTAGCAGAGGCCCTAGGATTTCCCCCAGGGTTTCCTGACTCCAGCCCAGCTTCTGTGCTGTCTGTGTGCTGGGTTTACAAAGGGATTTGGGTACCTAAAGGTGGGGGCAGGTATATACTGGGATTTCCCAAAGCTCCTAAATCTGCCAGGTAGCTAAATCCCATGGTCATCCAATGGGAGTTAGGCACCTCACTTGCTGAGGTGTTACTGCAAATCCCACAAGGCAACTATCAGCTTCTTTAGATGCCTAAACCCCTTTGTAATTCTGGCCCTGGGTCTCTCTTGGCATCTTCCAAGGCCTGGGCTTCTCTTGACTTTCAGAACTATGAAGGCTGGATTTGTAAAGGAGCCTAGGGAGAGTAAGGCATGCATGCACGTCTTGGGGGCCTAACTCCCTTAGACTGCCTTGACAATCCCAGCCTACAACGATAACAAGGGCAGCCAGGCAGCAGGGGTTATAGAGAGGAAGTCAAGTCACCTGGAGCGCTTGTGATCTAAGCCCTGCTACGCAACTGAATTACCTCAGCTCTCCGTGCCTCAGTTGCCCCAACTGTAACCAGGGGGAGAAGACCTGGCAGTGGAGGAATAATTCATAGTGGATGGTGTAAATAAGGGCTTATGCAAAACTTAGTTTTATTTGAACTCTGCCTGGGGTCTCCTAGCCCCTGTACAACCAGAGCAAGAGCCTTGTGTCCGGCAAGTGTAAATGGGAGTGGTTCCCCCTGGGCTTTGTCTGTGGGTTTGGGAGCCCAGGAGGGGGCCGCCCCTCACTCCCAGGCTGGGGTGGCCGCATGGCCGGAGTGAGACTGCTGTTAGCCCTGCCCTGGGGGGCAGAGAGTGGGGGGCACACGGAAGCTCCTGACATGTGATGGGGGAGCTCACATCCCATTGTCTCTCACCCCGCAGGTGTTGGTTCAATTTCAGACTTTACTTTTTTGCAAAAAAAATATTTTTTACTATTTTTTAAATGTTTTAAAGTGTATTTGATATGCTTTGAAACTTTTTACAAATATATTTTTTAATTTAATTGATATCTCTTTTATATTCTGGACCAGCCCCTCCCACCAGGCTGGGCGGATGACAGATGAATGGGGGGATGGCGTGCCCAGCTCCCCCAGTTCTCAGCCTGATGAACTGTTCATGTCCCAGGGATCCCCACTTTGCCAGCTCCCAGAGATCCCTGTCTTGCCAGACTGACACCCTGAGCTGTCCCAGCTCCATTCTGTCCAAATATCCCACCTGCCTGGCTCCCCAGTATGGTCAACTTCCTAAGCTCTTCACTCCCCAAGTGCCCACCTGCTGGGCAGCCAGGTTGCCCATCGCCCTTTGATTCCAGGCTGCCTGGTCAGTTCTTGTGCTGCCAGGTTGCTTGCAATCCCCATTGGCACTTGTGGTGGTTAGATAGGTGGGTGGGCTCCCCAGCTGTCTGGCTTCTCAGGCTCCAAGGAAGCCCAGCTCCTTGGCCTCCTTCTTTCTCCACTGCAAAGGAAATTGGGATCCCTGGCCTGCCCGCCTGGTGCAAAGGTGGAGAGATGTGTTCTCAGGCAGCCTGACGCCATGGGTTGCTTGGCTCCTTGGGATACCCGGGCAGGTAAGGTGCACTGCCTGCAGCCCCAGCTGCCCCGGTGGCTTGCCAGCTTGGTCATCTCCCTGCATGAGATTTTTTTGGGAAAAAAATCATTTCCACCCCTAGTGAAGTGGAATTTTTTTAAATGTCCCTGCTGCAGAAAACGTTGCATTTTCAGCTTTTTGTTCTGCTTTCAAATCGGGGCCGAGGAGCGGGAATCAGAAATGCAATATTTTCCACGCAATGTAAGTGGTGATTCCCACGGAGCTCTCTCACTCACTCTGTCTCTGAAATAAAAGGCACAGGGTTTGTGGAAGAGCTGGACCAGTGACCGTGATGTGGCCAATCTGGGCTGGCGGCCAGTGCCGTGTCCAGGAACCAGAGGCCAATGGGTGCCTCTGAAGTCAGGAGCCAGGTGTCAGAGCTGAAACAGGGTCAGCACGGAGTCAGAAACCAAATAACCATAGCCTGGGGTTGTAGCCAGGGCAGTCAGCAACCAGGGCTGGGAACAGGGCAGGGCTGGACTCAGTGACCGGGAATTAAGCCAGGAGTCAGGTAGCGAACACAGGGTCTCTAGCAGCAAAAAAACCAGGATCCATCTTCTTGCACAAACAACTTCCTCTGCCTCTTTTTGGCCTAAACAATGTCCCTGCCCTGGGCTGGAAAACCGCCCACAGACACAAAGCACTCTGCTTCAACAACGTCAGCCTAAGTCACAAACGTCAGCCTAAGTCCCCTAAGGCCAGTGGACAACGTTATGTAGGCACTAGACGGTGCAGGTAGGTACCTAGGGCAGTTTAAAAAAATGCCACAACTGTTTGGCACCGAATTCCCAATGGGTTTTAGACACTTTTGAGAATCCCTCGTTAGTATCTGTTAATAAATACGAACCCTTTTAGTTCTTTTTGTATATTCGGTTCATGTATATATCAGCTATTCTTTAGAATCTGTATGATATTAACAAAGAGTACGTCTGAATTCTAAGGTGCCCCTGTTCCCATTTGTATAATGGCTTAGCCTGTGCTATGTACCTGTGGCTCAAGTCCAACCACGTACGGGACGTAGACAAAGTGATGCTCTTTTTTATACCATCATCACCCTCGTGTTAAACCCTGTGATCTACAGCTTGACAAACAAGGCGGTGAAGGATACTGTGAGGAGACTGAGGAGGAGGAGAAAGTTTTTATGAATGATTTAAACATTTGGGAGCTGTGCAGTTCAAAGGAGGACGTTTTATAAAAATAAAGTAAAATTACCAAACAATTTCTTCTGCCTGGGTTCACACGACATGTAAGGTAGAGTCATTTCCTGGCTCCACGCTGAACTCACTGTGTCAGGTATAGACCTAAAAGTTTTAAGGTCAGGAGGGGTCATTATCACCCTCCAATCCAGACAAATTCATGATTGTTTCCTGTGGCATCTTTTCTACCCACTCATTTCTACGATTCTGTCGTAGGAGCACCAGTTGGAAAGCTAAAGCCAAGCAGGGAAAGGCTATTTTAGGCAGGATGAGCTGTGAGTGAAGTTCTGGAACAGCCTCCCAAGGGGAGCAGTGGACGCAAAAAACTGAGCTGGCTTCAAAACTGAGCTTGATACATTTATGGAGGGGATGGTATGATGGGAGAGCCTAGTTTGGCAACTGACCGATCTTTGGCTACTGGTGGTAGACATGCCAATGGCCTGTGAAGGGACATTACGTAGGGTGGGTTCTGAGTTATTACAGAGAAATCTTTCTCGGGTGTCTGGCTGGTGAGTCTTGCCCACATGCTCAGGGTTTAACTGATCACCATATTTGGGGTTGGGAAGGAATTTTCCCCCAGGGCAGATTGGCAAAGGCTCTGGGGTTTTTCGTCTTCCTCTGTGGCATGGGGTACAGCTCACTTGCTGGTGGATTCTCTGTACCTTAAAGTCTTTAAACCATGATCTGAGGACTTCAATAACTCAGTCATAGTTAGAGGTTTATTACAGGAGTGGGTGGGTGAGGTTCTGTGGCCTGCGTTGTGCAGGAGGTCAGACTAGATGATCATATTGATCCCTTCTGACCTTAGAGTCTATGAGTCATTCCAGTGAAGTTAGGGTTCTTGGTTCCTGAGATCACCTGTGTAATAAGATTAATGCAAAACTTCTTGGTCCTTTGCCTTATTTTTAGAATTTTTTTCAGCATTGATCTCACCATATAACATGCAAGGGAGTTAGCTAGCACTTTCCATCTATGGGGACTATGCTCTTCTACCATAGATTGCTAATTCTGTGGCTCAATAGATGAATCCAGTGTCCAGGGCTCCCTATCCAGAATCTGCATAACCTTAGTTGTACCTAACCTAACAAAGCGTGGGGAAAGGCATAGCAAGCTGAGGTGTCAGCTCTGACTCTGAGAGTAAAAGATAGCAGAATTTTGTAATAGATCTCAGAGAGAGAGAGAGAGAGAGAGAGAGAGAGAGATGGGGACGGAAAGAGAGAGACAGAGGAGCAGCCTTTGTTTTCACCATCACTTGCATAATTTTTGTAAAGGAAACTGAAAGCAGTTCCAAGTCAGCATCATATCAATCTATTAGAATTCTTTGTGGGGGTCAACAAACACGTGGACAAGGGTGATCCAGTTATTTAGTATACCTGGACTTTCATAGAGCCTTTGACAAGGTCCTTCACCAAAGGCTCTTAAGGAAACTGAGCAGTCACGGAAAAAGAGGGAAGGTCCTTTCGTGGATTGGTTAAAAGGCAGGAAACAAAGGTTAGGAATAAATGGCCATTTTTCAGACTATTAGAAACCATTAGGAAAGGGCTAGATAATAAGACAGTCAATATTATAATGCCACTACATAAATCCATGGTACACCCACACCTTGAATACTGTGTGCAGTTCTGGTTTCCCTATCTCAAAAAATATATTAGAATTGGAAAAGGAACAGAGCAGGGCAACAAAAATGATTAACTCGATGCAACAGATTAAAAGGACTGAGACTTTTCAACTTGGAAAAGAGGTGACTGAGGAGGAATATGATAGAGGTCTATATAGTCATGACTGGTGTGGAGAAAGTGAAGAAGGAAGTGTTATTTACCCTTTCACATAACACAAGAACCCGGAGTTACCCAATGAAATTACTAAGAAACAGGTTAAACAAACAAACAGAAGTATCTCTTCATATAATGCACAGTCAACCTGTGGAACTTGTTGCCAGGGGATGTTGTGAAGGCCAGTAGTACAACTGGGTTAAAAAAAAATAGATAAGCTCATGGAGGATAGGTCCATCAATAGCTAGTAGCCAAGATGCTCTGGGTGACCTTAAATCTCTGACTGCCAGATGCTGGGACTGGACGACAGGGGCTGGATCACTCCATGATTGTCCTGTTCTGTTCATTCCCTTTAAAGCACCTGGCATTGACCATTGTTGGAAGACAGGATCCTGGGCTAGATAGATCATTGATCTGAACCAGTACGGCTGTTCTTACATTCACAGAACTCTTTGGCACACTCAGCACAAATTCACAAATAGTTTACGTTGACCCAAAACAAGATTTTTCAAAGAATTAACTATTCATCCATAAAATTGTCACTCAGCTTGGGTGGGAACTAACTGGCCTACAAGAAACCCTCCACCTCCCATGCAACAATCCATTCCACACAGGACACCAAAACCAGGAGCCAGTTTCTGGCCCCAACCTCTTGTGATAATTGGGCCTACAATTTTACCCTAAGCATGAATTTAACTGCAGAAGTGAGTGAAAGTTCATAAGATGCCGCGATAGCCTCGAAGAACAAACGTCGAGTGGAAAAGGTACAAAATAGAGACAGAAAGACTGAGTGTTTCTGGGGTTGGTCCTGCTTTGAGCAGGGGGTTGGACTAGATGACCTCCTGAGGTCCCTTCCAACTCTAATATTCTATGATTCTATGATTCTATGAGTGAGTCCAAACAAAAAGGCCTAAATCAGGGACTGTGTTAAGATCATGCCTGGTAAACAAGCAAAGTGTGGAATCAGAAATCAGTGAACCAAAACTGGTGTGTGTGAAACTAGGCCTCATTGGTGGACAAAGTAATGAGGGAGTGGCTATTCCACTCACCGGTCTCTTTTGGAATCTTTACGGAAAGAGAGACCTTGGATAGAAATTGACTACTAGACACTGCTACCCTCACCTCCTCCTGGGACCCTGGCCTTCTTCATCCTGATCTTGAAAGATGTCCTGGCTAGACCAGGGTCAAAGAGAGAGAGACAAAAGATATCACCACCTTTACTGGTTCCAGCTGGATTCTAAAAACCACCTGTGATAAAATGGGATTGGACTGCAACAACAACAACTACAGGAGCTCCAGCCCATCTCAACTAACATTTCCTTTCCCCCAAAGGACATCTATGACCATCTTTGATACCATCTAAGAAACTGTCAAACAAGAGCGTTTTTTCCTTCTAAAAACTCTCTCCAGCTAAAGGGAAAGGGAAGGAGGGATGTTGTTAAAATGAAAGCCTGACTTCATACTTTACCTTCCAAATACTTTGACTGCTTTTCCTTCTTTTCTGTATCTTTAATAAAGGGTTAAAATATTTTTAATGGTGTGTATGCCATGGTGCCAAGCAAGCTGGGGTCTCTGTATACCAAACCTTGTTTAACTCTGTTTAATGTTGCACAGCGACTGGGTTACATTAGCACCTTTGGCCCATGCCAAATCAACACAAGACCAACAAGCCAGATGTTGCCTCTTTTACTCACATGGAGTAATATTTTACTCAGCGAGTAGCCCTATTAAAATCAGTGGGACCAATCTCAGGGTAAGGTCCTGCCCCATGTGAGGGAAGAAGGAAGAAATGGGTCTTTAAACTGCTAGTGGTTGTAATAAAAATGAGAGTTCTGTGGCACTTTAAAGACATGACTCCTTCGCTCACCCTGGCCAATGGTTACTGTCACTAGTAGCTCCATTGACTTCAGAGGGACGATTCGTGTGGGTAACCATTCACTAATGTGACCAAGGGGTTAATTAGCTGGTCCTCAGTGCGCACCCAGAACTGGTCACTAGCACCTGAGGGGGCAGATTTTAACCGGTGGGATATGGACATAAACACAATCTGTATCCCATTTCCTGAGCTGGGCAGCGCTTAGCTGTTCTGATGGTAACTGCTAACAGCACAGGAACCAAACTCACCCAGGGTGTAATCTCACTGCCCAGAGAGGAGTTACTCCCGGAACAGATCTGGCCCCCTGATGTTTACACAGAACTGGCTGGATTCCCCTCGATGCCCTTCGGAGTTAACATCTGTTTTGTCTCTAGCCTTTGCCCCAAAGACATTTCCACCACTTGCTTCTCTGGGACCCAGTGGGGATGAGCGTTGGGGAAATTTGTCTCGTGAGAATGAAGTCATCCACCAACTCTGCTGCATGTGATGGGGCCAGAGCCTCCTCTGGTGAAAGCTCCATTGACTTGCATGAGGCGATGCCAATTTACTCCAGCTGCCAACCCAGAAAGTTTTGTTCCTCCTCTTTGGTGAGTCCCGCAAGGTCTCATTGAGTTGCTATAATTTAACATCAAGTTAGTTTCAGCCTTAACCACGACTGAGAAGTCAGCAAGCACCTCCCATCTCTAGGGCGCTTAATGCAATGGGCCAAATTCATCCTGAATGTAACTTGGTGGACTCCAGTGTCGTTACACCAGTTGAGCCCACTGAATGTTAACGATCCCTCTGCGACCTGTGTGAAGTTGAAAATCTTTTTCATGATCGTTTCAAAGACTTTTTAATAATGCCCAGTGGGACCCATTAATCTTAACTGCCTTTTGTTGGTAGCTGATCAGCAGAGCTTAATTGTGAAGCGATAAATCAATACAAATAACAGATCAATAACATTATGATAATAAAAGTCCATATGGGCACTAGACCAGGTAGCTATCAAGCTGCTTAGATACCAAGGTGATGGGCACCTTGGACATACCTAAGGTGCATAGATATGGATCATTTTTCCAGTGCGATGATCCCAGTTGCAAGCTGACTGCAAAGCTAAAGTTATATTCTCTGAGGCTGAGTGACTCTGGAGAAAGCTAATTTGTGGTTTGAACAGAAAGGGCAGCAGCAATTCAGAGTGAAGTTTGTACCATCTCTGATGTGAGATGAATTGTCGGGTCTCACACTTGTTCACAATGGAAAGACAATAAATAATTGTCTTTATAATATACAATGAATAATATAATAAACTCGTTTACAATGGAAAGGCAATAAATAATTGTCTTTATAATATACAATGAATAATAATTTCAATCAAGAATCAATAATTTCATTCTGTGGATGTCAGATCAATTCTCCAATTCATCAAGATCGTTTTGAGTGCTAGTCCTATCCTCCAAAGTTGCTCCCTGACACCAGTAATTTGCTTCTGGACATGTTGTTGGGGCTGGAAATTAAAATTCTACCATTCCCTGATCCTTCCCAACCGCTACCTGCCAAAATTGTCCACTTCTTTCTTAAAGTGTGGTGCCCAAGTATGGACAAAATACTCCAGCGGCAGAACAATTACCTAGCATGTCTTGCATATAATACTGCTGTTAATATGTCTGGGACGAAGTGGGGATTTTTGTAATGTTTTTATATGTGCCTCAGTTTCCCCTATAAGTGTCTTGAGTACCTAATCAGGGGGAAAGAGTTAAATTTGCTAGCAGGGCAGCCAAAGAAAGATACGTGAGTGTATGACTTCTGGTCTGGGTGGAATGAAGGGTCATTAAGGAACTTCTTGAAACTGAACCAATTTAACAAGAGGGCCGGAGAGGCAATGACTCAGAATTCTAAGTCTGTCTTCTCAACCCTTTCCTGTGTGGTTTCACCTGCAAATTTTATAACAATTAGCATATAAGGTAGATATGTTTGTGGGTAGATAGATACTATCTATCTATCTATCTATCTATCTGATCCAGAATGACCTGTAACAACAACTCAGGTCTCAACTTATAGACCTAAAGGTATGTCAGTTGGTGGCAGGCTGCTATAGTCGTTTGGTCCAGACATTAGAGGGAGACATATAAATGCACATACGTGGTGCATATTTATCCTAGGACACCACATCCATAAAACTCTGTGACGTATAACTGATCTACCAAAGAGAAGAGATGGAAGTCAGCACAGTTGCAGCCTGCATGGAGATTTCTGTGGCACTCAGCTATCGGACACGTTTCTAGAGCTGAGAGAAACCTGTGCCAGAAATCTTCTCACGTTAAGTATAAGGGGGAATGGGTTCGGACACAGGGTCAAAATTCAAGCATCTGTGAATCATTGAGCGTCATCGTGACTCATGTGAGACGCTCTGTTAACTTCACTGGACGTTTGCCCACGTAAGAATTCAGGAAGCCCCTCCATGTGCGGCACTGACTTTTCCAAGGATTTGGGGGTTGCCGTACGTGGCTGTCATGGAGAGCACGTGTTGGAGAGACTGTTTCCAGGCTGTGGTGGAATGGAACAAGAGCAATGGCTGGCTGGCAAAGAGGAGCAATCCCTATTATTGAGTGTGATACAGGGGAAAGTTAGGAAACAGGACAGCTCCCCCATGTCCCGCCCAGGACCCTGTTCTTCCTGACAGCCACAGGGTACAACACGGTGGAATTATTCATGCATTGTGGTGAGGAGATCACACCCCAGGAAGGGCTGGGAGATGAAGAGGGAACAAAGATCCTCAGAATTCAGGAGGAGGAAGAGAGAGGAAACATCTGCCTTCTCTCCAGCAGGGACGCTGAGGGAGGTCCTGAAATGTTGAAGAAAAGAATGAGGCGATGAGGATTTCACTCCATCAAAGATATTGGAGACACAACAGGAATGAATCTGCTCCCAAAGGTGAAATGAGGGTGATGGAGGGGCAGCTATAATGATGGTGCATGAGGCTGGCTGCTCTTTGACAATGTCTGCAGCCCGATGCTGCCTCGGCACGTCCACGTCATATCACGGTGACATGGCACCGCTCTACAGCACAGTCCCTGCAAAGCAACAGCTACGGAACCACAATCTTATTGCGCCTCTCTGCTGATTTGCCTGATGACCAGTCAACTCGCTCTCACCTCTCCCAGCTCCCAGACATTCAAAGGATCCACTTGAAACCCCAGCCCTGGAGCAGAGGTGGTAGAAAACCTTGTTTTGTTCTGAAAGGCTGACTTCTTTGCCATTTGTTACTAAGGGTAAGTTGCCTGGCAAAAGGTGCTGTGAACGTGGTTTAAGTTGCCTGGCAACATCCCAGTCGATTTTCTTTGGGAACTAGTCCCATGGGGTCACCAAAACATATACAGGTGACTGCAATGCTGCACATGGGGAAAGGTGCTGTGAACGTGACATTCTATGTCTGTGCAGCTGCACTGGGCAAGAATTTATATAGAGACATAAAAAATTGAACAAGAAGAAGAAGACCTCCTGAGGTCCCTTCCAACTCTATGATTCTATGATTCTAAGAAGAAGGACACCTCTCTTTTGGTGTCATTCCTCTCTTACTTACCCCAGTTTTACAGCAGCGCATCTCTATTGACGTCCTCATTTATACTAGGGTAAGTGAGAGCCAAATTGTTTCCTGATTAGCTCCTCAAAAAGCTTCAATTGTCCTTTTAGTTTTCACGTTAACTCAATTACTGTAATGCACCTTTAAGTGCACACGTTTCTTTTTATTGCTTTCTTTTTATTTTATTGATTTCCACCACAACACAAATCTATTGGTAAAAAATTGAAAGAAAAAAAAATTAAAAAAAAAAAAAAAAGGTCAAGGAAAAGAAAGGTAAAGGATCTGGATGAGAGGGAAAAGAGTAAGAAGAGGGCCAGCAAGGGGGAAGGAGAATGACATCTCAGTTTCCATCCATTAGTGATTAATCAAAAGCTCCTAAAAGTTCGAGTTAATCTTTCCAAATTTGTCTGAGGTCCTTCTTCTTCTAAATATTACTTGCTCTTTGCCATGTCAGCCAGGTTGCTGTGCCAAATTTCTATCCCTGGAGGCAATCTGCTTACATCTTCCATAGTAGCCGGAAACCTTTGCTGTCACACAAGTGTAGTTTGTGAACTCATGTATGTTAAAAAGCCCCAAAATGGCTGAGAACTGAACAATTGGACAATAACAGATGGTGAATCCCGGTGATAATGGAATCTGGTGATATACGAAGCAGAAAGAGCTCTCAACCATTCTTGTATCTGTTTCCATCATTTCTTACAGACTCAATACACATTCTAGTCTTCAGAATGGTGTTTGGGGTGATTGTGTGTGCTGGTTAAGTTGTATATGTGGTTGTGTTGATCTATGTGTAGCTTGTGCTGCATTTGTGTTGATTTGTGTCTGTGGTCAACAAGGCTTTGTGTCCTGGTTAGGGGGTATGTGTGGTTGGGGTTATTGTGTATGCTGGCTGAGTTGCAGTGTGGGTGGTTGTGATGATTTGTGTGGGGGTTGTGTTGTGCTGGCAGATTTGGGTTGATCTGTGTGGGTGTGTGCTGCATATATACATATTTCCTTTGCTAGGTGAAACTCATTTTGTGCCTTAACCTTTCTGATTGTCTCTGTATGTGCTTGTGGTATTCTTTTGTACTTATCCTCAGCTATTTGTCCATGTTTTCAGGTTTTACAGGATACCTTCTGGTTTTTCAGGCTTACTATGCTTCAGAATGACACGGGTCACAATCCTGGAATCTCATTACAGAGATTGTCACCAGGTCAGTCATGGGCAATGTTTGGCATTTCAAACAAACGGCTCTTTTTTCCCATTGAAAATTTCTCTCAATGGTGATTAGGTGAATATGTCCCATTTCAGCATTTCACAATCCTCAGCTTCAACATTCTGCATTACGTCAAAATTCTAAGATAAGCTGATTATCATCTGCATTTCATATCCCTACCGTGTGCATATCATGCTCCTGCATCCCAGGTAAAATTACACGCTTCCCCTGACTAGGACATACACACCTGAATGCACGTGGGTGTGCCCCTGTGTGTGTGTTATTATTCCAAAGACTTTGTTTGAAATCTGAAATTTTAGATTTTTGTTGTGTGCTTGATTCTGTAGGGATGGGCATTAATTGTGTGCCAGATTATATCTCTAGTTATGCTGCATGTTGGTCATTACTTCATTATTATAAATTTCAACCCTATCAGTGCTTTCTGGCAGCAGCTAGGTGCTTATGAAAAAGGTGATGTTCAAATATCAGGCCATGAACACAGCACTTTTAACAGCAAATCTCTAATGGTTATCAGAAGCCTTGTGTCTAATAGGAGATTTGAGAAATCAGCAGATTTTATGAGGGGTGTGCTCTCTTCTTTGGATTAGTGAATATCCTTATTTGTCTCTTTAGTGGGCCAATTTCAAATATTAGTCAAGGGGAAAACCTGGCTTCAACCATAACATTCTGGACCAATTCCCCTCTCAAAACAGATACCAGTTTGTTATGATTGGATCGAACTTCTAAATCGGATGTGCTTCCGAAACACTTGAGTACGGGTAAGGTCTGGTCAATGTTCCTAGATGTGGGTTTCTCAACACTCCCCCTGTTTCATCAGGCATGAGCCACTCAGTGTTGAAGACCTTGATAGTGTTGTCATGGCTTTTGAGGCATAGCTTCTCCATGACCTATTCCATGTTTTCTGGTACGAAAGAATGGATCCAATCCAGAATGATAAAATGGACAAAGACATGTTCCCCAAATTGTCACAGCAATTTTAGCCAAGCAAGCATTGGCAGAACTCGTTAATTTGACTAACTAACCCCATGTTCTTTCACATCGTGTCTCAGGACCAGATGTTCAAAGGTACTGAGGGTTCAATCTTCAGATTTAGGCGCATGGATAATTTACAGAATCTGGCCCTGGGCACTTTTGAAAATATTAGCCATAAATGTTAGGTGCTGGATAGCTCTAAAAAAAAAAAGTTACATATCCTTGACGAAAAATGAAACTATCCAATTCCCTTTAGGAGAGCTTTGAGAGAGATCTTTCTGTAATATGGGGTGGGAGTAAAGAAAATGTCTAAAAAACGTTGTGTGTGTTAAACAAAATCTTGATGCCATTTCTGTGGAAATTGAGGTGGAAATATGACATTCCTAGAGTGTGTTGAAAGTTATGCATGGTCTCATTGCTGTATGCTAACACTGAGAAGTTTTACAACACCGATAGACACTTTGAAATGTTTTAATATTTATGTCAAAGTATGATATCTCCATCTCCACAAGAGCATATAAGCATAGGTAGACACCTCTTCTTGCATAAATTTCAAATCTTATTGAAAAAACAGTAAATGGGATCATCATCCGCTCTTATATAATGGAGGGAACAGAGGCCCAAAGAGAGATAGTGATAAGCCCAAAGTCAGGGAATGGTTGAGCCAGGAATAAAGACCAGATCTCTGGAATCAAATTCTACTGTCCACTCCTCTGGAATCTGGTGGATTCTGCCATGGAAATATGGGTAAATGTGAGCCCAGCAATGGGGTTTTTCTGAGGTTATCATATGAAGCCAATGGAGTCACATTTAATTCCTTTAATCTACAAAAATAATCACAGACGTTGTGACTAAAGAAATACACAAACATGTTCAGGAAGCTGAGATGTGTTCAATAGAGATGCCAGATGGTGGCTAAATTTCCAATGTGAATTAACTTCAGCCTTTTTTGAAACTTTTACCCCAAATGCCTCTGCCATCTGGAGTCTTGACTCAAGCGTTGGGAGGGCAAACAGCAGGGACAAACCAGAATTGAAAATATGGCTCTTTTGTAATGGAAGTTTGACTCTCAACAGCAAAATTTGTTTGATTTCCCTCATGCATGTTTGCTGGAGGTTTCTTCTACAGGAAATAAAACAACCGTCACAGACTTCATCATTCTGGGATTCGGGAATCTCCCTCAACTGCAGGTTCTTCTCTTCCTTCTCTTTCTAATGATCTACATCCTGACCATGGTTGGGAACATCCTCTTCATTGTACTCATTGTGACTGATCAGCACCTTCACTCCCTCATGTACTTCTTCCTGGGGAACTTGTCCTGCTTGGAGACCTGCTACTCCTCCACCATCCTGCCCAGGCTGCTGGCCAATCTCCTGACCGGGGACAGAACCATTTCTGTTACTGGATGCATCACACAATTATATTTCTTTGGCTCTCTGGGAGGCACAGAATGTTCTCTCTTATCGATGATGTCCTACAATCGGTATTTAGTAATATGCAAACCCCTGCATTATGCAGCCCTTACGAATGGCAGGTTGTGCCTCGAGCTAGTGGCTGGGTTGTGGATAGGTGGATTTCTGTCTGTTTCCATCTTTATATTTATGATGTCACAATTAACATTCTGTGGCCCCAATGAAATGGACCATTTCTTTTGTGATTTTAGCACAATAATAAAACTGTCCTGCAGTGACACCCATATCGTGGAAGTTACCAGTTTCATATCTTCCTCCATATTCACATTTCCTCCTTTTCTACTGACTCTGGCATCCTATGTCTGTATCATCTCCACCATCCTGAGAATCCCTTCCACCAGCGGGAGGCAAAAGACCTTTTCCACATGCTTTTCCCACCTCATCGTGGTGACCATTTTCTATGCGAGTCTGATCATTGTGTATTTGGTATCAGAGTTGGATGCACTGAGGGACCTGAACAAAGTGTTCTCTGTCTTCTATGGAGTCTTGACTCCACTGGTCAACCCTCTCATCTACAGCCTGAGAAACAAGGAGGTAAAAGAAGCCTTGAGAAAAGCTGTCCTTAGATTTTTTGTCTTTTAAATCAATACATGGTTAATATGTGTGTTTGTGTGTGTGCCATCAGACTTGTTTTGGAGGAAAATTAGGGCATCAAGCCATAGCGTTAGATATTCACTGCGCCCTCATTCCCACACTAAAGCCTGAAGAATACTATGCATCCCTCCTGAATCTGGATTATTATTCTTTGAGAATAGATGAATTTGAAAGTAAATATTTTACTTAGTTCATGAGAAGAAAAGAATTAAAATGAGATGCTTAAGAAATTTAGCATTTGTCGTCTCTTTCTTTGTCTCGAATGAACTTAAAACTGGAGTAAAACATACTTTTCACACTTTCCGTTATGTTAAAACTCATTTGAAATATGTGTGTAGACCACACTTGCAGACATTCGATAATAATGCAGCTAAATTGTTCAGAAAAGTTGTGTCACACCACTAGATTAGGAATACATTTCTCAGGTGGCCAAATCCATAACTCAGGTCATTTTTAAGTGGGACCCTGGTGACATCAGAGGTAAATCAACCAATCCCCACTCTTCATTTCCTGCTAAGTTGAATGCTGCAGTTCTATTACCTGCCATGACTGAGTGAAGGAAGGTAAATGTACAGGTGTGCCAAGAGTTTTCATTGATATCTTAGCCCTCATCAGTATTATTCAGGGTTCCATGGCCACAAGCTTCCTTTCCTTTGTTTCATCAGGCCTGGTGAGTCTCTGCTACACTGTCCCAGGAGCAGCCAAGGGAAGGATTGCTGAATTAGGAAGACACGGATCCCTCCTCTCTGCTCCTTTCTTGCTCCGTGTTAGCAGTACTTTGCTGCTGGACAGGACATTAGCGCTGGAAACTAAAATTCTGCTATTCCCTGATCCTTCCCAACCACCACTGCCAAAATTGTCCATGTCTTTCTTAAAGTGTGGTGCCCAAATCTGGTCAGAATATTCCATCAGAGTCCTCACCAGTGCCAAGTAGAGCTGAACAATTATCTCTCATGTCTTGCATATAATACTCGTGATAGTATGCCTGTGACAAAGAGGGAATGTTTGTAATATTTTTATGAGGACTATGCATGCCTCCATTTCCCCTATAAGTTTCATGACTACCATGTCAGGGGGCAAAAGGGTTATGCTTGCTCTCAGGGCAGCCTAAGTGACATAGGTGAGTGTCTCACTCCCTGTCTGGATGGAATGAAGATTCATTAGAAGCTAGTTGAAACCGACCCCAATCAAAATGGGCCAGAGAGGCAATGAACATTGCAGTGACACATGAATTCTAAACCTTCCCAGGTGCATGCAACCCTTTTCAGTTTGGAGTCATCAGCAAATTTTATAACAATTAGCATATAAGGTAGATGTGAATGGGCCTAGATAGATAGATAGATAGATAGATGTAGAGTCAATTTGTGTATACTGGGATTTCTTACCAAAAGGATGTGGGGCCTAACTGCTTAGACTTTCTCAAAAATCCCAGCTTATATCCCTAGCTCTTATAATTGTCCTATCTAGACACAATATTGCTGTTCACCCTTCTCAGTGACATGGACCCTGCTATCCCTCTCACTCACCGTGGCATAAAGCATGAATTACTCCACACTGAAGTGGATGGAAATCACTGGTTTAAAACTAAGAAAAGAAGGTGCAATTTTTGGACAATGATGGTAATAAACACAGGAACAATTTACCCGGGATCAAAGTGGATTCTCCATCACTGGTAATTTTTAAATTAAGACTTTTTTTCCCCTAAAAGTTTTGCTTAATGAATTATTTTGGGGACATTCCGTGACCTGTGATATACAAGAGATCAGACTCGATGTTCCCAGTGGTCCCACAAAGTGCTCCTTTTAATTTGCTTTAGTCCCTTCCTTGTGATGTGGCTACTTTTTAAATTTGTGATGTGATGTGCCTCATTCTTATCTCCCCTCTGCTGACTTCACACTAGTGAAACTCCATTAATTTCACGGGAATTACTTTTGATTCAGGCAGGGTCCTTTAAAGTCAATGGGCCAGCTGCCCAAGTGTTATGAATTGGTGTACGGTAATGAAATCAATTAGCCAGAACCCCCACTGGTGTAAACTGACATTGCTTCATTGGAGTCAATTGACCAGATCAACAGCGAGTGTGAATCAACGGCTTTTCCTTCCCCTTCTGAGTTTCATTAGAGCTACACTACTTTGCAACAGCTGAATATCTGACCAAGTGCATTGATTTATGTTGACAGAAGTGGAGTAGTGGAGATTCAGGAATGAAGAACCAATCCATTATCACAGAATTCAACTTGGTGGGTCTGTCCAGCCGCCCTGAACACCAGATGTTACTATTTGTGATATTCACCTTCATCTACATGGCAGCCCTAGCTGGAAACATCCTCCTCATCCTCACGGTTACTGCCAACAGTAGCCTCCACACCCCTATGTATTTTTTGCTCATCAACTTGTCCTTGATAAATATTTTATCCATCTCAGTGTCTGTCCCCAAAATGCTGCTCAACCTTCTGGAGCAAAGGAAGACCATTTCCTTCTTGGGTTGCATTGTGCAGATCTGTCTCTTCACTTGGACTCTGGGAAGTGAAACTCTGGTCCTTGCTGCCATGGCTTTTGACCGCTACGCTGCTATTTGCCACCCTTTGCATTACACCCTCATCATGAGGAAGGGGGTTTGTGTTGGGTTAATCGCTGGTGTATGGATAGCTGGGGTGGCCAATTCCGTGGTCCATACAGGACTTGTACTCCAGCTGTCCTTCCACTGCTCGACCGTCATCAACCATTTCTTCTGTGAATTGCCAACAGTGCTAAGACTTTCCTCCTCAGATACTAGCCTCCAAGAAACTCTAACTTCTCTGTCTGACACAATCTTCGGGATGGGGAGCTGTGCGATAATACTAATATCCTATTACCTCATCCTGAGAACTATCCTGAAGATTCACTCCCCAGAAGGCAAAAAGAAAGCCTTCTCCACCTGCTCCTCCCACCTCATTGTGGTCAGCTTGTACTACTCCACAGCCATTTCTACCTATATACACCCCTCCTCGTCCTACTCTACAGATAGAGACAAAGTGATCACTGTCCTATATTCAGTTATAACTCCAGCCCTCAACCCTATCATATACTCACTGAGAAACAAAGAGGTCAGAGAGGCTCTCAGGAAACTGATGAGAAGACTTGGACTATTTCAAAGACAATAACATTATCTATCGATCTATCTATCTATTGATCTATCTATCTATCTAAAGTACTTATCAGTATAGTATTTGTGCACTAAAAAGATTATTTGTTCTTGTAAGTTCCTGCAGTTGTATTTATTTTTCAAATAGAATAAAACATGTTGTTGTTTGTTTTACCATTGATGGTTAGTTGGATATCCCTGTAACGCATCTGGGAACAAAGAATGAAGGTTGGGAGATGGTTTTTAGAAATCAGTGACTCAGAGAAGGCTTCAGGGATTATCATAGGAAATTGCCTCAACCTGAGCTTTCATTGTGATGCTTTGGCAAAAAGGGCTAATGTGATCCTTGGTGTGTATACAAAGTGGAATATCATGTGGGAATGTGATCTTGCCTCTGTACATTGCATACTGAGACTGCTACTGGAATACTGTGTCCAATTTGGGAAGATGAGGCTAAATGAATTCTTCACATTAGTCTTCACTACAGAGGATGTGATGTGAGCCATTCTTTTTAGGTAACAAATCTGAGGAACAGTCCCAGATTGAAGTGCCAATAGAAAAGGTTTTGGAACAAATTGATAAATTAAATAGCAATAAGTCACCAGGAGCAGATGTTATTCACCCAAGGGTTCTGAAGGAGCTCAAATGTGAAACTGAAGAACTACTAACTGTGGTATTTACCCGGTCGCTTAAATCAGCTTTTGTACCAGATGACTGGAGAAAGCTAATGTGATGCCAATTTTTTAAAAAGGCTTCAGAGGTGATCCTGGCAATTACAGACCAGTAAGCCTAACTTCAATGCCAGACAAATTGGTTGAAGCTACATAGTAAAGAACAGAATGATCAGACACATAGCTGAACACAATACATTGAGGAAGAGTCAACACAGCTTTTGTAAAGGAAAACATGGCTCACCAATCTATTAGAATTCTTTGAGGGAATCAAAAACATATGAACAAAGGTGAAACAGTGGATATAGTGTACTTAGACTTTCAGAAAGCCTTTGACAAGGTTCCTCACCAAAGGGTCCTAAGCAAAGTAAGCAGTCATGGGATAAGAGGGAAGGTCCTCTCCTGGATCAGTAACTGCTTAAAAGATAGGAAACAAAGGTTAGGAATAAATGGTCATTTTTTCAGAATGGAGAAAGGAAAATAGTGGTGTCCCGCAGGGGTCTGTACTGGGACCAGTTCTATTCAACTTATTCATACATGATCTGGAAAAAGGGGTAAATAGTGAAGTGGCAACATTTGCAGACAATGCAAAATTACTCAAGATAGTTAAGTCCAAAGCAGACTGTGAAGAGTTACAAAGAGATCTCACAAAATTGGGTGTGCGGGCAAGAAAATGGCAGCTGAAATTCAATGTTGATAAATGCAAAGTAATGCACATTGAAAATCTAATCCCAACTATACATACAAAATGATAGGGTCTAAATTAGCTCTTGAGATTCAAGAAAGAGATCTTGGAGTCATTGTGGATAGTTCTCTGAAAACATCCACTCAATGTGCAATGGCAGTCAAAAAAGCTAACAGAATATTAGGAATCATGAGGACAGGGACAGATAATAAACAGGAAATATCATAATGCCTCTCTAGAAATTCATGGTACACCCACATCTTGAATGCTGTATGCAGATCTAGTCACCCCATCAAAAATATATTAGAATTGGAAAAGAGCAACAAAAATGATTAGGTGTAGGGAACAGCTTTCACGTGAGGAGATATTTAAAAAATTGGGACTTTCAGCTTGGAAAAGAGACGACTAAGGGGATATGATAGAGGTCGATAAAATCTTGACTGGCGTGGAGAAAGTGAATAAGGAAATGTTATTTGTTAGAAATAACCAAACAGGTTGTCCCAGAGGTGGACTGGGGAGACAGAACCCTTTATTGCCTGCTCGTTCCACCTCGACACCACGAGTGAGCAACGAGACAGTTACTTTACAATTCTTTTATCCATAACAGTCTGTAAATGTATACATTTCCAGCAACTCCCCATAGACCCTTATTTGGTTACACTGACACCTATAAAATGAATATTAACAACTACATGATGAATATAATTATACTCGCCCCTGTTTGTTGTTTACAGCATTATTGCACAGAGCACAGACACATTACCTTGAAACTTACAAACATTTTTTTAAAATATACAACATGCAAGGGAGGGAAAGAAGATAATTCTCTGTTCCCACCAAATGCCTTGTGCAGGAGTGGTGATAGTTAGCCTCAGTCTCGTCCCCTGCGCAGATGGCCAGGAAGGGAGGAAAAGAAGAGAGATAACAGACTCTAACTAGAATTCATACCAATTAACAGAAACAAGGTTTTCCCATGCCTTGACCCCGTTCCCTGTAACTTAGGCCTGACCATTCGTCCAGCTTTTAACTCTTTATTCTCTGACATTATTTATTCCCTCACATAACACAAGAACTAGGGGTCACCAAATGAAATTAATAGGCAGCAGGTTTAAAACAAATAGAAATAATACCTCCCCCAACATGCAGTCAACCTGTGGAACTCCTTGCCAGAGGATTTTGAGAAGGACAAAACTATAACAGGGTTAAAAAAATAACTAGATAAGTTCATGGAGGATAGTTCCATTAGTGGCTATTAGCCAGAATGGTCAGGGATGCAAACCCATGTCCTGAAGTGTCCCCAACATCTGTTTGCCAGAAACTGGGAGTGGATGACAGGTGATGGATCACTTGATGCTTGCCTGTTCTGTTCATTCTCTCTGAAGCATCTGGCATTGGCCACTGTCGGAAGACAGGAGACTGGGCTAGATGGACCATTGGTCTGACCCAGTGTGGCCGTTCTTATGTTCTTATGCCCACACTTAAGGAGGGATGTGGAAATAATGAAGAAAGTTCAAAAGAGGGCCAGACAACTGATCTAGGGGCTGGAAACATCGTGAAATGTTTGCATGGGTACCAATTAAGAAATTATATATTTATACTGGAAATTACATTCTTAAAGCCTTGAAGCTAAAGTCAGAGCAGCAGGAAGTGACATACCTTGGACAGGTTCTTTTCAGGCAGGGGGTAGTGGCCACTTGGCCTTTACATCTGGTCACTGTGTACTGTACGCCTCACAGAGCAAGTCTAATTGAAAACGGAGCTCCCAGCTGACGAAGACCACGAAATGAGCAATGGATCACACAGTCTGCAGGAAGGGACACACAGCAGGAGGGTGTCCTGTTTATGACTAAGATCAAAGTATTAGTCTGGCACAGGAGGAAAATGCAAGGAGACACATGGAATCCTTCACCAAGGAAAGAAGAAGGCCGCGTAGTTTGTCCATGAAAAAGGGATCACAGCCTGCCTGATTGAATAGCAGTGGAGAGCAACACTGTACAACGGTTTAGGGTATCGTGTGAAGTAAGTCTAGGGTTGAGAATGTGTGTTATGATTTTATTTCGTATGTTACTCTTTGTTTCCAATATCTCTTCTTGAGATGACTCACACCTGTGCGCTTTGATAAATAAACTTTCACTTGTGTTCACTATAAACATATCTCAGTGCCGCGTGCTAAGTGGAGTGCTTGATCTAAGCTCTAACTAGGAAGTTGTAGTGACAATGTGAATACCGCGAGTGCCCAGTGCTCCAGGGACTGAATGCTTCAGGGGGTTGCACAGAGGACTCTAGGGCTGGTGTGTCTCTTGCGGACCTGCAGAGGGACAGCGGAGCCCACGTAGGCTGATCGGGCAGTGCTTGTGTTGCCCCAGCCAGTGCAGTCGAGGAGTTGACCCATGGTGGGGACAGACAGTCTTCCTCACGCTCGAGTCAGGTGGTAGTGAGGTGCCTAACAGGCCTGGGCACCATGGGAAGCAAATCAGTCTCCTGAGGCTTGTAAAGTTTTAGCCTAATTGAAATTTCAGTACAGGGGCATCTGGGTGACGTTTAATGGCCTGTGATATACAGGAGCTCAGACAGGATGATCTAACGGTCCCTTCTGGCCCACAAATCTAAGAATCCATGACTTTCCCCATCACTTCTCCTGTGTTTAAATGACTCCATCATATTCATGAGAGCACAACTCACTTCTTTAGGTCTCCCACACTTGGTCTATGTTCTCTAGCTACTCTTTGGGGGCATGGACTGTTTCCCACTGCGTTTTGCTACCGCACAGAGCACAATGGGACCTCGGTCTTCACTGGGACCTGCAGTTGCTACAGTAATCACATAAACATGCTGGTTAATTTTCATTCCAGGGTACCATCCAGTTTGAAGCTTTTCCCTTCTCCTAAAATGTGAGCAGGGAGCCCTGGGTTCTGTTCCTGGATCTGACACGGACCTGCTGTGTGAACTTCAGCAAGGCACCTCCCTACTCAGTGCCTCAGTTTCCCCTCCCACACTTTGTCCATCTTCTTTATTTAGATTGTAAGCCCTTTGGTGGAGGGTGGGGTCTCTTTCTGTACTATGTATAGAACCCTGATCTTGGGTGGGGCCTTTATGTGCTATAATAACAGTAATAACAGTAGATATGCTGAGCCCAGGATCTGAGACTCGTTGCCACAGCTGTTAAAAAGCAGTGTAGACGTACCCTCCTAGGCTGGTGTGGCAGCCTAGCACGCTGTCAGGGCTGCACGTGGGCACACCCAGGGCTGGAATACCAGGGAGGGGGGAGCTGCAGGTCCCAGTATTGGTGTATTGAGAGAGCTCTATCGGGGGAGGGGCTGGTGAAAGGGGCAGGGAGAAAGGTGACTAGCATAGGGTCAGGATCCAGGGAATCTGTCAGCATTGTGGGTTTGAGGCAGGGCAGCCAGGACAGAGGGGTTGTAGTTCAGTACTGAGGTGTACTGGCAGAGCTGAGAAGTAGTTTGGGGTCAGGAAGAGGAGAGGTATTATAGGACTGTGAAGAGAGCCCAGGGCTGGGATAGCAGAGGGCTGCTTGTCAGGATTGGAGAATGTTGGCTGAGGTGTTTGGGGGAGCGCAGGACTGGGACAGAAGGGGCACTGGCAGAGCTTTGTGTGCATACATGCATGTGTGCACTTGTGACAGAGCAGGCATTTTTCAGAATATTTTAGATGAATGGTGTGCGTGCCTCAGTTTCCCCTCTGTGGTGCATGGTTAACCAGGGGGTGGAAAAAGGCAGTTTACTCTAGGCAGACACACAGGGATGACCGACATCCATGATCATGGAAAGTTTGAGAAGACAATGGCCACTCCAATTGCCCGGACATTTTCTAACTAGCAACAACCGACCCTGGAGGGTCCAGCCAGGGGTGACCAGATGGAGAACAAAGGATAGGGGAGGGGACAGGTGGGGTTGTTAAGTGACAGGGGAGATGCTCCTAGACTGGGAGTCAAGAGGGCTCCGGGTGTAGGCCCAAAGCTTGATTCTGTTATGTTGATTCTATGTGAAATACCCTTATTCTTTTGATACGTGATAAACCACCACAGCAGTCTCTGTGTGGTTTTGCATTTTGGCCATTTAGGGTGATCTGTTCATTACTGATAAGTTTTTATGAAACCACCATTTGTTTGTCCAAAACGAACATCTGGTCATTGATTATCCTGTTTGTAAAGTTACCAAAGATCATCCTGTGAAACTGTTGATATATTTGAAGTACACGTGTTTTAAGATCACTGCTTAAAGTAACATCAGTAAATGTTCTGAAACAGAAAGAGTCAGTGTTAAATGTGGGTGTTTTGTAATAGTAGTGAATGGTTTAGATAAAAAGGAATGTTATTGTTCCTGAAGGACACTTGTGTCTTCCAGTTACACAGTTTAAATAAATGTTAAGAGATTAGGGTGTGAATAGATGAATGAGTGATGTATGTATGTAAGACCAGGGAGTGACGGGAAAAGGTGCCTGCCTTGGATGTTTAAGGGAGTGAAGGTAACAACTTTTACAACCCAGATGACTGAAGACTGCCCACCCTGATGACCCCGGGATCCATCTCAAAGGACAAAAACAAGATGAACTATGAAAAACAAACAAACAATTGTCATGTTTGCAAAGCATGGGTGATTAATAATCACAGCAGGACACAGATGCAGCATGACGAAGCAGAACCCATAGAATGGCATAAGAGCTCACCCCTATAAAAAGGGGCGAAAAGATGAGGACTTTGGGTTTGGTTCTTGTGGTCCTAAAGATGAGATCCGACAGGCAAGGCTTATGCAAAACTAATTTTATTAGGGAACAGGGGAGCAACAACTGCATCTAGAGACAACTCACCCGATCACCGCAAATTAACACCACTGCATCAGCAAGTTCTGACAGGCCTATCAGGGACGGCTGGCATCCGGGTCATCTGAAGCACTGTCGAACAGTTCAGCAGGGTTTTTATTAAAGTCCGAGGAGTACTCTCA
The DNA here is from genome assembly GCF_026122565.2 of Emydura macquarii macquarii. Taxonomy (NCBI): domain Eukaryota; kingdom Metazoa; phylum Chordata; order Testudines; family Chelidae; genus Emydura; species Emydura macquarii. The sequence continues at coordinate 179,911 of NW_027132424.1, forward strand.
CTGCCCCCTTCTGGTTCTACCATGGAGAGTGATTTTTGAGAGAATTACACCGTAGTGTACATGACAGCCTGCTATCAGCTTTATGGCGGATAGTGTGCTGTTTGATACATGACTGCCTGCTTCCCGCCTTATGGTAATTAACTTGGCGTACTCGCTGACCGACATCAGTGGGTAGTGGCTCAGTTCTAGAATCATCCTCCAGGGGCATCGGTGCGCACCGGCAGACCCCTGCTCCCTCCCTCCTGTCTTAGCCACCTGGCCGGTGGACTAACACGAGCAGCAGAGGCTGGTCACTGTACTCCATCTCTGTAGAACTTGGTGTGTGTGCAGGCAATTGCTTTTTGAAATCCTTGTATTGACAATAAACGTGGTGTGTTGCCTTGTCCCCCTGAATAAGATCCTGCTGTTTATTTTATAACGGGGGGGGGCGGCAGGTTCTGGGACTGACCCGGATGGACCAGGCTGTGTTCTTCCGTTTATGTTAACTCTGGACTTTCTATGCTGTGCTAGTTTAAAGCTCTGGCTGAAAGTCACTGCACATGAAGGAAGGTGGGGGGGTGCGTTGCTCCTCTTTGGGGATGCAAATGTCCCTTAGGTGTCCAACTCAGGGGACCCGCTGCCAGGCACTCACAGGGTGAAGCTGGAGTGCCGAAGGCTCCCAGGTGCGGTCTCAGGAGGCGGGGAAGCCACGTGGCTTACCCTAGTGAGACCCCAACACACCGAAGGGGTCCTCCCAGGGACCATTACAGAGCGGTTCACGAGAGACGTGATTTTGAAGGAAAATTAAGCCTCACTCATGATCTCCTGACTGAACTCCCAGATCTCAGAATTGATTTTTTTTAATGCTAGTGTGATTCACACAGTTTGCCCAGGTACGGTGGCCCCACCAGGGTGAGCTCTGTCTCCTCGTCCCAGAATGGCCCCCGGAACCAGTCCAACACCCCGAGCCAGGCCTGGTCCTGCCTCCCCCACTCAGGCCTCACGCCCCTCATTCTGGACCAGGCCTGCCTCCTCCACAGGGCCTAACCCCCCGACCATGGGCCTGTCCTCTTCTCCCCCATACCAGGAACTACCCCCCCACACCCTGGGCCTGCCCCTACACCCCGCTCAGCAGGGCCTATTGCCACCCTGACCCTGGACCTGCTCCCTGCCCCCCCTTGCCATGGACTAACCCCCACACACACATCCCAGGCCTGCCCCCTCCACAGTACCTAACCCCATCCCTGCCCTGGGCCTGCATCCTCCCCCCGCCATGCTGGGTCCTACCCCCCTCAGCAGGGCCTATCATCACCCCCACCCTGGACATGAGCCCTGCCCCCCCATGCCACGGACTAACCCCCCCACAAATACACCGGGCCTGCCCCATACAACCCCCTCCACAGTATCTATCCCCACCTTGAGCCTGCATCCTGCCCCCCAGCCCATGCTGGGTCCTACCCCCACACACCGCGGGTCTGTCCCTACACCCCCTTTCTTGGGTCCCACCCCCAACACCCCAGGGCTTGGCCTGTCCCCCACACACCAGGACCTCACCGCCTCACTTCCAGGGCCAGGTCTATCCCCTCACACACACCCCGAGCCTAACCCCCCCCAGACTCCCCCCACCACACACACCCCTTCAGGTAACCACAGTTTGCTTACACAAGATTTCACTCGGTTACCCTTAGTTAAGTTGCCCAGTGTTCTCCAGGGCTTTGGTTCCGACAAATTAAAAGGCAGCCCCATTGTTAAATGAGACTCTGTCATCCTAACCTCAAGCCGAGCTGTCCAGCAAGGGTGGTGGGGATGGGGAGGAATTAAAAAAAAAAAAGTTTTAATAAAGCGTTTTTCCGATGATGTAATAGAGTTTTTGTAAAGAGATCTGACCTGTTACATCAACCCTAGTGAGGTTTATAAATCCACTGGCCATATAACTATATGGATTTATGTCTGGAAAAAAAATAGCAACTCCTGATTTATATCCCAAATCTCTTGCTTTTTAAGAGTTTGTCTCTCGATTTCTGAGCCAGTGGTGTTGGCAAGGAGCACCCGACCTGTGGATCTGTGACAGTGTGTGAGCCCAGAGACGGAAGAGTTTTGTGAGTAGGGGTCTGTGGGTTAGGACTGAGGACACGGGCAGAACTGGGGATCCTGGCAAAGCCTGTCACAATCCAGATGCATTGATTGATCTCTGTCACAGAGGCCTAGAAACCTGGAATTGCCTTTCACTTGCTGTGCCTGGGCCCTGCTGCCTTGGCTAACCTAGTGGGAATCTCCAGTTTCTTTCCTGCAATCCACACACCCCCTTACATTGCCTGGCTAGGGGGGGCTCTGGTAGAATTTATGAATGAAGGGATCACCTTTCACAGCAGCTGGCATAACTGGCTTGACACTTTTTACTTTACACATCAGGGGGCTGCTTCACATAGGAACAAACCCTCCCTTTCCTTTGTCTAACTTTAATCCATGCCTCTGACTTTCTTTTCTAATCAGCCACGATGGGACTGCCGCGGAGACCTGCATTTCCCAGCGACGTTTCCATGCTAATGGCCCATCCTGGGACTCATTACAACCAGGAGTGACTTTGTTTCTGCCACTGGCCCTTAATTTCCTGAGAGTTTTGACAAAACTCCCGGCAATGGGCAGATCTCAGCTGGCCCTAAAGTTCCTCAGAGTGCTGATTAAGTCTCCTGCAGTTATAACAACCTGTGTATCGGCCTCTAAATATCTGGAGAACCAAAGGTTCTGCCTGGCTAATTGGAGAAGATTCTTTTTAGCAGCTCTGTTGTTAATGGGGATGATTTTCATGATGAAGAGCCTTTAAAAAATGATGATTATTTTTATTCTAAGCAAAGTCAAAATGGTCACGGTAAAAACCCCATGCTCTGGGTGTGCCTTCTAACGATCCCCATGGAACAGGAAAAGTTTTACAATTAGTCGCCCTGCCAGAAAATCACGCCTCCGAAAATGAAACCGCAGGTCGGGCCACAAAGCAGAAAGGGGGAAGGGAATGCGGCCTCACCAATGCCGAATAGAGGGGAATAATCAGCCGCCAAAACTGAGAGGATGTGCTAAGAAAAATGGTCCTGGTAACGGTAAAATGGTCACGGTAAAAACCCCATGCTCTGGGTGTGCCTTCTAACGATCCCCATGGAACAGGAAAAGTTTTACAATTAGTCGCCCTGCCAGAAAATCACGCCTCCGAAAATGAAACCGCAGGTCGGGTCCTGCTAAGAAAAGGAGTCGGTCCTGCGCCTCCTTTTCACACTTCTCCCACCAACTCATGAACTCTCACGGGCTTTTTGCATCTGAGTCCCCGCTAGGAGAACCCCTTACGAAGCTTCCCGAGGGCTGTCGAGTTCAGCTGGTTGAGGGAGGGGGGTGTTTGTGTGTGGGGGGGGGGTACTCACCGGGCCAGGAATGTGGTAGAAAAACACTGGTCGGCTGTGGGGGGCAAAGAGAGAAGGACTTTGGTGCCTTTTCCTCAAGACGCTCAGAGCCCCCCCCCGCTCACGAGAGCCGCAGAAGTGACCCACGCAGCCTTGCTGCCTCTCGCATGCAAAGCGAGCGCTCTACCGCTTGAGCTAATTCCCCACTGGCGCGGAGCAGCTCAGGCCGCAGTCAGACAAAGGAAGGACTCCGGGGACTAGCGTGGAACACAGCCTCCTTTGGGGGGATACCCAGACTTGGGGAAGGGGTCCCGGCTCCCAGCCGCGCTCCTCATCACAAACACCGACGCTCCCTCCCTGCGCTGTGTCTCGGGGTCAGCCTTAGCTCTGGGACAAGCGCCACACTTAAGAAGAGACCACCGCTTAGCTCTAACCCGAGCAGAGGCGGTGGCAAACCCAGCTGGGGATCTTTAGCGGGCTGGACGCGGGTTCCCTGGCCCCTGAGCCAGCAGAGAGTGAAACAGCCCTCCCTCAACCTGGAGGGACCCCCACAGGCTCACTGCCCCACGCCAACGCAGCCCTTGCCCGCTTTGGTTCAGTCTAAGCTCTCTGTGTGCTCCGCTCAGGGGCAGAAGGCCGGGCGAGTGCAGGAGACAGCCTGGGATTCGTGGCCTCGGCTTTGCTGGCATCACGCTCTCCCGCCCGTCCGCTCACTCACGCAGCACATTCCCGGGATATGAATGCTTCTGCATTTGAGTGGCCCTCTGTCCTCGCCTATCAGCTTTGGGAAGAGGATCAGGGGGAGAGGGACAGCGCTCTGCCGCCAGGTCTGCCAAGAAGGGGCAGGGCCCTCAGCAACCGGGCTCCCGGCTGGACCTGCTGGCTGAAGGGTGCTTCGGCCCAGGGGCGTGCAGGGCTAGCCTGGCCGGCTGCCTCGCCCGCTCCTGGGAGAAGAGGCTTGAGCTGGCGGCCCGGCAAGCAAACCGCAGGGCTGCCGCTCAAGCCCCATTCTCCCCAATTGCTTGACCTGGTGGCCCGGATTCCTGCCGCCCACCACCTCCACGCAAATGGATGCTCCAGCCGCTCGTGCTCTCCAGCCCGAGACACAGAGGAAGGCTTAACAGTCGGCACCGCAGCCCAGGGGAGAGGCTTAAGAGTCCGCCTCTGCAGGGCGAGGCTGGGTCTTCCCTGGACCCCCGGCCTCACACTGCCATGGACGGCCCCCCAGGAGCACGCTCACACACCAAGGAGCGGCACCGGCACCAGCACTCTTCCAAGGGGCACCACCGCTCGGAGGCAGCTCCATTTGTTTTGTCTTCTGCCCGTTGCCTCCCCGATGCAACTGCCCCCAAAGCAGCCCTCCCTGGGGCAAAGGGAAGATGGGGGCACGGGGCTCTGCCAACCACCAGCCAAACGCGCACGCCGAGGGTTTCGCCCTGGCTGTGGCGGCACTGCGGAAACTCCCCTTAGGCGCAGTCACGTGGCTAAGCTTTTCTGCAAAGGGCCCTACGAGGGGAAAAAGCCCACCTGATGCTAGAAGAAGCTCTTCTTCCCGCAAACCTTCCAAACTTTCAAATGGCTGACCAAAGAGCAGAAGCCAACTTGCCCAGCCCGCCGACAGGCCCGCATGGGGCTTGGAGCCACAACCTCGGTGTTATAAAACCCACATTCCAACCAGCTGAGCTGGAAGGCCCCCAGGGGTCACAGCCTCACATGGCCCTTTGAGAAAGGAAGCGCTGGCCGTGGCAGCGAGCGTGAGGCCTCCGGGATGACCTGGGTGCGTGAGGGGGCGCCCTGCTTGCAGGAGGGGAATTAGCTCAAGCGGTAGAGCGCTCACTTTGCATGCGCGAGGCAGCGGGATGGATGCTTGCGTTCTCCAAGTCAGCGCTCGCGGAAGACCCTTTCCTTGCCTTTTGACGGCGTTGTCAGCCAAGGGGCTGAGCGCTTCCAGTGGCCTCCCTCTGCCTCCAGAAGAGCCAGACCCTGCGTGCCGAAGTGTGGCTCATCCTCCCTCTTTGGATGGCCGGAAGACTGGGGGTAGGCAGCGGCACTGGGCTCCAAGGGAAGATGGCACACCTTGTGTGCGTGCCTTCCAGAGAGAGAGAGAGAGAGCGGGGAATCAATGCCCATGTCATCCAGGATGCTTTCTGGTTGCCGAGGGCCCTGTCCCTTCTTCACAGACCCGGCGGCAGAGCGCTGTCCCTCTCCCCCTGCTCCTCTTCCCAAAGCTGATCGGGGAGGACGGAGGGCCACTCAAATGCAGAAGTATTTGGATCCTGGGAATGTGCTGTGTGAGTGAGCGGACGGGCGGGCTGGGGAGCGTGATGCCAGCAAAGCCGAGGCCACGAATCCCACGCGGTCTCCTGCGCTCGCCCAGCCTTCTACCCCTGAGCGGAGCGCACGGAGAACTTAGACTGAGCCAAAGCGGGCAAAGGCTGCATTGGCGTGGGACAGTGAGCCTGTGGGGGTCCCTCCGGGTTGAGGGAGGGCTGTTTCGCTCTATGCTGGCTCAGAGACCAGGGAACCCGCATCCAGCCTGTTAAAGATCCCCAGCTGTCTTTGCCACTGCCTCTGCTCGGGTTAGAGCTAAGCGGTGGTCTCTTCTCAAGTGTGGTGCTTGTCCCAGAGCTAACGCTGACCCCAAGATGCAGCGCAGGGAGGGAGCGTCGGTGTTTGTGACGAGGAGCGCGGCAGGAAGCCGGGACCCCTTCCCCAAGCCTGGGTACCCCCCCAAATAAGGCAGTGTTCCGCTTAAGTCCCCGGAGTCCTTCCTTTGTCTGAGTGCGGTCTGAGTGCATCTGCTGTGGTGGGGAATTAGCTCAAGTGGTAGAGCGCTTGCTTTGCATGCGAGAGGCGGCAGGATCGATGCCTGCGTTCTCCGGCATGGCAGTGGGGGCCCCTTCTGTGGCTTTCTTGAGCTGGTGCTTTGAGTGCCTCAAACAATGAGGAAAAGAGGCCCTGGTCCTTCTCTCTTCCCCCCCGCAGCCAGCCAGGGTTTTTCTACCCCTTTCCTGCACTCCTGAGCGCCGCCCCCCCGCCCCTTGACCAGCTGAACTTGACAGCCCTCGGGAAGCTTAGTAAGGGGTTCTCCTAGTGGGGACTCAGATGTGAAAAGCCCGTGAGAGTTCACGAGCTGTTGGGAGAAGTGCGTAAAGGAGGCGCAGGACCAACTCCTTTTCTTAGCACATCCTCTCAGTTTTGGCGGCTTTCCCTTCCCCCTTTCTGCTTTCTGGCCTGACCTCCGGTTTCATTTTTGGAGGCATCCATTTGTGGCAGGGGGGCCAATTGGAAAACTTTCCCTGTTCCGTGGGCAGCGTTAGGGCTCTCTCTGTGCGTCTCTGGTGTCACTCTGGGCGGGTGTGTTTGTGAGCTTTCTCCTTCTGCTGGAGCCATTTGAAACTTGAAGGTTAGCGGAAAGAAGAGCTTCTTGTATCATGAGGTGGATTTTTTCCCCTCGTAGGGCCCATTGGAGAAAAGCTTAGCCACGTGATTGCGGCTGACTGGGGTTTGCGCAGTGCCGCCATGACCGGGACGAAACCCTGGGCGTGCGCGTTTGGCTGGCCGTGGCAGAGCCCCGTGCCCCTGTCTTCCCTTTGCCCCAGGGAGGGCTGCTTTGAGGGCAGTTGAATCGGGGAGGCCCATTTTTCCTTCAGAATGGCTGCAAAGTAACCAAGAATTATTTTCCTATAACATTTTTTACAACTTTCAACTGTTCAATTCCCTCCAGCTTCTGTAGTGTTATTTTTTCACTCTTTTTCCTTTAATCACTTCCTTATCTTCCAAAACAACACCTCCATCAACCCAGATGTCGCCATTCCAAGTCCTGTCCCAGGGATCTGAATCCGCAGGGCCTGTACTTACTTGAATACACTTCCCACTTCCTCTCACAATACTTGGCAGCAGGCTCATCTTTGTCTTGCACACATCGCACTATCAGTCCCCAGTTACCAACTGCATTGCATAGGACATTTTGAACGGCTTTTTTTTTTTCAATGCAAGCATGGGTCATATCAACTTCTGATTTAAACTTAGCAGAGGCCCAATTGTCGTTCTGATGTTCCTTTAAAAGGACCTTGACCCATGAAAGGTTGGGGTATTTAGCTATAGTCAGGATATGGAGATCCCTAGGATGTAACATATATGTTGTAACTATTTGATTTATTTATTTCCAAAATATCAAATTTGGGTCTTTGGGCTTTAGATCTGGGAGATCCTTTAATGTACCCCCCATTGGAATTAAGAAACCCATGCTGTTTCCATAGGACTGCAAAGTCATGTGCAACACTATAGGTGTAGTGGGAGTCAGTACAAATTATTGCAGTTTTATTACAGGCCAACTGGCAAGCATGAGTGAGAGCAATCAACTCTGCCACTTGGGCTGATGTATTTTCTGGAAGTGGGGAAGATTTGAGGGCTTTAAAGTGAGTACAGACTGCATAATCCATCTGATCCTGGTCATCTACCTTGTTCTCCAGTTTGGTTGGAAGTTGAGGGTAAAGTGGACTGCGAGTTTTCACTTTGGCCTCAGCCTCCTGTGGCTTTTTCTCCTTAGTCTGGTCCAGTTGCTTTTGCTGGTTTTCAATAGTATTCTGCAAGCTTTTAACCTTAGAATTTTCCCTTCTGTTATAGAACTCCTCATACAATTCAAAATATGCCTGCCACTCTGGCTGTTTAATCCTGGCTCCTTTTGACTCCAAGGATCCTCGTAAGTGGAGAATTGTGTCATGGGGAAAAGAGCCTTCCTTTGGGAACTGCTCGACTGGATTATCACGGGTGAGAGAGTTCCATTGGACCATAATTCACATACATATAAAAGCAGGGTACTCTTTTGGCGAAGCCCCTTTACTTTGTCCCATACCCATATTTAATACAATATTCAATACCCCTACAAACAATACAAAACCATAAACCAGAGTTGAGTTACTCAGTTTCCTTTTCCTAGGATTTGGCCGTAAGGTTGTTTTCCATTTGCCCACTTTCAAGTTCGGTTAGAGGCGGCTGCACGGGAAAGGAGATGCACGACACTGCCAACGGACTCGGAGACCGACTCTTAGGGATTTCAAAAGGCCCCTTCCCTAGTTGTGGTGCCGTTGCCGTCCGGAGTCGGGACAGCCGCCGACCTCCCCTCTCGCTCCGCACGCCCTATCCGAGTGCAGTTCTTATGATTGTGTAAGCCCTATCCCGGGCTTTCCCAGCAGTAAGTGCAGGGTAAAGAGTCAGGTCATGAGTTAGAGGAGGAGAGTACATAGAATTATCACCCAAGTCTTTTGGGGTTCACAGAACCACCAGTGGCAAACTGCCCCATTTAAGGGACAATTTGAAGGGTGCCCGCAGTTGTACTCTCATTCTTGTTACCCTGACCGTACAGACTCTGACCTTGGCACACCCAGGCGAGCTGCAGCAATCCGAGTCACGGCACCAAGAATTGTTGAAGAAAACATAGTCTTCATCTCTGTTTGGGTGGGCAAGGAAAAGACCTTTATTAATAAGGTAATTACCTGAGGCAACAGCTTTAGTTAAACTGCGCCCCCCACTCTGCATTGTGTGAGGGTTTTTATACAGACTCATTACCAAGTCATCGTTATACAGCAAAATGCATTGAGCATGCGTAATAAAACAGAAGAAATAACAGTGAGTTTGCACAAACAGTGTCACGTATACAGCTGTACATGGAACTTCCCGTATTTGGTTACAAAGGAAGGCATGTACATAGCTCATTGTTAAAATGGAAAAATACAACTTCAGTCAAAAGAAAGAGACAGTTGAGCAGTTTGCTGTCTTCTTTAGCTTCAGAGAAAACTTCGTCCACGCCTAGCTGACCACACTTATCACTCGGCACATTCCTAACGGCCTCTTAGCTTTCAACTGCATGCTCCAACTGCCTTTAGGACAAACTTCATGTTTCCACACTGTCCACCTTAGAATACAGGGCAGTATGACATAGACTCCTCTAAGCTCTGTTCCTCAATGGCCTGCTGGCTGCTTCCAAACTGTTTTATGGCACCAAATCCCAGCTGCACTTCCTCCTGCCTGTAACAATGGGCTAATATCATCCCTCGGTTACTGCTATGGGTTATCATGTTCGCTCTGCTGTGCGGTGCAGTGGCTGACAGGACACCTAGGCTCTTCTCTTGTCTCTGCCAGTGACCTGCTGTGTGACCTTGGGACAGTCATTTCTCCTCTTTGTGGCTCTGTTTCCCCTCCCTCCTTTTCTTTGCTTTGTCTTCTAGGATTTTAAGGTCTTTCGGAGAGGGGCCACGGGCCAGGGTTTTAAAGGTATTGAGGCACTTGGTGGGATTTTCAAAACATCTAGGCACTCAAGACACCTTGAAATCAATGAATTGTAAACTCCTAGGTGCTTCTGAAAATCCCATGAAACACTTAAATACCTCTGAATACATCGGCCCATGTCTTACTGTCTCTATCTCCTGCATACCCATTTATACCATTTATGCTCATCTAGTTGCAGTGGAGCTAGATCAGGAGATCTGGGATCTTCTGTATATCTTTGAATGGGTCAGGGTTGTGGAATCAAGGAATTAATCATAGAATTGATTATAGAATGCCTGGCCTGAAACTGGGTAGCCTGAACTGCGATGGAAGCCCTCAGGTTAAATCATTGACAGGATGCCCCAAACTGAGACTGAGATAAAGATGCTAAAATCCCACAGGATGTCTCGGAACCACACTCTAAATGCAAATTGTCTGTTGTGAGCGTTAGGCCTTTTGAAGTCTGTGGAAAAGACGTCTCCTGTTCTGATAAGTATCGGTACGTGCCCCCCTGTCTACCTGGCCCCATAGGAACTTACTCCATACAAATTAGCATTTGAACATGTATTGTGTAGCCACCCATCTTCGGGTGATAGCCAGGTTACCTGATAACCACATTGTATAATCAAGTGACTCTTTGGTCTTTCTTGAGAAAACATCTGGCGTACCCCATTGTACATATAATTGTCTTTCCTGTTAAGTATAAACTGTTAATCCAATTCCACTATACGATCAACATGTAAATAAACCTAAGCAACCCCTGTATAAGTCTTTTGTATCTGGTAGCCAGGTGAAGTACATTTGCCCAGCATCCAGACATGATGCTTGACTTTCCTATAGCCATTTGGGTTTTTCCCATGGCTATAGTATTCCCCATAGCTATGGTTATGTGATTGTGTGTGTCACAATTAAAGCTGCACCCGATCCAACTCTAAAATGTAGCAGTGTGATTCTTTTCCACGACAGGGTAGACAGGCTTTTGCTGCTTGGTTCTACTCTAACCCAGGGTTTAGAAGGGCTAGTCTGTATAAAACATATCCTGTGTGCTATCAGCTTTACTGGTTACTCATTGTTACCTCCTTGCAACTATTCCCTTTGAAAGAGAAATCACAGAAATGCAAAAGAATAAATGGGTTTGAAATCAAGGGCCTATCAATCAATATTAATGTTCCTCGATTTATTTAAAGTTCAAGGCTGGTTGGAAATGTTCACGTGTGTTCTTTTTAATGGGGATTGGGTTTTCAGCTGAACAACACCACTAGCAAAATCTTAGAATCTGTCTGCTTCCCTCAAATGTTTTGGGATAGTTTTGTAAAGAAACTGAAAACTCTAAAGCCAAACATTTTTGGTTTTGAGATTAAAACAAAAATATCCGGTTTCCAGCAGAAAGTTTTTGTTTGCCAAAAACTGAAATAAAAAGTGAATTTTGGGTTTTCAGTGTTAAAATTCCCATCAGCAGTAGATATTTGATTAAACTGTGAGTAAAATTCTTAATGAGTTCATATTGTAATTCATATTTAGCATTTTAATTTCCCCCTGTTTGTTGATCCCCCAATATATTTAATTGAAATAGCAAACTTACTATAATGATCTTTGTCGATTTTTTCCCCAGCACATGAAAAATTCAGTCATCCAGCATGAGGATGTTTTGGTTGGTATCTATCTCAGTACTAGAATCCAGAAGATAAGGGCACGGGTATCTGAGAATCCTTTTCCAACTCATCTGAGACAGAACTGACAGAACTAGACTCAAACCTGCTGCTGTCTGCAGATTAGCTGTGTGGAGATGGCTTTGCGCATCACCGGCATTAAAGGACTAATGTTGTGGGAAGATGATTTATCCAGGTCTATTTCCTATACAGTAATGTGACACACTCCCTGGAGCCCTGCACAAATCAGTAGCAGAAACCCAGAGGCAATTACATAGATGCCTTGATGATAAAGCTAAAAGGGCCAGTTTTGTTTTCATGGAATCACAGAAGATTAGGGTTCAAAGGGAACTCAGGAGGTCATCTAGTCCAACCCCTTGCTCAAAGCAGGACCAACCCCAACTAAACCATCCCAGCCCGGGCTTTGTCAAGCTGCACCTTAAAAATGTCTAAGGATGCAGATTCCACCACTTCCTTAGATAACTCATTCCAGTGTTTCATCACCCTCCTAGTGAAAATGTTTTTCCTAATATACAAGGTGGACCTCCCCCAGTGCAACTTCAGACCATTGCTCCTTCTTCTGTTATCTGCCACCACTGAGAATAGCCTAGCTCCATCTTCCCTGGAACCCTCTTTCAGGTAGTTAAAGACAGCTATCAAATCCCCCCTCATTCTTCTCTTCTGAAGACTAAACAAGCCTAGTTCTCTCAGCCTCTCCTTATAAGTCTTGTGCTCCAGCCCCCTACTCATTTTTGTTGCCCTCCGCTGGACTCTTTCCAATTTGTCCACATCCTTTTTGTAGTGGGGGGCCCAAAACTGAACACAATACTCCAAATGCAGCCTCACCAATGCCAAATAGAGGGGAATAATCACTTCCCTTGATTTGCTGGCAATGCTCCTACTAATACAGCCCAATATGCTATTAGCACCTTCTTGGCAATTAGGGCACACTGCTGACTCATATCCAGCTTCTTATCCACTGTAACCTCCAGGTCCGTTTCTGCAGAACTGCTGCCTATCCCGTCGGTCCCCAGTCTGTAGCTGTGCATGGGATTCTTCCGCCCTAAGTGCAGGACTCTGCACTTCGCCTTGTTGAAACTCATCAGATTTCTTTTGGCCCAATCCTCCAATTTGTCTAGGTCACTCTGTATCCTATCCCCACCCTCCAGGGTATCTACCACTCCCCCTAGCTTAGTGTCATCAGCAAACCTGCTGAGGGTGCAATCTACCCCATCCTCCAGATCATTAATGAATAAGTTGAACAAAACTGGCCCCAGGACTGACCCCTGGGGCATTCTGCTTGTGGCTCGCTTCCAGCTAGACATTGAGGCACTGATCACTACTCGTTGAGCCCAATGACCTAGCCAGCTATCTATCCATTTTATAGTCCATTCATCCAACCCATATTTCTTTAACTTGCTGATAAGAATACTCTGGGAGACTATATCAAAACTTTGCTGTAGTCAAGGTATATCACGTCCACCGCTTTCCCCACATCCACAGAGTCAGTCACCTTTTCATAGAAGGCAATCAGGTTTGTCTTCCTCCCACAGGATAGAGATGACTTCATCTGTACCAAGCGCAGGCTGGTTTCCTTATTGGAAGAGAAGGTTAAAGGACTAGAGGCCCAAATGTCAACCCTGCGGTGCACTACAGAAAACAATGTCTTTCTCCATCAGGCACAGGCAGAGCGTAAGGAAGATTCAGAGAACGCCCGGCAGGCGAAAATGAAGAACGGGGAAGGAAATTGGCAGCATGTGACCTCCCGAAGAAAGAGAACCCATGTGCCAACCATGCAGATAGAAGTAAGGAATCGTTTTCATCCTCTCTGCACAAGTACTACGGCAGAGAATGATTTGGAGGACCCTTCGGAGGAAATGGATCATCAGGAGACCCGTTTGATCAGAAGGCAAGAGATGCATTCTCCTAGGGCTGGGGGTTCCACGACCACCATTCCAAAGAGGAAGAGAAGGGTGATGGTGGTCGGGGACTCCCTCCTAAGGGGGACGGAGTCATCCATCTGCCGTCCGGACCGGGAAAATAGAGAAGTGTGCTGCTTGCCTGGAGCTAGGATTAGGGATGTGACGGAGAGACTGCCAAAACTTATCAAGTCCTCAGACCGCTTCCCCTTCCTGCTCCTCCATGTGGGCACCAATGACACTGCCAAGAATGATCTTGAGCGGATCACTGCGGATTATGTGGCTCTGGGAAAAGAGATAAAGGAGTTTGAAGCGCAAGTGGTGTTGTCGTCCATCCTCCCTGTTCAGGGAAAAGGCCCAGGTAGGGACAGTCGCATTGGGGAAGTAAATGCGTGGTTACGCAGGTGGTGTCGAAGGGAGGGCTTTGGATTCTTCGATCATGGAATGCTGTTCCAGGAAGAAGGATTACTAGGAAAGGACGGGATTCATCTAACGAAGACAGGGAAGAGTATCTTCGCAGACAGGCTGGCTAACCTAGTGAGGAGGGCTTTAAACTAGTTTCGACGGGGGACGGGGACCTAAGCCCGAAGGTTAGTGGGGAAGAGGGACACCACAAGGAAGCAGAAGGAGGAGGGTGCAGGAGGGGAGGCCTCCCGATTCATACTGTGAAAGTAGGCCAATCGGCTACTTATCTCAAGTGCCTGTACACAAATGCAAGAAGCCTGGGAAACAAGCAGGAAGAACTGGAAGTCCTGGCACAGTCAAGAAACTACGACATGATTGGAATAACTGAGACTTGGTGGAATAACTCTCATGATTGGAGCGCTGTCATGGATGGGTATAAACTGTTCAGGAAGGACAGGCAGGGGCGAAAGGGGGGAGGAGTTGCACTGTATGTAAGAGAGCACTATGACTGCTCTGAGCTCCAGTATGAAACTGGAGATAAGCCAGTTGAGAGTCTCTGGGTTAAGCTTAGAAGCAAGAACAATAAGAGTGATGTCATGGTGGGTGTCTGTTACAGACCACCAGACCAGGAGGACGAGGTGGATGAGGCTTTCTTTACTCAACTAGGGAAAGTTTCCAGTTCACAGGACCTGATTCTCATGGGAGACTTCAATCACCCTGACATCTGCTGGAAGAGCAATACAGCAGAGCACAAACAATCCAGGAAGTTTTTGGAGAGTGTTGCAGACAATTTCCTGGTGCAAGTGCTGGAGCAACCAACTAGGGGCCGTGCTTTTCTTGACCTGCTGCTCACAAACAGGGAAGATTTGGTAGGGGAAGTAGAAGTGGGTGGCAACCTAGGCAGCAGTGACCATGAGATGGTCGAGTTCAGGATCCTGACAAAAGGAAGAAAGGAGAGCAGCAGGATACGGACCATGGACTTCAGAAAAGCGGACTTTGACTCCCTCAGGGAACTGATGGGCAGGATTCCCTGGGAGGCTAATATGAGGGGGAAAGGAACCCAAGAGAGCTGGCTGTTTTTTAAAGAGACCTTATTGAGGGCACAAGAGCAAACCATCCCGATGTGCAGAAAGAATAGCAAATATGGTAGGCGTCCAGCTTGGCTTAACAAAGATGTCCTTGGTGAACTTAAACGCAAAAAAGAAGCTTACAAGAAGTGGAAGCTTGGTCAGATGACCAGGGAGGATTATATAAACACTGCTCGAACGTGCAGGAATGAAATCAGGAAGGCCAAAGCACAATTGGAGTTGCAGCTAGCAAGGGACGTGAAGGGGAACAAGAAGGGTTTCTACAGGCATGTTGCCAACAAGAGGAAGATTAGAGAAAGTGTGGGCCCCTTAGAGAATGAGGGAGGCGACCTAGTGACGGAGGATGTGGAGAAAGCTGAGGTACTCAATGTCTTTTTTGCCTCTGTCTTCACAGACAAGATCAGCTCTCAGACTGCTGCACTGGGTGGCACAGAATGGGAAGGAGGCGAACATCCCACAGTGCTGAAGGAACGGGTCCAAGACTATTTAGAAGGATTGGACATTCACAAGTCCATGGGGCCGGATGCAATGCACCCGAGGGTGCTGAGGGAGTTGGCTGAGGTGATTTCAGAGCCGTTGGCTATTATCTTTGAAAGCTCGTGGCAACAGGGGGAGGTCCCTGAGGACTGGAAAAAAGCAAATCTAGTGCCCATCTTCAAGAAAGGGAGGAAAGAGGATCCAGGGAACTACAGACCGGTCAGCCTCACCTCAATCCCTGGAGAAATCATGGAGCAGATCCTTAAGGAATCCATTTTAAAGCACTTGGAAGAGAAGAAGGTGATCAGGAACAGTCAACACGGATTCACCAAGGGAAAGTCATGTCTGACCAACCTGATTGCTTTCTGTGATAAGGTGACTGGCTCTGTGGATGTAGGGAAGGCGGTGGATGTGATATACCTTGACTTTAGCAAAGCTTTTCATACTGTCTCTCCCAGTATTCTTATCAGCAAGTTAAAGAAGTATGGGTTGGATGAATGGACTATTAAATGGATAGAGAACGGGCTAGAGCATAGGGCTCAACGAGTAGTGATCAATGGCTCCATGTCTAGCTGGCCACCGGTCACAAGCAGAGTTCCCCAGGGTTCGGACCTGGGGCCGGTTTTGTTCAACATCTTTATTAATGATCTGGAGGATGGGGTAGATTGCACCCTCAGCAAGTTTGCGGATGACACTAAGCTGGGGAGAGTGGTAGATACCCTGGAGGGTAGGGATAGGATACAGAGTGACCTAAACAAACTGGAGGGTTGGGCCGAAAAAAATCTAATGAGGTTCAACAAAGAAAAGTGCAGAGTCGTCCACTTAGGAAGGAAGAATCCCATGCACAGCTATAGACTGGGGACCGACGAGCTGGGCAGCAGCTCTGCAGAAAGGGACCTGGGGGTAATGGTGGATAAAAAGCTGGATATGAGTCATCAGTCTGCCCTGGTTGTCAATAAGGCTAATGGCATATTGGTCTGCATTAGGAGGGGCATTGCCAGCAGGTCACGGGAAGTGATTATTCCCCTCTATTTGGCGTTGGTGAGGCCGCATTTAGAATATTGTGTCCAGTTTTGGGCCCCCCACTACAAAAAGGATGTGGACAAGTTGGAGAGAGTCCAGTGGAGAGCAACAAAAATGATGAGGGTGCTGGAGCACAGGACTTATGAGGAGAGGCTGAGGGAACTGGGCTTGTTTAGTCTGCAAAAGAGAAGAGTGAGGGGGGATTTGATAGTGACCTTGAACTACCTGAAAGGGGGTTCCAGGGAGGATGGGGCTAGGCTGTTCTCCGCGGTGGCAGATGACAGAACAAGGAGCAACGCTCTCAAGTTGCAGGGCGGGAGGTCTAGGTTGGACATTAGGAAAAAGTCTTTTACTAGGAGGGTGGTGAAGCACTGGAATGGGTTACCTAGGGAAGTGGTAGAATCTCCATCCTTAGAGGTTTTTAAGGTGAGGCTTGACAAAGCCCTGGTGGGGATGATATAGCTGAGGTTAGTCCTGCTTTGAGCAGGGGGTTGGACTAGATGACCTCCTGAGGTCCCTTCCAACTCTAATATTCTATGGTTCTATGATTCTATAATTTCACAATTACAAAGGGGCACAGGCCTCTAAAGAAATTGATTGGCGCCTAGTATAATTTACAATAGCCCCTAAGCAGGGTAGGCACCTAACTCTGATTGAATGTCAATAGGACTTAGCCACCTGGCTCACTTAGGAGCTGTGATAAATCCCACTAGGCTTCTGTCTCCATCTTTAGGTGCCTAAATCCCTTTGTAATCTTGGACTACATATAACACGGAAGCTGGACTGGAATCAAGTAACTCTGGGGGAGGTCCCAGGGCTTGTGCCATGCATGTGGGGAGACCAGACGATGTGGCGGCTTCTATTGTCTTTAAAATCAAGGAATCTATGACCTTTTGCCTCTGGGTCTCTGCTTCTGAGTTTTGCAGGGCTTCAGGGAGGGAACCCTGCAAGCCCTTTGGAAAGAGAAGTAGATAAATCACCTTCTTGTAGCATCAGTTCCTTAATGCCAGCAATACCCAAAGCCAACTATACACAGTTCAGCTGCAGAGACTAACAGCTTTGAGTCTAGCTCTGTCAGTTCATTCTCAGAATGAGAGATGAAAGGATCCTTATAAGCTTGTGTCTTTGACTTCTATAGATAGATAGATAGATAGATGACCATGGAATCCGGGCCACTGGACAGCCGAATGCATCTCCTGTTGGAAAAAAAATCCACAAAGCCAGTACAGTATGTCTGCTATTTCATTTAAATATATCTGGGGATTAACATACAAGGGAAATTTAAGAACTTGATTAAGAATTGCTATCAGAACTCTTACTGGATTTTACTGTCAATTTACTCCAACAACTAGAAATGGTCAGAATCCCGCCCTCCAAAAAAACCCTCCTGGTGGAAAATTTCATCTTTTCATCTAAACCCCCAACTCAGAACATACTCAGGGGTAGGCACCTGAAAACTTTCAGCTGAAAAGTGTCAATTTTATGAATAAAATGAAAAAAAAATGTTTGAATTTTCAGTTTTCAAAGAGAACATCACAAATTTTGAATGAAAGCAGACACATTCTGAGAAAAAGATGTTGTTTTGCTAAAAGCCATCCATCCATCCATCCATCCAAAGAAACAAACAAAATTCAACCCAAAATTTCCATCCAAGCTTAAACAAGTGTTGGGGACCTAGCTGTTGTCTAACAACACTGTAATTGGAAGCCGATTGATTCCATTGCATCTTTTTTTATTTCTGTTTCAAAGGAAAGTAAAAATTAGTAAGCAGCAAAGCTGCTTCCCATGAAATTTGTTTTATATGGACTACCATCTTTTAATACAGGCAGAGAATTGAACCTGGCAGCCAAAGCCCATCAGTCCTGACATGGAGGATAGATGGATATGGAGGAGATAAGTGGGCATACAATCTTTCTGCTCCAGCACCATATCCAGTAGTCATTTGTGCATGGAATCGTAGACTTATAGAAGATCAAGATTGGATCAGGATTGGAAGGGACCTCAGGAGGTCATCTAGTCCAACCCCCTGCTCAAAGCAGAGCCAACCCTGACTATATCAAATACTGTAACTAAGTGTACAGAACATCCAACATTTAACAAGAAACAGCCCCTCTCCCAAAAAGGTCCCAGTGAAATAGACAAGGCAGAGAAAGAGAGGGGAACCTGTGGCACAGAGAAGGGAATAGACTGGCCCAAGGCTCAAGGACTAGGGACTGACAGGTTAGGCAGCAGTTCTGCAGAAAAGGACCTGCGGGTTACAGTGGCTAAGAAGATGGATATTAGTCAGCAGTGTGCCCTGGTTGCCAAGAAGGGGCTAATAGCATATTGGGCTGCATTAGTAGGAGTATTGCCAGCTTATTGAGTGAAGTCATTATTCCCCTCTATTTGCCACTGGTCAGGCCACATCTGGAATATTGTGTCCAGTTTTGGGCCCCCCACTACAAAAAGGATGTGGACAAGCTGGAGAGAGTCCAGTGGAGGGCAACAAAAATGATTAGGGGGCTGGAGCACAAGACTTATGAGGAGAGGCTGAGAGGCTTGTTTAGTCTGCAGAAGAGAAGGACAAGGGGCGATTTGATAGCAGCTTTAACTACCTGAAAGGGGGTTCTAGGGAGGATGGGGCTAGGCTGTTCTCGGTGGTGGCAGATGACAGAACAAGGAGCAATGGTCTCAAGTTGCAGTGGGGGAGATCTATGTTGGACATTAGGAAAAGCTTTTTCACTAGGAGGGTGGTGAAGCACTGGAATGAGTTACCTAGGAAGTGGTGGAATCTCCATTCTTAGAGGTTTTTAAGCAGTGGCTTGATAAAGCCCTGGCTGGGATGATTGAGTTTGGGTTGGTCCTACTTTGGGGTTGGACTAGATGACCTCCTGAGATCCCTTCCAACTCTAATCTTCTATGATTCTATGATTCTGAGATCACACAGAAGGTCATTGGCAGAGCAAGAAGTAGAGCTCAGCTCTACTGACTGTCACTGACCCATGCAGCATGGACACAAAATTGCAGAGGCAAACTGTACAACACAGCGGTAATGGAGGGATGCTGCTAGCTCATCATTACACAGCTGGCACTGGGTGTCAGACACCAAAGCGTGAGCGGAGAGCAGTCCATCTGTGTGGTGTTGGGTTACAATCGTCACAGACAAGCTACAGCGTCTAGACACTGGGGGAATCTATGTCATATTTCCCTGGAAAATGGGACTCGGGATGTGCTAGTGTTTTAGAATTTTAGTTCCACGCCCAAGCTGTGAGCCTGCTCTTGGTCACAATGAAAGGACTTTCTGTGCTGGGGCTGTCAGATGTGGCTTGTACTCTATTCCATCTTTCTTACTGCATTTTATTAAGGCAGGTCTTGGCTTAGATCTTCAGAGAGTGTGAACTGACCCAGTTCCACTGACTTTTGTGACTTGTGCTGATTTGGACTTGTGTGATCATGCACCGGACTTGTCGGCAGTGAGGAGCATTCACAGCTCCTGCTCAACAGAAGTGATACGTGCTGTATTCCTTTGACAGTCACATAGAATTACAGAAGATTGGAAGGTTGGAAGGAGGTATCTAGTCCAACCCCGTGCTCAAAGCAGGAACTACCCACATCTAAATCATCCCAACTGGGGCTTTGTCAAGCTGGGCCTTAAAAAACAACATGAGATGTTGTGGAGAGGGGAACTGGAGCTGTTCCATTTGTAATGCTAATCCTGACCATTGTCCTTCCCCTTCCCTCCACAGGCAGGACACAACATGTTGGGGAAGAAAATGTCAAACCACACTGACCGAGTTCTTTCTTCTGGGATTCTCTGACATTCAGAAGCTGCAGATATTGCACTTTGTGGTGTTTCTAGTGATTTACCTGGCAGCCCTGATGGGGAATCTTCTCATCATCACAGCTGTAGCCCTCGATCCCCACCTTCACAGCCAAATGTACTTCTTCCTGATGAATCTGTCCATCCTAGACCTTGGCTTCATCTCTGTCACCATCCCCAAATCCATGGTCAATTCCCTCATGGACACAAGGTCGATTTCTTATCCTGGATGCCTTGCCCAAGTCTTTCTTCTCTTATTCTTTGCATCAGCAGATTTTGCCTTGCTGACCGTCATGGCGTATGACCTATATGTCGCCATCTGCCTCCTGCTGCATTATGAGACTGTGATGAACAGGAGAGCTTGTGTCCAAATGGTGGCCATTGCCTGGATTTGCGGTGTTCTGTATTCCGCTCTGAACATTGGTAACATGTTTGTGTTAACTTTCTGTGGAGACAACACGGTGGATCAATTCTTCTCTGAAATCCTCCAGGTACTGAAGCTTGCCTGCACTGACTCATATGTCAGTGAAGGTGGGGTTATTGTCTTTAGTGTGTGCTTAGTCTTAAGCTGCTTTGTTTTTATAATAGTGTCATATTTTCAGATCTTCAAAACAGTGCTGAGAATCCCCTCTGAGCAGGGCCGGCGTAAAGCCGTCTCCACGTGCCTTCCTCACCTCCTTGTGATCTCCTTGTTCCTTTGCCCTGGCACCTTTGCCTACCTGAAACCAACCTCCAGCTCAGCATCAGGGCTGGTTCTTGTGGCCTCTATTCTCTATTCTGTGGTACCTCCCATGATGAATCCCATCATCTACAGTATAAGGAACAAGGAGATTAAAGCTGCCTGTGGAAAATGATTGGATTGAGGATATTCACCAAGAATAAAATGTCTGCCTTCTTTCCATAACCACAGTGTCATTCTGTGTTTCTTTATAAATATAATCTACTGTTGATATTATGTTCTCCATGAGAACATTGCATGCAATCTATGTATAAACATTGGGGTATTTACAGTGGCAAAAATATAGACAAACACCACTGCAGTCAATGGAGTTAATGAAGTTTTGCACAAGTGTAAATAAGTTAAAAATCTATCTATTGAACAATCGATCTATTGATCTATCTACTGATTGTATATTGCAACCCACCACCACATTATCTGATCATCTTGCACCTAAAATCATAAGCCATAGCGAAGTCCCTCATGTACTTCCTGGAATCTCTGTCTCTTTATTTTTCAGGATAAAAACTCTGCTTAAGGTAACAATGCAGCTTTTGTTTGTTTTTTGCTTCTTTTTCTGTTTTTTAGTTTCATTTTTTGTACTTGGGTTGTTGGTGGGTTGAGTCATTTCTTTGTTCCAGATTTTTCTGGCAGGATGAAGCATATTTGGTTAGATGAAATTTTCAGTGTTTGTCATCTACTTGGGGTACCCAGGTGTCATCTGTTTGTAGGGGTTTTGTGAGTAAGCTGAATATTTGCTTTCCACAATGACAAAGGGGTGCAGAAGAGGTGTTAGTGTGGCTAAGTTCTTGTTGAAATTATTATGTCAGACTGCTGAGATATTACTGTATAATTAATTATATGGTGAGGAGCCTAGAGCCTTAGATAACTATCTTCTTCTTCTTCTTCTTCTTCTATTAACCTAAATAACTAGTTAAAAGTGGTGTTATTCTTACTATGATGGAAAAGGTTATTTTGATGAGGAGGATTTTCTGTTGTTTCCCAAAGAATGATGTGGGATAATGAGGCTGAATCTGTATCCCTTTGAAGTCACTGGGGTTTATCCATTCACTTCAAATAGACCAGGATTTGAACAATGGCTAATACACAAAAAGACCCCGATTTGGCTTACGACAGCCTTGGAGAAAGTCAGTGTGACAGAGATGTAAGGGTAAGATTTCCCATGTCAGCTAGACCAGTGCCAAAGCAGAGATGTTCCATTGACATCACCAGTTTAATACCACTGAGGTTTTGGTCAAAGATTCTGAGGTAAACAAAGTAGTGACATAAACATCAGTGTATGTTACTTGTCTGGTGTCATTTTGTTATCGCTAGGCTTGGAAGGGTTAGATTTTTATTGAAAAATGTTGAAAAAGGTCGATTTCACCACATAGGCACCAACCATTGATAATAATCAAAATGTGCAGATAGGGAAAGTAATAAAAATACTGCTTAAGAACTTGTTAGAGTTTGATTTCAGGCTACTAAGTTTGTAAATTCTGACATGGGATGTTGACAATTTCTTTTTTAATGGTTATAAAGGCGTAACTTTTAAATCTCAGCTTCTACTCTCATTCAGTAATTATTTTCTGAAGCCTCCATTGCCTGACCCCCACCCCCAATAACCTCCCACACTTATGAAAATGGAAATCAATAAAAATAATCTTGGTGTAAGTGGGCAAATACCATAAAATGTGCTGATCTGGCATTCCATACAAAACCCAGTGTAAATCTAGTTACATCCAAGCCGAGAAAAGCTTGGCCCCATTCCTATTTCAACACACACCAGCTGAGAAAGAAGCCCTATTGACTACAGAGGATCTATGTTGTAGTAGAAAGTAAAAGCCTGAGGCCTAGCATATCAGGCCAGATATGAGGCCTGAGGCGTAGCATAACAGACCAGGTATGAGGCCTAGTATAACAGGCCAGATATGAGGCCTGAGGCCTAGCAAACAGGTCAGGTATGAGGCTTGAGGCCTAGCATAACAGGCTAGGTATGAGGCCTAACAGGCCAGTATAACAGGCCAGGTATGAGGCCTAGCCACAAAAGGCCAGGTATGAGGCCTGAGGCCTAGCATAACAGGCCCAATATGAGGCCTAAGGCCTAGTATAACAGGCTAGATATGAAGCCTGAGCTAAAGTAATGGTCAAAGTCTGTTATAAAGCAAAGTTAGCAGAAGTCAGGCTGTGAAAGGTGGCAGGCTCACAGTAAGTGGCAAGGACAGAGCTGGTGTAACAAACACACATCCCAAAGAAATGTTAGGCACAAGCACATTCCAGAAAGGTACCAGGAGATCCTAATACCCCGGAGATAACGAGGGCTCACTGACCTCTCCAAATGACACCACAATGGATAGAAATGTCTTGTTAATATGATGAATAGAAATGTTTTGACCGAACCACCTGGTACAAGGTAATGGATGGTATCTTACCACATCAAAGGGTGGTACCGTGCCACATCAGGGGGTGGCAACTACACACATCAGAGGGGCAATACACAACTTGTTTGCCTCAATGTATAAAAGAGGGTCTCAGAGGAAGCATCGTGGTCTGGCCGAGGGGGAAATGGAAAGTCCCACCATTTATTGAGCTGGTCCATTATAACAAGCATACATGTGTTAGTGATCCTGTAGAGTCTACAGGATACTAGGACCTTGCTTGCCCACAATAAACCTGGCCAGGTGCCTTCATTGCTGAAAGGATCTGTGGTCTTATTGAATAATTCGATTGTGGAATGGTGTCTCGGTTGCCTGCACAGAGCTGGGACAGCATATACAGTGGAAGAACACACACACAGCCAACAACTGACAACAGGGGATGCTCTGCTGTAAAGCGACTAACACCAGTTGAATTAGGTTGACCAGATAGCAAGTGTGAAAAATCGGGCCGGGGTTGGGGGAGTGATAGATGCCTACTTAAGAAAAAGCCCCAAATATCGGGCCTGTTCCTATAAAATCGGGACATCTGCTCACCCTAAGTTGAATTGTGTTTGTATTCACCATATACTGCAAAAAATATCATTTCTTCTTAATGATTTGATAGATAGATAGATAGATAGATAGATAGAAATCAGAAGAATCAGTTTCCAGAAATACTAAAACAAAAATAATAGTTCATCCAAAATCAGTGACATTTTATTTCAATAGAAACATATTTTGTGTCTTTAAATTTACTGAATAAGTTTGAATATAAGGAGCAGATTCTGTTGCCAGTTACACTGATATAAATAAATAATAAATCAATTTAAGTCAGAAGTGCTATACTACAGCTGCACTGATTTTACTAAGAAAAAAATCTTTCCCTAAACAGATGGCATTATACGTATTTAATTACATCCTTACAATAAGGTAAGTCCCATAACATATAGGCCCAATACATTATTTATGATCCATTAATTTAGAAATCCAGCTAACATATATTTTTCATGTGAGAATAGTTAATGCCAAAAAAAATTGATTAGGGTGACTTCCTTCACATACACATACACACACACACACACACACACACTGATCGTATATCCTCTCTCAGCCCATTCAACTGCCATTTCTGAGGAGGTAGAGACCCTACTCTAGCCTGTCTAGGTTCTGTGATTGTTAGACAGCCGGCATCTCATAGTTAGTTGCACAAAATATTCACAATGACACCACTAAAATTATCTGCATGGTTTGGTGAATTATTGCTTCATAATTGCTCGAGCTGTCATCTCATCTACCTGCTAAAAACAAAGACGTCTTTGGAGGTTATCAATTCTTCTCACTCCAAATTTCCCCTTTGAGGTTAGAAATTCCCACCACTGTTAATTCAGTTGAAGGAATAGAGAAATGATTAGATTTTGGTTAATTTCACCCACCCATCAGCCAAAATGCCAAGGGAAATTCCTCTGCCTCACATGAAGGATAAATAATGGATTAGAAGAGACGCAGGCTCTTTGGTACTTCCTACAAGGCAATAGGTATGAAGCAGGACCTCAGAACCAAGGCTGTCTGCTGGGAGAATGGAAGCAAGTGAAGAAAACTTTGACTGAAGGCAGAGAGTGCAACAAGTATCCTGGTTTCCAAAACTTTGACTGAAGAGGAGTCACATCAGAGATACAAGAACATCCAGATCAGCCGTAGAGATAAAGCAGCCTTTCCTCACTCTTCATATTTGAAATCAGATGGGGAAATACAAAGATAAACTTTCATAGACTCCTAATTTCCAAGTCTAGAAGGGACCACTGTGATCATCTGACCTTCTGTAGAAACACAGACCATAGAAGTTCTGCAAAAGAATTCCTGTTTGAACTAGAGCAGAACTTTTAGAAAAACATCCAACTGGGATGGAAAATTGCCAGCGATGGAGAATACACAGCAAACCTTGGTAAGTACTTCAAGGGGTTAATTACCCTCACAGTTAAAATATATGCCTTATTTCCGTTCTGAATTTATGTAGCCTCAACCACCAACCATTGGATTGTGTGTACCTGCTAGACTGAAGAGCCAAATATTTGTGCCCCAAGTAGGTACGTAGGGCCATATTTGTAAAGGTTTTGTTCTGAGTGGTTTTCAGAAGAACCTAGGGGATCAAAAATTCATTAAAATTAATGGGAATTAGGCACTTAAGTGCCTTTGAAAATCCCATTATGCATCCAAATGCCATTTGACAATCTGGCCCACCTGTAGGCCCTGATCCACAAAGGGACACAGGCATCACCATTACAACACTTAACATTTAGGTGCCTTGAAAATCAAGGAATTCACAATCCCTGGGGTAGATGATATGGCTTTGTCTACACTGTATGGGAAACCTATCCAAAGAGGGATAATTTCATCTCAAAAGGTAGTATATAAGAGCAGATCAAGATATGTTCTAAAAGTTCATAGCAACAGTCAGGTCTCTAGCTAGAGAAGTACCGGTCTGACTTCTTTTTGTATGAATCAGGGCACCAGAATATTTAAAAAACTACTCCAAATTGAGGCAATTCATTTCTATTGCCTGGTCTCTTGATTACACTTTTGCAAAGGTAAACTGCAAGGGCAGCGAAGTTTTGAACATTTATGGAATGATATACAAGGCCACCCATTGAAATAAAACCTGATCTTCAAATTCCATTCTGATTTGTTCTGTGACTCTTAGATGCAATCCACGGCAAACACCGAATGGGGAAACCAAACGTCCATCACAGAATTCATCCTCCTGGGATTTGGGAATCATCCTGAACTGCAGATCGTTCTCCTTCTGCTGTTTCTAGTGATCTACATTGTGACCATGGCCGGGAACATCCTCATTGTTGCTCTAGTTGTGGCTCATCAGCACCTTCACACGCCCATGTACTTCTTCCTGGGGAACCTGTCCTGCTTGGAGACCTGCTACACCTCCACCATCCTGCCCCGGATGCTGGCCAGTCTCCTGACTGGGGACAGAACCATTTCTGTTACTGGTTGCTTTGTACAATTATATTTCTTTGGTTCTCTAGTAGACACAGAATGTTACCTCCTAGCTGCGATGTCTTATGATCGGTATTTAGCAATATGTAAACCACTGCATTATTCAAGCCACATGAATAACAGATTCTGCCTGCAACTGGCAGTTGGGTCTTGGACAAGTGCATTTTTGGCTGTTACCATTGTAATATTTTTAATGTCACAATTAATCTTCTGTGGCCCTAATGAGGTGGACCATTTCTTTTGCGATCTCGCCCCAGTGATAAAGCTGTCCTGCAGTGACACCAATAACATGGAACTTGTGACTTTTTGGGGCTCCGTCTTATTCACCTTACCTCCTTTTCTGTTGACCATGACATCTTACGTTTATATCATAATTGCCATTCTGAGAATCCCATCTACTGATGGAAAGCAAAAGGCCTTTTCCACCTGCTCCTCTCACCTTATTGTGGTTACAATTTTCTATGGGACCCTGATCATTGTCTATCTGTTACCAAAAACCGAGGTGCTACAAGAGCTGAACAAAACATTCTCCCTTTGCTACACGGTCCTAACTCCCCTGATCAATCCCCTCATCTACAGCCTGAGAAACAAGGAAGTCAAGGTGGCCTTGAGAAAAGCGGTCAGGAAGTGTGCGGCTTTCGTGAATTAAGGCACTGGAGGCTGGAGGTGAAATGAAATGGAGAGCATGTGATCCCAGCCCATCAGTCAGAGGAGCAGAATCTGGATGGTCTGTTTGTCAGAGATGTGCATTGTAACTTGCTCAAAGTGGGTGACAGGTGATGAGGGTGTCACTTGACTGGTTATCTAAGCTTGTGCATAGAAATCAGAGTTGGATGGAAGGAAAATGGCACCTACTGGGTTACTTGAAGCGACACATGTGCTTAGATGTTTCCATAATTGCTGAGAAGGTCACCAAAGGTGAGATCCACCTAGGGACTTAGGCCCCTAAGCCCCAGATTTAGGCACTGCTATGATCCACAACCTCCCCCCCACACACACACACACACTCAGGTGCTGCTTCACCCTAAGCTCACTAGACATCTAATTGTTTGCTGTAAGTTCCCTAAGGACCTAACTTTCTGGCTATGGACAAACACATTGCTATGGCAGTCAGGGGAAGGGGAATTGAAGCAGAGTCTCCTACACCTTGGGTGAGTTCCTTGACTGTGGGGGCTACAAATGATAAAGGAGAGCTTCTCCCCCACTAACTGTTTTGTGTTTCCCGTTCGTGGATCGCCAGTGGAGAAAAGCACCCCCCTGCAGCCCAGATTTAGGTGCCGATTGCTTTGAGAGGGGCATGGCTTGGGACACGCTCCTCTTGTCAGAATCTGGTTTTGGCTAGAGGAAGCGGATTCCAGCCTAGGTGCAGGCTTTGGTGGGTCCCATTCTCAGTCGTCTCTCTCTCTCTACCCGTTGCATAGTTTGACCCGGGGACCGTGTGTTGCCAACTGGCAGAAGCCACAGGGTGCATGGATCCCCTGGATCTACTATCCACAAACTAGTTTGCCAAAGGGTGGCATGGAAACTTACTCCAGAAAGCCTGTGTCCCAGTGGTTATCATAAGCACGTGAGTGGTATGTACGGCTAATACGTAAGGAGTTATGTTCTTATGGTCTGTGAGTTGCGGCCAGTCACCAGCAGTCGATAAACAAGTTTCATTCAGGCAGCTGTGTTATTTCTCAGTTGGAACACATGTACATTGAGTAGGGCCTGCTTCACAGTGGACTGACATTTACAGTCAGCTGAATGCCAGGGAAGGGACTGTAAAATCTCCAAAGAGAGGGAGTTTTAAACCTGCAGGAAAGAGATCTATTTACAAGCAAAGACAATGGACTTTTGGACTATAACGGCAGGTACAGAAACTCAATCCACATCCTTCACTTAGGGGATAAGATGGCAATGTGTTTGCTTCATGAAAAAAGGATCACAGCCAGCCTGGCTGTTAAATGCTGGCAGAAGAGCTTTGGGTGAGCTAAACTTCATAGGCAGAACGGTCTCGTGTTAGTTAAGTTTGTACAATCTATATTTGTTGATGTTTCATTGTATGTGTCACCCTTTGTTTCCAACACTTCTGCTGGCTAACATCTGAATCTCTGATCTTTGTTAAATAAATGTATACTTGCTTTGCCTCTCATTCCATCTAAGTGCTGTGTGTTAATCAGAACTGGGGTGTCCTGTTCCTTTGGGGATAGAAGACCTGGGGATTCTGTGAGTGTCCACTAGACCAGGTGCTGGACACTGCAGGGGGATACTCAGACTGGTCAGAGGTTGGAGTGTGGCTGTCGCAACCTGAAGAGGGGTGTGCATGTGTTGCCCGTGGTGGGTGGTGTTATACCTGTAAAATAAACAGCAGGATCTTATTCGGGGGACAAGGCAATATGCCATGTTTATTGTGAATAATAAAATTCTTTACAACAAAAACAATTTGCAATACATTTCTTCTAATACATTCACACACACACACAAAGTTCTACAGAGATAGAGTACAGTTACCAGCCTCAGTTGCTCGTGTTAGTCCACCAGCCAGATGGCTAAGACACGAGGGAGGGAGCAGGGATCTGCCGGTGTGCACCGATGCTCCTGCAGGATGATTGTAGAACCAAACCCAAAGTCCTCATCTTTTTACCCCATCTTTATAGTGATCCATCCCCATTCGGGTCTATGGATCTTGCTGTGTTATGTTGCTTTATCATATTAATCACTTGTCATGTTGCAAACATGACGGCTTTCCTTTATCTCCTGATTCCTGTTTCACACTTTATCTTGTTCCTGTCCTTGGGGGGTCGACTCCTTTGGACCCAGGCTTATCTTGATCTCACATTCTTTGGCCATCTGTACCGTAAAAGTTGTTACAACGAAGTTTTGCTTCATTCCCTTCCTGTTATCAGGGAGACTTAGAGTTGTTGCCTTTTACCTCATTCTCACACAGACACCATTTATTCCTCAGTCACACTAACTAACTTCTACTTAAAAAAAAAACCCAAACAAACTTAAAACAAAAATTACAACTTTCAATTAAAGCTGCATTCCCCCTAAATAATATATATATATATATATATATATATATATATATAATAAAAAAAAAAAAAGAGGAGTACAAGTTATTCTA
Organism: Emydura macquarii macquarii; assembly: GCF_026122565.2. Taxonomy (NCBI): domain Eukaryota; kingdom Metazoa; phylum Chordata; order Testudines; family Chelidae; genus Emydura; species Emydura macquarii. Next base: position 209,162 of record NW_027132424.1, read on the forward strand.
ATACTAGAAATGCTAGGGTGGAATTAGCCATCAATATGGATTGTTCCACTGACATAAAATAACAAAGCACATTCACGGTAACTGTTCTCATATATGAGCAAGGCAGTTGCTTGTGTAACAAAAGGTCTCAAAACATTTCTAAGCAACAAACTGAACTGTGAGAGGTTACAGACGCAATGCACACAGAACTGCAAGAGATTCCAAGCACAGTGTTCCCAAACACATGAAAACATGATTACAGCAATAGTCTAGGATGTTAGGATGTCACAATTGTGCCTGTCTCCTGAACACTGGTAAAATAGTTGCTCTTGGCCTACAGTGGTCTCAGGTAATATAATAGAACTTATAATATAAGAAGGCAAGAAACACTATAGGAATTGAGGAAATTCTCTGGCTTGTGTTATACAGAAGGTCAGATGAGATTATCAGAATAGTCCCTTTTGATCTATGAATCTATGAGGTTAGTGCCTTGTTACGCTTGGTGGTCTACAAATATTTAGGATGAAAACAAATTCTGTCACACAGGAAATTCCATATTTTGAAATTTGTTTTAATCCCAATATGGGCCAAAAGGTTGAAATGTCAAAATTTTCATCAGATGAAAAATTGTAAAATATGTGGATGCCGCAATGTCAAAAATTTCCTTTTGGCAATTTTGATTAAAACAAAATATTTCCTTGTGAAGTGTGCATTTCAAATGAAAACTTTCATTTGGAAGGAACATATTGACTTCAAATGACATTGAGATGAGTTATTTTATGTTCAATATAAATGAAAAAATCAATTAAAATTGGAAGTTTTCATTTCATTTTCATATTTAAAAAAATCATTTCATTTTGAGTGGGCAAAGTTCTCAAGAGAAAATCATATACCTTTTTTTTCAAAATTCAGCATTTCCTACAGAAAATTCCATGTAAGAAAAAAAATATGAGAACATTTTTTACCAGAACTAACAAACACAGACGTTATCATCATTCCTGTCCTGAAGAATTTACAGTCCAACAGAGTGAGCCTCAGGAGGCAGGGCAGCTGGCAAAACTTGCTGGTGGGAGTAGCTAAGTCATGCTATTTGCTATTCAGATGAGCTGGTTGCAATAGATTTTAATTTGGATGAGAAGTAGGGACATGATTCTTTCAGGAAAATATTCCCATTTTCAAGCAGCTCTGCTCTTTTTTGTCATTATTGTTGTTGTGAAGAATGTGAAAGAAGGGATTTTCCTAGTGAAAATGGGAGAAGAGGGTCATGTCTTTGTTAACTGGGACAAGAAGGGCATTCAATCAATAGCAGGCTGGAATGGAAAAAGTGATGGGACAACCAGTGGACATATAAATGTTATTGTAGCTGAATGAAATGGATGGGGCTGGAAGAGTTCAGACTTCAATGTCTTGCACTCCACAGACTTTCCGTCTGACCTTGGGAATGTCACTGGGGCTAGTTATTTCCCATGCAATAACAGTTGGACACCTAACTTGTCTAAACTCTTTTGAAAATCCCAGCCCGTTGGTTCACTCTTCATTTAACCCAAACTATGTCTCTATAAAGCCAACTTGGACAACAGGTTTATTCACTGAGGCAAGATTCTTAGCTGGCATATATCAGTGTAGCTCTGTTTATTTCAGTAGACCTATGCTGCTTTCCATCAGCAGGGATGCTGTACAGAAGGATGAATTTCACCTGGTAATGGATTGCCAGCACCATTTCCTATTATGTTTATAGCTTAAGTGTTTCCACACTGAAGTGATACACAGGCCTTTCACACTCAATGGTGAATGAAATCTGAGGAAAACAAAATCATTTTAGAAAATGGACTCTATTGGCGAGGAAGACGGAGCAAGAGAAAGTTTCAGGTGGTATCTAGGATTTAGCTGGAGGTATTGATGGTGTCATCTGCCTCCTGCTCCCTGGGCCGGTCTGGTCGGGATGTTTCTCAGGATTAGGATGAAGAAGATCCACAGTCCCATGAGAAGGTTGGTGTGGCAGCCATGATGGGGAAGGTCACTCCAGTAGTCAATTTTTCTTCCCAAAGTCTCTTTATTTAAGAACCTCAAAAGGGAGTGATGGGTGCAATAGCCAATCCCCTTATTACTTTGACCACCAGTTAGGCCTAGTTTCTGATTTTGGTTCACTGATTTTTTGATTTCACACTCTCTTACTCATGAGGCATGATCTTAACACAGTTCGTGGCTCTATCAGGAGACATTTTCCTTTGGACTAATTCATTCTCTCTCTTTCTTGCTTTTGTGCCTTTTTCTGTCACCATTTGCTATTACAGGCTACTCTGACATCTTATGAATTGTCAAATACTTTTTACATAATGAGGGTAAATTTGTAGGCCCAATTATTACAACATGTATTAAATACACCGGTGAGGTTATGTAGCCCCAAATTATAGAAGGTTATTACCATCAATCATCTGTTAAGCACCAACAAAATACCAATCATAGTGTTTAAGGTGAAATTAAAAAGAGTCTATGATCCAAAGAGTTTAAATATAACAACTGAGACACTAGAGAAACCACTTCCTTGTTATTTTACATGTATAGTACAGTAGAGTGAGATCTGCTCTAGGAATTATTTTGGGAAAGTCCTCTGGCCTGTTTTGTACAGGAGATAAGACTAGTGGATCACAATGTTCCCTTCTGGCCTTTCTGTCTATGAAATCAGTTCCTTGTTATACTTGGTAGTATAAAAACATTAAAGATGAAAAAGGATTTTCCACTACACAGGAAGCTTGGTATTTTGACAATTGTTTTAATCGCAACATAGGCCAAAAAGATGAAATTTTGATGAGATGAAAAATTGTTAAAAGGTTTGGATGCAGAAATGTTGAAACATTTCATTTGGAAAAAAAAATTATAATGATACATTTTCTCTTGAAATGTCCATTTCAAATGAAAATGATCATTTTGAATGAACATCTTTATTTAAAATGACCCGTGAGGTGAGTCATTTTTTAAAAAAAAGTAAGTGAAAATGTCAATTCAAACTAGAAATTTTCATTTCAATCTGACATTTTGAAAAAAAAGCTTCCATTTGAGATGTCAAATTGAAATGAAATCTTCTTTCCCCAATAAAAAATGAATTATTTATATTCAAAATTAAGATTTTCCCACAGAAAATTGGTATCTTGATGTAAGCACACTTTCAGATTGAAAAAAAATCATGGGAAAAATTTTGAGCAGAATTAACAAACATAGAAATAGTCACCATTCCTGTTCTAAAAAAATTACAGTCCGACAGATTGACATTCAGTAGGCAGGACAGTCTGCAAAACTTGCAGGTGGGAGTAGCTAAATCTTGCTGTTTTCTATTCAATGAGCTGGTTGCAAAAGTTTTGAATTTTGATGAGAAAGGACGTGATTTTTTTCATGAAAACATTACCATTTTCAACCAGCTCTGTTCATTTTTTGTGAAGAATGTGAAAGAAGAAATTCTCCCTGTGAAAATGGGAGGGGAGGGTGGTGTCCTTCTTAACTGGGACGGGGCACATTCAGTGGCTGGCATTAGAAGAGACTCCCAGTGGGCACATGGATGGTCTTGTGAGTCAAGGCATGGGACAGAGATGGTTGAGATCAGGCTTCCATGTCTTGCTCTCCTCAGACTTTGCAGCTGACCTTGGACATGTCACTGGGGCCGCATTTTTCCTCAGTGAATAGGAGTTAGCACCTGATTCCCCTAAATTGTTTTGAAAATCTCAGCCTGTTGGTTGACTCTTCATTCACCCCCGTCTATAGCTCTGTAAATCCAACTTTGACAAGAGATAGATTTTGAGTCATAACTTCATTTGCTGAAGCAAGGTCCTCAATTGGTGGATATCAGGGTAGTCATGCTCCTTTCCACAAGCCGTGATGCTGCAAATTTATTATTATTATAATTTACTATTATCATTGGAAAATCCTAGAGACATCCGTAGGCATTAATGAATCCTATATGGTTCTACAGATATTAAATAGGGTTTTCAACAAAATACTCTAGAAGAATTACAGAGTGTAATAGACCAAAATGTTCATTGTATAGAACTGGCCAGATCCTCCAGTGAAATAAATAGGCCATGACGCCATTGCAGTCAATGGGCCAGTCTGAAAGAGATATTGGCAGAGAGAGAGAGAGCACGAATGGCTCTAGAACCTGGCACTTGTAGCACTCACCCTAAATAGAGACCTAGGATCCAGTCCCTTTGCTCCAGTGTCTCTTCTACTCAATGGGGATCTGGCCTACTGAGTGCAAGGGAGCCACACTGATTTAGACCAACTGAGGCTTTGGCCCAAAGTATCAGTGAGATACCTGAGCTGAGAATCTCAGAAGCACAAGTTAGCCACAGTTCTGTGTTCTTTGATAACTTTTTAAATAAGATCAACACTACTTAAAAAAATTGAATTTCCCCAAGATTTTCCCTACAGCTGTTTTCACCTCCTTGTTTTTCAGGCTGTAGATGATGGGGTTTAACATGGGAGTTAAGATGCTGTACTGGAGGGAGAACATTTCATCCAGAAGCACAGAGGAGACTGAGCTGGGCTTTGTGTACTGGAAAAAAGCTGCCAGGTACAACATACCAACCACAATCAGGTGGGAGCTGCAGGTGGAGAAGGCTTTACGCCTGCCCTCCATAGAGCATATCTTCAGGATGGCAGAGAGGATGTGAATGTAGGAAACCAGAGTGAAGAGGAAGGAGGCTGATCCAAGTATCACAACAGAAGTAAAAACCACCATGTGACTGGTGAGGGTGTCTGTGCAGGAGAGCTGTAATAGAGGAGGAAGCTCACAGCTGAAATGGCTGATTAGATTCCCACAGAAAGGCAACTTGGAGGCAAAAACTGTGTTAACTGCGGCATCTATGAAGTCTATTGCCCAGGCACCACTCACCAGCAGAGCACAGACCCCTTTGTTCATTGTCTCCAAGTAACACAACAGGTCACAGATAGCAGCATAGCGGTCATAAGCCATGGATGAGAGAATGAAAACTTCAGTAACAGCTGGCAGGAAAATGAAGAACATCTGGGCAAGGCAGCCATGGACAGAAATGGTTTTGTGCTCTGCTAGGAAATTCCATAACTTCTTAGGGACAATGACCGAGGAATAGCAGATATCCACAAAGGATAAATGAGACAGGAAGAAGTACATAGGGGTGTGAAGATGAGGGTCAGTCCTTACCACCAGAATGATCACCATGTTCGCCAAAAGGGTGATTAGATAGACTATTAAAAACACCAGGAAGAGGAAAATCTGCATCTGTGGGTCATTGGAAAGTCCCAGGAGAATGAATTCGGTCACTTTGGTTTGATTTCCCATTGATCCTTATTCAGGAAATCTGTGATCTGTCAATCAGGAAAAAATAATGAAATTAACGCATGTCATAAGTAAATTGAAATGGCATGTGGAGATCATCTGATGAGAAGGATGAATGTAAAGAGAGGCCTACTACAGCCTATAAAAGGTGTGCTTTAAATGGACAAAATGGGCTAGTTGCACAAAAGGACTTTAGCACCCAACTGCCACTTTAGATGCCTAAATCCCAAAATCAGGCCCCACTGGTACTCACAAAACCCCACTCAGCTGTGATGGGACAGTCTGACAAAGGGCTCCCTTAGCCTCTCCTGTTGAAGCTTTTCCACTGTGGGTCAATAAAAAAAGAGGCATTGGAGCAAAGGGATAGACCCTGCTGAAAATCTCTAGGATTCTAGAAGAAGAAACCCTCATGGCCTAGAAATACTGGTTTGCCACCCAGAGGGAACCCAAACCAGTATGGAGAATACAGGTAATTTATGAATATTATGAATGCCATAAAGGTGTCTTCCAAAGAGCTTATCTGGATGACAGTCTCCTCCCCAGAAGGGAGTGTTGTGTGGACATGGGCTACCCCTCTGTATCATGCAACTCTCCAAACAAAGAACCAGAGATCTTTTGCAACAAATGAGTAAAAAGGACTCATCTTATAGACCAAGATGTGATCTGAGGTTGTCTTTTGGCAAAACCAGAAGAGAGAGGCTGGACAAACAACTGCTCCTTCCAACACTGGAAGGAGAAAAACGACAATACAGAGAAAGAAATGACTGAGCATATACTCACTGCACAACTGAGAGCTTTATTCCAAATATACAAATTTATGCAAATGGAGATTGAATGCCTGAAAAGGGAGATTAGTCATGCAGTGACATGCAGTCAGTGCAGTGACATGGGAGTAATGACTCGGGAAAGACAGAAGCCAGAAATGGAAGAAAAATCGAGGACAAATATGAATGAAACAGCACCTGAAGAAAGTACAGGAAATATGAATCTTTGTTGATAGAGATCATGCGAAGTGTAAGAGACACTGAGGACTGACTCGTGCCACCAAGTATGAAACTTGTAGACCAACAAAGACCGGATGATAAAATGCAAGGACTTAATGAAGTGACCAAGGAAACTGTGGAGTAAAACCAAGAAGTATTAGACAGGAGAATTATATAATTTATGCTACAGTAACAGTATCATCTAATCGATTTAACGTCAAGCCATCTGAGGATGTCAACTCCCTATAGTCAATAAAGCCCATGGAAATGAAGTTTAAAGCAGAAGTGTAAATTTTTACATTGAGATACTGATGAATATGGGAAAAATCATTTGAAGAGAAAAGAGAAACAAATGGCTTTGGAGATGAAATATCCGCTGAATGAAAGGGATGTGAGAGTTGTGAAGGAACATTGTAAACAAAAATTGATTGCTCAGCTTCATAAGCTTGAAAGATAGAAAATATGGAAATCACAGACTCATAGGACTGAAAGGGACCTTGCAAGGTCATTTAATCCAGTCCCCTGCACTTATGGCAGGACAAGATAGTCAGCCCAAAGTTATTAGTACCACGAGAACCATCACTTGACCAGAGACCCTATGAGATTCTTTGATCTGATTAACATTAAAAGCAGAATAGGCAAAAATAGAGAGTCAATAAACTAAGTGGAAAGTTTCAGCGCAACTAGAAGGAAATCTGGTCTGAAACTGCACAACATAATCAAACAGCAAACTGAATTAAAAATGAGAGGAAAAAATTACAAATACACAAAAAGTTCAAAGAAAGAAATAGATGAGGTAGTGAGATCAGAGAAAAACTGAAAAATACCCAGACCAGATGGGATGCATGGATTATTGCAAAAACGCCTTACAATACTTCATTGTTTATTTGAATAACTTAATAAATGTTTGAAGAACGCATTTCCAAGATGGACGGTGATAGGGACAACTCTCCCCATACAGAAAAAGAAGAAAGAAAGTTGTAGTAATCCTGAGAACCATGGACTAATCATGTTTTTACCAACAATATGGGAACTTCCAGCACCAATTATGGGAAAGGACATCTGAATAGGACCTTTGATGAGGTCCAGATTAAAAGAGAAATCTTTCTAGGGAGTTTCTTAGCACCAGTGCTGTTTGTGGAGTCACAGAAAGGAGCTACAGAAGTTGATGGTGTGTGGAAAAGTTTGGTGAAGACATAAAACTACGGGTTGGCTAGGGCACCTGTGTGTCAGATCTCTGAAGACAGCCAGATTGATACAATCTGATGGCATACAAATTAATGAAGGAACTACCCGTGATATCTCAGCATAACCCCTACAAATATCTTGGAAATAGGGATAACAAAGAATATAATATCTGTCAGAGCTGCAACAGAAAGGAAGTCACAGAATATTACAGATGAATAAGAACAGAAATCAATCTAAGTGGTGGAGACAAATCAAACCTATTGGTGATAGAAGATTGTGGGAGTGTATTATTTGTACCCTGATCTGATGGCTACCTAAGTGGACACTTACAGCAGGCCTGGTGCTGGACACCGGGTCAAGTGAGGCTGCCTACAGGGAGCTGGAAGGTGGCCACTTTCACTCAGGCGCCTCACTGGCGGCGAGTTCCCGGGACTTGGCCGCCATCCACTAGATAGTAGAAAGTATTCAAGGTCGTAAACAAGATAGTTGTGTGAGCTAAGATGCTACCAGTAATATGTAAGCTGTTCCCGTGTGAAGTAGGTGAAATCATATAATAGCCAATCAGCAATTGTGTGACCATTGTATGCAAAGATGATAAAAAGGTATATAAGCTGGAGAACAAGATGGAATAAACGATTCTGCTTGCAATCATATTGGTTGTTGTGCTTTATCCGTCCCGCATCCTCTGCCATCAGCAGTGGAATCCTCCCTCGTCCTCTGCTATCAGCATTGGAACCCGACAAATGGTGACCCCGACGTGATAGCAATTCAAGTGGATTGGATTGTGCGTCGGGCAGGGAGAAGAAACGCGGGAGTTATAGCCGCTGCAGGAGGTACTGCGCTGGACGCAGCTCCTGGTCGTCCAAGAGGGACGTGTATGAGCTCACAGGAGATACTGCGGTGAAGGCAGCTCCTGGTTGCCCAGAGGCAGGCGTGGTCGCCCAGAGAGGCAGGCGTGGTCGCCCAGAGGCAGGTGTGGTCGCCCAGAGAGGCAGGCGTGGTCGCCCAGAGGCAGGCGTGGTCGCCCAGAGAGGCAGGCGTGGTCGCCCAGAGGCAGGCGTGGTCGCCCAGAGGCAGACGTGTTCGCCCAGAGACGTGGTCGTCCGAGAGAGACGTGGTCGTCCAGAGGCGTGGTCGTCCGAGAGGGACGTGTTTGAGCTCAAAGGTGAGCGGCTAATTAATTAAGTATGGGAAACGCTGCATCAGCTGAAGAAAAAACGGTGCTTGAATTTTTTATATGTATCGCGGAGCGCCAAGGGGAAAAGGTGTCCCCGGATAAATTATCTTGCTTATTGAAGTGGGAACTAAGAAGGGGATTTTTTGTAAAATCAAGTACTGTATTTGATAAGACTGTCTGGGAATACTTGGGCTCCGACCTATGGGAGTCGGTAGCCCATGGCAACAAGGAAGCCTTTGCCTTAAGTCAGACCTGGAATAAGGCAAGGAGGATGGTGAAGAACCTTGCGGCTGAAGCGGGGGTACAAGCGGCAGTGAGAGAAATATTTCAAGTGGGAAATGAGACGCCTCATGTATTGCCAGTAGGGAACGAAGTGAGTGTGGAGACCTGGACCGCAGTTCCATACCTCCGCGAGGAGATTGGTCGGTGACGGCCAAAGCGTGTGATAAATACTGGCACATAGGAAAATAAGACTCCTAAAGAGACCTCTACCATGGGAAATGAAAGAAATACTAAGTGGCAGGTTTCTCTGAAGAAGTACAGAAGTACTGAGTGGCAGTCAGACTTCTCTTATGTGGTATAATAAGTGTGTGAAAAGGATCTTAAAAACTGTTTGTAATTAGGTGCTACCTTAAGTGTTTCAAGAGAGAGAGAGGAGATTTTTTTTTCTTTCTTTTTCTTCTCTGTTTCTCTCTCCTTATCTCTCTCTCCGTTTCTCTTCTCTTGTTTCTAAAAACCTTTGAGAAAGGGGGAGGGAGTGGGTAAACATAATGGGAAATTGTAAAAAATAAGGATCGGGCCCTTAAGCATTTTGGTTCGAACAACATGGTTTATGGCCAAAAGGAGAAAGGGGGGCCAAAGATAAAATGCAGACAGGGTGAAAACTCTAAAGAAAGACTGCATAAGTCCTGGGTAAGGAGTCTAAAGGACTCCAAAAAGGAAAAAGTGAAAATTTAGATAAAGAGTATATAGAGAGGTTGGGGCCGGGGTTGGGGAGTAGGACGTGGTACCTTTTTGGCCCCAGGGGATTCCTCCTGCCACTATTGTGGACAGTTGGGACACTGGAAAGCAGAATGTCCAAGACGATCTGGCCAGTCGGAGTGGACATTTGGGCCACCACCACCTCCTCCCCGAGACCAGACTCAACCTTTATATTAGGACAGCCTGGGAAATGGTAACTTTATTAATGCACCCTTTTTGTTAATAGATTAATCAGGTTTTTATGTGTTTTGTTTTATTGATGGAAAACCAGTAAAATGTTTTATAAACACTTTCTAGACACTGAAGTCAGCAGATCCACCTTAAAAGTTTAGGAGTTTTCTCTATTCCCTTATCAAGGAAGAATGTAAACCAATTAATGCCGCATCTAGTGTCTAAACCACTATTTGTTTCTTTGAGACCTATTTCTAATCAGCATGTCTTTTTTTTTTTTAAGTTCTTATTCTCCAGTTAACCTGGTAGGTAGACATTTACATTGGAAAATTTGATTGTATTATTTATTGTTTACCAGATGGGATTAATTTGTTATTTTCCTTGTGAAAATGAAAATTCTATTTTGGCTGTATTTCTTGAATAGGGACAGGATTTTGAAATATCCAGCATACAAAAAGAATATGTCCTGTAATTACATCTCTCCTTAAACAAGGAATTATTGTGCCTATTTGAATCCTCTAAAACACCCCAATTTTTCCTGTTAGAAAACCTGGAAAATATTTATTGCTTTGTGTAAGATTGTGTGGGGATAAGTATAAGATCATTGCCTGTTACAGTAATGCCATGGACCCTGTAGCTGCAGGGCTTCCACCTTGTTTCCGTGCCATTGCAGCTGTAGCTGCCTTGGGTAAAACCTCGGAAACTTTGATTCTTGGTTCTCCACTTATTATTTTTGTACCTCATATTTGTTTAACAAAATATGAAATTCTTTTGTTGTTTGCAGGTCATATTACACTCACCCGATGTCCAGTTTTTAATCCTGCCTCATTGTTATCCACCTTTTGTAGAACCCAAAATTGATCTTCTATGTTATTGGCTCCTGTCAAAGAAATTTTAAAGGTATTCTTGTGGCTGATTATGCTGTTTGTTTTTAACATGAGGTAATTAAAAGTAACCCTTTCCCTTCTGTGAACCCTGATCAAGAAGCTAATTTTTTTTCCTGTAACTACAGTTTGTATCCTGACCGAAGGTAAATTTGTTAATGATTCCCATTATGCCTTTGGTGTTGTCCATAATTATGGTTAACTCTAAAAACAAAAAGGCTTCCCCACTTTGGGAGGCTTCCATATTAAATGAATTTTATGTTGCTGCTTTATAAATGTTGTATAGTTATTTTTTATTATTGTTGTTGTTAAATGTTTAGTTTATTGGTATGTTGTAACAGACTCTGCTGTTAAGGCTGCAGTCCTTTCTGCATTTTAGGCCATATTTATGTTGTTTTGTGTTTATATTGGTCCAGTCTAATATGTATTAGTAATTGTATGTTTATTTTTGAATGGGTAAAAGTTTACCCATGTGCAAAGGCTGATATTGTTATAGTCAGCAAAAGGCTTGTGAAGGAATTTATCCCTTGCTTTGGGATCCCTCTGTCTACCAACAGTAACAGGTCAAGTTATAAAAGAAGTTTGCAAGGCTCTTGATATCCAACAGAACTTTTATTGCCCACATCACCCTCAGTCTGCAGGGGCAGTGAAAAAACAGAATGGTGTTCTAAAAAAATAAACTAGCCAAAATTTGCCATAAAACCAGCCTCAAATGGCCAAATGCCCTGCCTTTAGTCCTTATAAGTATAAAATCATCATGTAATAGAAAGACTGAACTATTACCACACAAGATCCTAATGGGCTGACCCGTGAGGCTTTCTAGCTCTCTACCAGTATCAACTCACCTAATGGATATTAATTTAGCTGATGAAACTGATTTGACTTATTGTCAAGCACTAATGAAGTGTGTTAAGGCTTTTTGTTCACAGGTCCAAGAAGCCTTTCCCCAAGACCCTCAAAAAGCATGTCATGATCTACAGCCCAGTGATTGGATTCACGTAAAGGTCCACCAAGACAGACAGCCCTGAAACTGCGTTGGAAAGGCCCACTCCAGGTACTTCTCACCACTAACACTGTTGTAAAGTGCCAAAGTTCCCAGTCCTGAATACATGCCTAACACTGTAAAAGAACCTCTGCACCTGTAATGACAAGGTCAGTGGAACAGGGTGCAAGTGCTTGTAACCTCTCCCCTGCTCAAGAAAAGGATTTGCCACTCCAGAGCGAAGAGGATTTAAAACCACTCCAGAGCGAAGAGGATTTGAAACCACTCCAGAGCGAAGAGGATATACCACAACATCATCCCTACCACCTCAAAAGGAAAAGACTTAAAAACTCCCCAGATCACTGGTTCCCTAAATGGGTATGGCTAGTGATCTTTTGGATGTTCTGTATTGGCCTTATCTGGATGACTCTCTTTTGATCCAAGTTCCTGATTAACGGTACACCTGTCGAGAAAATCCCCAAGGTCCATGGGGAAGAAGACCGACAACCTAATGACTTTGAGGTACAATTAAAACCCAAGCAACTAAACCATAAAAGACAACGCTTCTTGGACTATACTGACACATCTTTATAATTAATTAATCAATTACAAACAGATTTAAATGTGTCTAACTGTTGGATTTGTAGTCATGTTCCCTTGCATTTTGAAGAAGGTATACCCGTGGTTCTGATTGTGTTAAACACCATGTAGTAAAGGGATTGAGAAGTTAACACTACAGAGTTTGGAGGGACAGTTGAAAGTGTGAAAAGTGTTATAGGAAGAGAATTTTTGAATTTTTTTTTTTGCAGCCTTCTGAGGGAAAAACAGGCCCTTCTCCCAAATAATTGGTCTGTAAATATGTAAATAATCAATTGTAATTAATTGCTGCAGGCTAATAGACAATCTGATTTAAATCATTTGAATATGGACAGTTCAGTCAAAATTACTGAAAGAACTACTAATTTAATGCACATGACATTTTACAAATCGCATCATTATTCCATACCATTTCCCAAGATGATATGTTATGGGGTTTCACAGATTTATTTTATGCCTTAATCTTATGGCTACCAAATTTATTCTGGCTTAAGTAATTGTTTGTGTGTATAATTTGTTTTATTGTTATTTTTACCTGTTGTTGTTTTTAGTGTTTGGGTACTTTGCCCTCTGTTTGCTCTGTTTTTAGTTGGTTTGTTAAGGCCGGAGTGCCTGTCGTGCAAATGTTAACTTAAGTTGAAATTATTAAATTTAAGCAAAAGCTAGCTCAGGTTTATAAGTGAGCCACACTGGTATTACAGTATGGCTCAAAGGGGGGATTGAAGGAAAATAATTGTCTGCTTGATTATAGTCACTTTATTTTAGTTTTTTGAGTGTTCTGCTTTTGCTGAAATCACCCCCCTTCCTTTTCCCATAGTGTTTGATTTTTTGCCAGGGTCAGAGACAGGGTAAGGAGAGAGCCAACTAGTTTTAATTAGTCATATAGCCTTCTGAGAGAGAGATTAGACAATTTTAATAGAAAAGTAGAAATTTTTTGTTACTATGTTATTTGTTATGTATATTTTTAAAATAGAAATGTATAAGTTAATAGTAATAGTAGTAATATTTTGTATATATCTATAAGCATCAAAAATTTATGTATATGTAATTTTTTTTGTTTTGTTTTGTTTTGTTTGTATAAATATGTAAAAAAGCATGTCTTCAGGGTCTCACACTGACCACATGCTGGGAAGTGTAAAAGAAAGGGGGAGCTGTGGGGGTATATTATCCATATGCTGACCTAATGGCTGCAGAATCGTGCAGCTATCGATTTTTTTTTTGTTGGCACAGGGACACGGTTGTGAGGATTTTGAAGGCATGTGTTGTATGAATTTATTAGATCATTTATATTTTGTTTATGCTTTATTGCAATGCCTTGCAAATCATATGCATAAGATTATGCAAATTTATAATCCCTTATGGGAGTGGCTTAGCAGCTTTGGCTGGCCCTCTTGGTTTGTTTTATTTTGTTATATGGGGATAATCATTTTGGGAATTGTACTTTTCTTCCTTATTTGTGTCCCCTGTTTTATTTGCTTATTGCAAGGTAGTCTGGAGTGTTTTGTTGAGCGCCTATTTAAAAGAAAGGGGGGAGATGTGGGAGTGTATTATTTGTACCCTGATCTGATGGCTACCTAAGTGGACACTTACAGCAGGCCTGGTGCTGGACACCGGGTCAAGTGAGGCTGCCTACAGGGAGCTGGAAGGTGGCCACTTTCACTCAGGCGCCTCACTGGCGGCGAGTTCCCGGGACTTGGCCGCCATCCACTAGATAGTAGAAAGTATTCAAGGTCGTAAACAAGATAGTTGTGTGAGCTAAGATGCTACCAGTAATATGTAAGCTGTTCCCGTGTGAAGTAGGTGAAATCATATAATAGCCAATCAGCAATTGTGTGACCATTGTATGCAAAGATGATAAAAAGGTATATAAGCTGGAGAACAAGATGGAATAAATGATTCTGCTTGCAATCATATTGGTTGTTGTGCTTTATCCGTCCCGCATCCTCTGCCATCAGCAGTGGAATCCTCCCTCGTCCTCTGCTATCAGCATTGGAACCCACGAGCTGTCTTTATGACTTAATTGTGTAAAAAGCAAAACTGACTGACAAAACTACTCCCCAACCGCAAAATGTGTTCTGAAATGGTGAAGCTTGTGTTGAGCAACTGCTAGAGCCTATCGGGGAGAGAATATATGAACAGACACAGTGAGGCTGTCTGCGCAAATTATGCCCTACTACAAACACCTAACTGAAAGCTCTCCATAGTGAATGAAGCCGCTAAGATTTTACGGGATCTGACAATTGTCACAGACTGAGTGGTGCAGTCAGAGAGGCTCGACATAGTTGTAGAAAAGAAGACAATGAAGCCTGTGTTAATTGATGTTGCCCTGATAGCAGACAAGAAACAAAGAGAGAAGATGGCAAAGTATCAAGAACTCTGCCTCGAAGGGGAACAGTTATGGAAAATTAGAACAAAGACGATCCCAGATGTTATTGGGGCACTTAGAGCGATCCCGAAAGGTAGAACATGTTAGGACTGCATGATATCATGCTCAATGACTTCTCGCAGACAACGCCCTTAGTCTCTGCTAGAACGTGCAGGAAAGTAAAAGGAGAACGAATGAATCTGAGCACCTAAAATACAGGAATTCTGCCGAGGATTTAACAAAACTCCTGACTACCCAAACCTACAGAATCCAACCAGTCATGATTTATTGCTGTCTCAATGGGTTACATTTTAGAGAACAGCTTTGTTCTGTTAAAACACAATGATTTAGTATGGTGTGAAAGCTGTTTCTTTTTAAAAAATCCACATTACTTAATACTGAGAGACTTCATCATCATCATAATAAATGAATGTGCCCAGCAAACTGTCCCTGGGCATGCTGACATGATTTTAAAAAGAAGGGTCTGCGTGAAAGTTAATGGGGCTGTTGTGCCTAAAAATCACTTAAGTCCCTTTGAAAATTTGAGCCATGGGACTTTTGACTGAGTGTCTCCCAAGTCAGAATATCCGGCTGCTCATACATAAAGGAACCTCTCCTGCCCTCCTGGAAGTGAGTGGCTATTTTTACCTTGATTTTTTGTAGAAATGGGGATGAAGCGAGTGTTCTGTCCAATGTCAAACCTATATCTAATCCCGTATGTCTCCCAGGGGGAAACTAAATCTTTTCTCCCTTAACAGCTCATCACACAAATGCCCAGTCAAACAGATCTTGCGCTATAACGTGAATGTCAAGCCAGGCAGATTCTTTGCAAAGTGAGTTCCAGGCTAATCACCTTCTCCAGGGAATGCCCTGCCCCTAACCTCACCATCCCCCCCAGACACACCCAGAGAACACATAGAAATCACTGCTAGCGTGCAACAGCTGATCTCCTGTGTTTCAGTGCTGTCATGAGAGAGGGAGAGTGAGTGAGCAAGAGAGTTGTGTGCTTCAGCAGAGCTGGGTTTTCAGCGCTGCCCCGTGAGCTGTGACTGACTCTGGGGGAGCAGAAGTCAGTTGGACTCTGCAGAGAGACCCACCCCTAGATCAGTGGGGATGAATCTGGCCCTTTGAAATTGAAAGCAAATAAAGATTAAAAAAGAATAAAATTATGAATCAACTCACCTGCCTTTTAAACGTGGATCATAAATATGAGGAGATCATTCTGACCTGCGGTTTTCTCTATTTTCTTAGTTTACTGACCTGCGTATGGATTTGGCTATCTAGTCCGTCTATCTGCGTCTGGAATCCAGCATCTCAGGACAACCAGTAGGTCTCTGGATGTGACCCTTGGACCTTTGACCCGGAGCAGTGAAACCACTCAACATGTGTCGTGCTCTCTGTCGGAGTGGTGCAAAGTGCCTTTCCTCATCTGACTCCAAGCTGAAGAACTGTTTTCCTGAGAATTGTCTAAATGCTGTTTTGCTCCCCCTGGGATAAGATCCCTGAAGTTCACTCTCTGTAATGAGCTACCACTAAACCTGGGCTGGGTCAACCCTTAAACAATGCTCTGTAGGGCAGGGGTGTCAAACATACGGCCCGCGGGCCAGATGTGGCCGCGAACCGTTTTTGTGCGGCCCGCAGCCCCACTGAAGAGGGGAGGACGCGGCGAGTTTTGATGGCGGCAGCTCTAATTCCGTGACCTGCCGCCGAGAAGAGTCGCCGCCTCCTCCCCTTTTCTGCAGCAGCTCACAGCTCAGGTACAATTTATTAAAATGTGGCCTGCCATCATCAGCGAGTTTGACACCCCTGCTGTAGGGAGTAAGAATGAGAGCAAGGAGGGTTGGATTATCACAGGATTTAGGTACCCAATCTCAGCAACAGTCAATGAAAAAGGCTTGTATTTAGGCTCAGGTTTTCAAAATAGCCGAAGGAACTAGATACCTTCATGGCAAATTATTTCATCTCCCCTACACTCCTTTGACGCCCCCAGCCATAATTCATAATTACCACAAAACAGCAGCATGGCCAGCTAGATTTAAACTTCACTAATAAATGAATACAGGCTAGGGAATGGGAAAGTGGAGTAAACACCCTGTCTATGATTTGTCAGTCTGGTTCCTCTGATTTGTCACCTAAGTTGAAGGAATCTCCCTCCCACCTTCTGCAGTGAAGACCAATGCAAAGAATTCATTTAGCTTCTATACAGTAGCAATGTCTTCCTTGAGTGCCCCCTTAGCACCTTGATCATCCAATGACCCCACTGATTGTTTCTCAGGCTTCCTGCTTCCGATATATTTAATAATTTGTTGTTGCTGTTAGTTGTTGTGTTCTTAGCTAGTTGTCGATCAGTTAGGTCCTGATTATTTGACTAGGAAATCAGCCAGACATGGGGTCTCTGCCGAAAGTGAAGCTCCAAAAGGATGGAGTACAGTTGGGTCATTTGCATCATCTTCACCCCTACCAATGTCCTTGAAAATCCACTTCACACATATTATGCCCAAAGTCCTTTCAAGTCCCCAGTATATCCCATCCTACAGTAGTACATAAACATTTGAATGTTTAATACAATGAACTCCAAAGATGTGAAACTTAATTCCATAAGATTTGTCATGTATATTACAAGACACTGTCCTATCAGTCACAGCAACACTCCTGCAATATAATGTCTCAACCCCTCGCTGCACTTACTCAACTCAAATCTTCCTCTCACCTCACTTCTACCTATGGAGTTGGCTCTTTTTGTCCTTCTTATCCCTTCCAGTCTGTCTTGAATGTAATTCCTCAGAGACTCTGCAGTGAATCAGATCTTGTAGTATGACACTCATCCATCTAGTTTGGATCTCCCATCCCTACTCTTACCCCCCAGTTCTAGGAGAAACTGCCTGTTTTGTATCTATTCTTCCCATATCCTTTTCACATGGTCAAATCATCTATGACTGGATTCCCTCAGCTTTTCTATAACTGGTACCACCTTCACATTTCTTCTAGTTCATTCATTCTAAACATGGTCCATCAATGTAACTCCAAGCATCCATCTTTACTTTTTCCTTTTCCACGTTATTCAAGATATGCTCCTGTCTCTTTGTCAGTGCCCAGAATTTGGAACCCTGTGAAATTTCAGTCCTAATTAACATCTTGTAGATCTCACTTTTCAGTTTGACAGGTTTAGTGAGAATACAAATGCTCATATAAATAGGCAAATAGTGCCCATCCAGCAAAAGCTTTACTCCTATGACTAGGTTGAACACATGAATAATCTTATTGAAATTAAGCAAAATGCAAAATGGAGGAACCTAACGAAATGGAATTCACTTATGTCAAGGAATAACAAATTCCATCATTAAGCAATATTACATTTTAAACAATAATCATTATTATATCAATCTTCAAAATACAAAGGAAAAATCTATCTACATCTATTTCTATTTTACTCAAGCAATTAAACAAGGAATCTTATAGAATTCTTACTGTGGCTCACAGCCTAACCACCACTAGATGGCTATTCTTTAGTACTGTGAGACGAGATAAGGGATGTAGTTAAAAAGTTTCAAGGTGTAGCGGAGGTTTGACATATGAATGTACAAATGAAGGAAAGCTCTGACTCCTCTTCAAGACGGATACTAGAGACAGGTCAAGCAATCAGTTGGGAGGAGGAAGGGAGATAAAGAGAGGTGTGAGAATGAAACACTGAAGGACCATAAAGTGACATTGGCCAAAATGTAACCTTGCTTCCAATCCCGCACACGAGGTACAAAAGAGGAGATACCAAAACCCCTAGACTCAAGACTCTCCAAAACGTAATATGACTTCTGCTTTATGGAATCCTATTTTATGTTTAAAATGGATATTCCACTACAGGTCCATTTGAATTTTTCATTCAAAGTTGCAGAACTTATAAGCACTTTGTGCCAAAAACAGCCAGCTAGTGTTCTTTGGCTTTGTTATTAAGCATTTAATCCTTTGGGTCCCTCAATGATTTATAAAGTTCAATATCTGTTTAAAGACAAGAGGAAAGGGTCAAGAGCGGAAGGAAACTCTATCGGCATATTGAGATAAGTTTATGAGAAAGGAAGGCTGACTGGTGTGAAGAGCTATGGTTTTATGCTTGCTTGTTTAGCCCCAATTATACCCATTGCATTGCCTGCAGATTGGACTCTGGACTCTCGCTTTCTGGTGAACTGTGTTTAGGAAATGGGAGAGACGGGACAGGGAAACCCTAACACACTGACTGTCCAACGAATCATAGAATCATAGAATATTAGAGTTGGAAGGGACCTGAGGAGGTCGTCTAGTCCAACCCCCTGCTCAAAGCAGGACTAACCTCAGCTATATCATCCCAGTCAGGGCTTTGTCAAGCCTCAGCTTAAAAACTTGTAAAGATGGAGATTCCACCACCTCTCTAGGTAACCCATTCCAGTGCTTCATAACCCTCCTAGGGAAAAACTTTTTCCTAATGTCCAACCTAGACCTCCCCCCTTGCAATTTGAGACCATTGCTCCTTGTTCTGTCATCTGCTACCACTGAGAACAGCCTACCATCCTCCCTGGAACCCCCTTTCAGGTAGTTAAAGGCCGTTATCAAATCCCCCCTCATTCTTCTCTTTTGCAGACTAAACAAGCCCAGTTCCCTCAGCCTATGATTTAAAAATAAATTAAATAAGATCATCAACACTACTTGAGAAAGATCTCCTCTTGTTTTTCAGGCTGTAGATGCGGGTGTGTCATAAGCCTGTGCTCCAGCCCCCTAATCATTTTGGTTGCCCTCCGCTGCACTTTCTCCAATTTGTCCACATCCTTTTTGTAGTGGGGGGCCCAAAACTGGACACAATATTCTAAATGCGGCCTCACCAATGCCGAATAGAGGGGAATAATCACTTCCCACGACCTGCTGGCAATGCTCCTCCTAATGCAGCCCAATATGCTATTAGCCTTCTTGACAACCAGGGCACACTGCTGACTCATATCCAGCTTTTTATCCACTGTTACCCCCAGGTCCTTTTCTGTAGAGCTGCTGCCCAGCTGTCGGTTCTATAGCTGTGCAATTCTTCCTTCCTAAGTGGAGGACTCTGCACTTTTCTTTGTTGAACCTCATTAGATTTATTTTGGCCCAATCCTCCAGTTTGTTTAGGTCACTCTGTATCTTATCCCTACCTTCCAGGGTATCTACCACTCCCCCCAGCTTAGTGTCATCCGCAAATGTGCTGAGGGTTTAGATTCAGACAAGCACCACAAAATCTCAGACAATCTACCCCATCCTCCAGATCATTAATGAAGATATTGAACAAAACCAACCCCAGGATCCTCCTCCTCTCATGTGGGTTCCCTAACCACTGGGATATGGGCTATCCTGATGTGACTGGATCTCAAATACTCCTGTTCAAGCCTTAGTCCCATTGTGTATATAGCCCAGCCTGGGGAGCAAACCCATTGGTCCCACCCATTATTACTGAAAACCCCTTGAGATTTCAATGTGGTACAGTTCAATAAGGTACTTAAAATATTAAATAGGGTTTCCAAAAAATTAGGCCCAAAAAAGAGAACACAAATTAATAGATGAAGAGATTCTTTTTATGGAAATGGTCAGATCCCCAGCTGTTATAAATTGGCCATAGCTCCATTGCAGTCACTGGGCCAGATTAAAGAGCTATTCAGAGAAAGGCAGGAGAGAAGTGGATGAATGCCTCAACAGCCTGGTGCCCAGCGCACTCACTCTGAATGTTGGAGACCCAGGATCCAGTCCAGTGACTCTTGTGTAACTGCAGATCTAGCCCATTGATTTCATTAGAACCACACTGATTTAGGTCCACTGAGGTTTTGTCCCAACCTGTCTGTCAGTTACCTGAGCTCTGAATGTCTCAAACCCTAGTTATCTACAGTTCAATGCTCTATGATTTAAAAATAAATTAAATAAGATCATCAACACTACTTGAGAAAGATCCAATTCCCCAACATTTTCCTTAGTGCCTTTTCACCTCCTTTTTTTCAGGCTGTAGATGATGGGGTTGAACATGGGCGTCAAGATGCTGTACTGGAGGGAGAGCATTTAATCCAGCAACACAGAGGAGACTGAGCTGGGTTTTGTGTACTGGAAAAAACCTGTCAGGTACCATAGACCAACAATAAGATGGGAGCTGCAGGTGGAGAAGGCTTTACGCCTTCCCTCCGCAGAGTGTATCTTCAGGATGGCAGAGATGATGTGAATGTAGGAGACCAGGGTGAGGAGAAACAAGCTTGTTCCAAATATCACAATAGAAGTAAGAAACACCACTTGATTGGTGAGGGTCTCAGTGCAGGGCAGTTGTATTATATGAGGGAGCTCACAGCTGAAGTGGCTGATTTGACTGGGCCCACAGAAATGCAACTTAAATGTAAAAACTATGTTTAGCAGTGCATGAAAGAAGCCTATTGTCCATGCCCCACACACCAGCAGAACACAGATCACTTTGCTCATTGTCTCCATGTAACGCAATGGGTCACAGATGGCAGCGTAGCGGTCATAAGCCATGGCCGAGAGAATGAAAACTTCAGCACCAGCTGTGAAGAGGATGAAGAAAATCTGGGCAATGCAGCCATGGATGGAAATAGTTTTATGTTCTGCTAGGAAGTTGACCAGCATCTTAGGCACCGTGACTGAGGAATAGCAGATATCAACAAAGGATAAATGGAAGAGGAGGAAGTACATGGGGGTGTGAAGGTCAGAATCAGCTCTTATCACCACCATGATCATTACGTTACCAACCAGAGTGATTAGGTAAATAACAAAAAAACACCAGGAAGAGGAGAATCTGCATCTGTGGGTCACTGGAAAGTCCCAGGAGAATAAATTCAGTCACTGTTGTTTGATTTTCCATTGATATTTATTCAGGAAAACTGTGAGCTGTAAGGGAAAAAAAATGAAAATAAAACATCTTAAAAAAAGTGAATTGAAAGGGCCTGTGGAGATAATCTAGTCAGAAGAATGAATGAATGTTTTGGGTTTTTTTTAAATAGACAAGATTTAGAGAAACAGGTAGTGATAAGCTGTTTGGAATTTGTGTGTTTCACACAGACAAAATGGGCCCGATACAGACAAGGATTTAGGCACCTAACTGCCCCTTTAAGCACCTAAATCCCAGAATCAGGCCACACAGGCATTCACAAAATCTCAGCTCAGCTGGGACCATGGGACAGTCTGATGCGGGCCTTGCTTCGTCTCTCCTGCTGGACCTGTTCCACTCTGGTTCAATCATTAAAGAAGCATTGGAGAGCTTAGAAGCAAGAACAATAAGACCACCAGACCAGGAGGAGACTGGATACTGGATACTGGGTCTCCTGGTATAAAATCATCCGCTCTCTGGCCTAATAACTCTTTAATCTGTCCCTGCTAACATCAATAGCGATACAGCTGTTCTGACTCCAGCAGGGGATCTGGCCCCTTAACTCCAATGGAGCTATGGCTGATTCACACCCACTGGGAATCTGGCCAATTCTCTGTTACATGTTGTAATTTTTGTAGAGTATTTAATATCTATTGTGTCTTACTGGATTCATCCTTATCAACAAAACTAAGATTTCTGTATCATTAATAAGAAATAACCTCCAAGGCCTAGAAATACTGTTTTGGGACCCAGCCTGATAGAGGCTGACAACCCAACCAAGCACAGAGAATACAGACAAATTGATAAATATTACAAATTTCATAAAGAGGACCTTGGAAGAGCTTAGCTGTGTGACAGGTTCCTCCGCTGGCAAGGTGTTTTGTGTGATAGTCCACTAGCACTGGCCATGAAGGGTAACAAGAAGGGTTTCTACAGGTATGATAGTAACAAAAAGAAAGTCAGGGAAAGTGTGGGCCCCTTCCTGAATGGGGGAGGCAACCTGGTGACAGATGATGTGGGAAAAGCTGATGTAGTAAGTGCTTTTTTCCCCTCTGTTTTCACAGACAAGGTCAGCTCCCAGACTACTGCACTGGGCAGCACAGTATGGGGAGGAGGTGAACATCCCTCGGTGGTGAAAGAACAGGTTCAGGACTACTTAGAAACGCTGGACATGCACAAGTCAATGGGGCCGGGTGCAATGCATCCGAAGGTGCTGAGGGAATTGGCTGATGTGGTTGCAGAGCCATTGGCCATTATCTTTGAAAACTCGTGGTGATTGGGGGAGGTCACGTATGACTGGAAAAAGGCAAATATTGTGCTCATCTTCAAAAAAGGGAAGAAGGAGGATCCGGAGAACAAGAGACCGGTCAGCCTCACCTCAATCCCTGGAAAAATCATGGAGCATGTCCTCAAATAATCCATTTTGAGGCACTTGGAAAAGAGGAAGGTGATCAGGAACAGTCAACATGGATTCACCAAGGACAAGTCATGCATGACCAACCTGATTGCCTTCTATGAAGAGGTGACTGGCTCTGTGGATGTGAGGAAAGCAGTGGACATGATATACCTTGACTTTAGCAAAACTTTTGATATGGTCTTCCACAGTATTCTTTCCAGCAAGTTAAAGAAGTATGGGTTGGAAAGTATAAGAAGGCTGCAGTGATCCTATGAATTATGGACTGACCACTTTTTTACTAACTATATGGAAATTTCTATCAACAATTCTGGCAAAGATCTTTATCTCACAGTGGAATGTTGCCTCCTGAGCAAAAAGACACCTCAGTAAACCTGAAAGGGACAAAAGATCACCTTAGGCTGAATGGGAGCAACACAGAAGACACAAAAGAAATAAAGAAAAGAATCAGGAATTGTGTGGGTAGACTACTAGAAAAAAATACAACTGACTCTCACAATCATTGACCGTTGAGACACTGAAAATGCACAGGGTTCATCCAAAGTTTATTTCCTTTCGTCAGCAATCCATGTTTAAAAGGAACACTCAACTTTAGCAAGAAGGGACTCTTATTGATAATGTCCATACTGGAAAAGAAAACTTTCAAGGGCATTGATTAGCAAGACAGCAGCTTCTGGTAGCCATGCTGCCACAGACGTGAAAGCTCTGTGAGATAAATTTTGGTTATTGTATCAGAAAAGAGTAACTATGAGTTAGCCATTTATTAGACATGGATGAACTAAAAGGAGATGAACAATCCCAAAAGGAGCTAGAGATTGATGTATGAGTAACAAAGTTTGGTGAATATATGAATCTATGGGGTGGCTTGGTTAAATGTGTGTCAGAATCTGTACTGATGGGCAGACTTGTACAATTGGATGGCATACAAGTTAATGAAGGAACATTCCAAGGTATCTCTCAGCATGGTCACTACAAATACCTTGGAATCAAGGAACTGTCAGAGCTCCAACATAAGAAAGTCAAAGAATAAGTGAAGAAAGAATATTAGGCCAATAGGAGCTATTCTAAGGACAAAATTCAAGGCTATGAATTTACTAATATGTGGGAGATGACAGTAATACAATACGCTGCTGGGGTAACCTAGTGGAATCAAGTGAAAAATTTGACATCCAAACAAGACAGCTGCTAATAATGCATATTGATGGTATTTAATAAAATAAAATAATAATGGTATTTAATACCAGTCAAGACATGGACAGGACGTCCAAGAGTGTGGTGGTGGAAAAGGTCTGCTATCTGTAGAGGAAGTAAATGACAATGAAGAATGCAACATCATAATATATGAAAAGTCAGACAGAGTATAAAAGCATCTGGTGATCATAACAAGCAACGATCGAGAGTGCATCCCACCCCAAAACAGCATGGAAGGAAGTAGAAAGGAGATCTCCACAGAAAGACACCAATGTTTTACACAGAAATAAATGCAGAGGCGGTAGTGGAGAGAGATCAAACCTATAAGTAGAAGATTAACAATCTCATGTCTTGTAGAAGGATATCTGAAAAGAGAGAGAGAATTTTATGAGATCTGGCAACAGTCAGCAGACCGAGCAGTGTAGAAAAGCAAGCCAAACGTTCATTGATTTCACTGTAACACCTGACAGCATCATTATTAGAAACAAGAAGAAAAAAGAGCAAAGGAAGAAGAAAACTTCCACAAAGTAGAAGGATTATGGTAAAATAGAACAAAGATGAGCCCCGTGATTATTGGAATATTTATAATTATCCCTAAGGGTATGACTGAGCAGCTGAAGAACATATTAGGAGTGCAAGAAATCCTGGTCAGTGATTTCCAGCAAACAGAACTCTCAGGCACTGCAAGAATGTTAAGGAAAGTTAATGGAGACCGAGTGCATCTGAGCATCTAAAATGCAGGAATTCTGCAGAGGGTTTAACAAAACTCCTGACTACCCAGACCTACAGAGTAGGCGGAGGGCAGGATTTACTGGTGACTCATGGGGAATAATTTTAAACTGTAGCTTTGCCCTTTGTATCCTTAAAGATCCTTTACATTGTGAAAACTATTTATTTTTAAAAATCCCCTTCTGAGGAGCAACAACAGTGTTCATAATAAAAGAATGTGCCCAGCAAACACTCTCTAGGCATGCTGTTGTGATTTTAAATAAAGGGGTCTGACTGCAAGTTCATCCTAAATCACCTACGTGCCTTTGAAAATTCAACCCAATGGGACGTCTGACTGAGGGTCCTGCTCATCTGAATTTCAGGCTGCTCATGCATAAGAGAATCTATCCTGAGAAGTGAGCGGCTATTTTGACCTTGATTGTTAGTGGCAATGGAATGTTCTGTCCAATGTTCTGTCCAATATCAAAGCTATGTTTAGGCCCCAGTGTCCACTAGAGAGAAAATAAAGCATTTCCCTAGTATTACATAATGAGATAAATACTCGGGTGAAGTGATGGACCTTGGACTAGAACCTGAACATTAACAAAAGCAGAGTCTGTGCACAGTGAAACATGCCTTCTCCAGAGAATGCCCTGCCCCTAATTTACTCACAACCCCAACCCATGCCTAGACCCACTCAAAAATACAAACTACTGCTCACATGCACCAGTTTCTCTCCGTTTTCTCCGTGTTGCCTTGAAAAACAGAGCGAGATTACCGGGTTAAAAGCCATGGCCCTTGGCTGCACCTGACTCTGTGAGAGCACTTTGCTGCATCCAGGCAGAAGTCAGTGGGACTCTGCAGACAGACCCACTCCTAGATACGGGGAACAGAATCTGGTCCTTTGAAATCTAAAGGAGAAGAAAAGACTAAAACGAATACAAATATGAATCAACTCACCTGACATTTAAAAGCTGATCAGAAATATGGTGAGATTGTTCTGATCTGTGATATTCTTTTTTTCTTTTCTTAGTCTGTCTACATACTTATTGACTGGTCTGTCTAATCTCTCTTTCTGCCTCTGGGATATAGAATCTAAGGACGTCAAATATTTGAAATATTATTCCAAGGTGTGTAGGGTTATCAGTGGGAATGGAGCAAAGAGCCTGTCCTTAGCAGACTCCAAGACTAACAGCTGATTTCTGAAATTCCATGTCTGTGCCAAGCCACCAATAAGGATGTGCTGGGTCAGCTCTTAAGCAATGTTGTATGGTTCAGAAGAATGAGATCATTGAGGCTTAGATTATCAAAAGAGCCCACATGATTTAGGTTTCCAATCTCAGGGACAGTCCATTAAAAAGGCCTGTATATAGGCTCAGACTTTCCAAAGTAGGCTAATGCATTAGACACCCAAATAGCCAATCATTTAATCTCCCTAGGCACTTTTGAAGGTGATAGCCATAATGTGTAATTACCACAAGAGGGCAGTGGAGATGAAAGCATGGAAAATAGCTCTCCATCTTTGGACCTCACCAACAGATACAGTCAATGAATGCGAAAGGAGCAAATAGACTGTGTACGGTGGCGGTAAAAAATAGGAGATGAGACAAAGGAGGAGGTACACTGTGTAGAGCTGGATACATTTTTTAAACACTGGACACATTTTTTAAAACAAACACTGAAAAACGCAGTTTTGGTTGCCCCGCTACATTTGTGAATTTGAAACAAATCTGCCAAATAGTTCCATGCGTTGGAAGCTAAATTCACCAAACAGCACAGAGGACCTTCGTCCCTCCCAATTCCTTTAACACTGAGGTTCGGGAACCTACCTGGGATGGGGGAGACCCTCGTTCAGTGCCCACCTCCGTCCATCCTGGAGCACAGATTTGAAGTTTGGTTCTAAGCACTCATATTTATCCTTAAGGTAAAAAAAAAAAAAAAATGCCAGAGAATATATGTTAAAAACCATTTTAAAGAAAACCTATGAAAGAAGTTTACCAAAGATTACCCCAGCTGCAATATGGGCTTTGGCAGGACATGGCCTTTAATCCCCACACAGGATTTTTCCTGTGGATTCAAGTTCTTCATATCCTCAGCTCAGAACAAGAAGAACTCCTGACACTGTGAGTGACTCAGTTTGTCAGTTTGAAGAACCTTGAACTGGAAATGAGCCAGACAATGGGTATCTGCCCAACAGGCAGTTATAAAAACGGGTCATTTGTATTCCCTTCCCCCTACTAATAACCTAGGACATTCACTTCACACGTATTGTCCCCCAAAGTCCTTTGACGTTCCCACTATCTCTCAGAGATAGCCATCTTCATGACCTTCTCCTAGCGAAGTTCCTTACAATACTGCAGTAGTACATAAACATTTTAATACATTTGCATTTTAATAGAACAAACTACAAAAATGTTAACCTTAATTCTGTATGGTTTAATTTAATCCAGTAAGGTTTGTCCAGTATGATACAGTATATTGTCATATCTGTCACAACTTAGATCTTCCAGCCTTACTCCCGTCTGTATGGGGTTGGGTCTTCAAGTCCTTCTTATCCATTCTAGTCTGTCTTGAATGTGTTTCCTCTGAAACATGTCAGCTAACCAAATCTGATGTTTTGTCTTCCAATCCTTCTCCTACCCTACACTTCTAAGTTTAACACCCTGTTTCCTATATATTCTCCTGATTTTCTTCTTGCATAGTCAAATCATCCATGCCTGGATTCTCTCAGCTTCTTTATAATTGGTACAACCTTCTTGCTTCTCCTATATTGCTAGTTCTGAACATGATCCATTCTCATAAATCCCAACACACATCTTACATTTTTCATTTCCACTGTATTCAAGATTTTTTCCTTTCTCATCCTCGGTGCCCAAAATATGGAGTCCTGCACAAATGCAAATCTAAATATTATCTTGTAGATCTTACATTTCAATTTGGTTGTTTTAGTGAAACTCGAATGCTCAAAAACTATTCGTATAGCAGCCTATCTTGCAAAAGGCATGCTTCAGTGATTGGGATGAACACGTGAATAAACATATGGCAGTGCCGTGTGACTATGGAACAATACCATGAGTGTGAATCTGTCTGCAGGATTGGGATCATAGACAATCTTGATTGGGCTCAATCTTGAAGAAGGTCTAAAAGTGGAAATCCTGTTAGTGGCAGCTGGCTATTTGTATGCAGACAGGATATGGGGATCTTCCCATTTAGCGTAAGCACTCACGTGCATGCAGTATCATACCTATAGAGAAGAAGAGAGGCACATGGACATAACAGATGTATGAAAAAGTCCATTAAAACCAAGTTCTCCTTTCTTTCTCCAGGAGTTGCATAAAGCAAGGGTGACTGTTGGGTGAACCACTGTTGGGAGGATGTTCTATGTGTGTGCTGATGACAAGAAGAAAACATATAATTAGACTGTGGAACTCCTTGCCACAGGGAGACATTGAGACCATAAATATAGCAAGATTCAGAGATATAGCAATGGCCAGAGATTTCATAACTATTTATGACAACATTTTTGGAAGAGATAGGAAATATCAAGTTCAGGGTTTAAGCCGA
Source organism: Emydura macquarii macquarii (assembly GCF_026122565.2). Classification (NCBI taxonomy): domain Eukaryota; kingdom Metazoa; phylum Chordata; order Testudines; family Chelidae; genus Emydura; species Emydura macquarii. The sequence goes on from NW_027132424.1 coordinate 237,510, forward strand.
TCTCTAGCAATTAGAGACTCCATTTTGGGTGTATATTATTCCACATCTATGTACTGTTGGGTTCTTGAACCTTCATCTGGCCCCTGCTAGAAATAGGACACTAGATTTTTACCATATTTAAAGGTCTACAAATCTCAAGAGATCGGATGCATTACCCACCAGGTCAATGAATATTTCAGATTTTACCCAAATACATGCTTTCAGCCAATCCTTATTAACTAATCTAAGAGATATTTAAAAAGAAAAGAAAGAGTTATTGTGATTAAAAATCATTATATATACAGATATGAGTAAAGTTCTTAGACCCATTTCATTATAGAGATGGTGAGCTGCTGAGTTGCAAAAACTTCTTTCAGAATTAATTCCATAAATTATAATCTAATAGACAGGCCCTGTGCACAGTCTGTATAAATTCTCCCATGAGAAATAGCAGGGTAAACCAGATTGGAGTTGGAGACCTCAGGGGCCTCTTGACAGCAAGGGCTTGCTGAATGAAGAATAGGCAATGTATATCATGCTTTGAAGTTAAACTTCTATTTCCTATCTTACACTAGTAAGCAAGTAGTATTAATTAACATAAGGCAATTATCCAGTCAAAGGTTCCCAGGCAGTTTACTACAAACTTCAAAGAGAAATAAAGACAATGATATTATTACACCACATGTTTAATCTAAATGTTAATATTCCTTTTTGATCTCTGAATCAACAGAATACAGATACAGACAGTAATAAAAGTTTACCATCTACCAGCTAATGAGATCACATTGTTAAGCTTCTAACAGAGATAGGTAAACGCAGTGAAATACAATTAGTATTTACTTCTAGCTCTCCAACAATAGAGAACTCTTGTCCATTTAACATGGCTTTGCTAACTATCTACAAGAAATGTCCCTGTTCACCATTTCCATAATTCCCATATATGTTGTTAAAGGTTGATCTTTAGGTCATTTAGCCAGCTAGCTTATGTTTTCTACAGCCACCATCATCACGCTATCTGAGCACCTTGTGCATAAAAATCAGTAGCTATTGCAAATTCCCTAGTGGAATTCATGAAGTCTCTGGCTTTTCTCCTTTTTGGTGTACAATGTTGCATGGGGTATGAGAAGTTTTGTTTGATTGGTTTGCTGTTTTTTGTTTTGTTGGATGATTGGTTGATTTATTCCTTTGTCCCAGATGCTTTTTGGGATGGAAGCATGGAATCTGGGAAATCTTTGGTTATGTGGGGGGTATCAATTTTTTGCTGATAATCATTGAGTGTGTCAATGTCGTCATCTCTTAGATGCGGTATCCTGAGAGTTTAAGGTTTGCTTTGACAATGATGAGGAAGGGGGAAAGGTTTCAGAAGGTCTGGATGGCTGAGTTCCTATTAACATAACTATTTTAATACTGCTGGGATTTTTCTGTGTTATTAATGATGTGTTAGGGCATCTAGAGCCTTCAATTGACATCCTTTTTATTATGTAAAGAAATCAATTTTGTGTCTTTTGTGGAAAAGCATTTTTCATGTGGCAACTAAATTATACTTTGTCTGAACAATGTGTCTGATCACTCAGCTTACTGCTGGTCACTGCTCCAGTGGGAATAACTGCAGGGATTGAACCCAATCAACCAGGCTGGAAAATCACAGTTGGTGCAAAAGGTGCTATACCCCAGGACCCGATTTAAGAGTTGGAGAATCAAATTGTTCCACCTAAGAGAGGGGCCGGAACAAGACTGAGGCCTAGTGGGTTCTCTCAGAGAAACGAGGGAAGGGGTCAGAGGTGCAGCTAGCCCTGTAACCATGACAAATGGGATTTCACCATTCACTTCAAAGGGATCCAGATTTGGCCAATGGTCTTTCATCCAGACAAAGATCCAAAGGTGACTAAAGGTGCCCTGGACCACAGAATTTGGCTACTATTATTATTATTTATAGGATTACCATGTTTGTGCATACTTTTTTACACTACTATTCATTGAAGCAGAGTGTGGTTGATGATAGGTAGGTAGATAGATAGATAGATAATCCTTGCTAATTATTGTGCTTTTGTTTTCTGTTCTTGACTGTTGTTGTCCAGATAACTATTTCCTTCAAAGTATTTGTTATTCAGCTCTTATTTACCAAAGAATTTTGGGGACCACTTCTTACTGAAACCAACGATCTTCCTGAGATACACTGATGATATTTTCATCTTTTGGACCAATGACCTAAACTTCCTCCTAGATTTCCATCACAACTTCAACAACCACCACTTACCCATCAAACTCTCTCTAAAATTCTCCTGCACCCAGCATCAAATTCCTGGAGACCACAACCAACTTCAGCAATGGAACCCTCCAGATAACTATACACAAGAAACCCCTGGCTTACCTCCCTTAACTTCACAGATCCATTCACCTCCCCAAACACACCAAGAAATGTGTTATCTACAGCCAGGCACCGAGATGCCACAGAATTTGCTCCTAGGAGAAAGTCAGGGTGCATACCTTAACACACTTAAAGCCGCCTTCACCAGACAAGGACTCTCCACCAGAGAAGTAGATCATGTTATGAAACCGGCCATCCAAACACTCTGAGAGAAGCTGCTTCAATATTGGTCCCTGGCACAGTATCCAGAACCTAAATGCTGTTGAAGGGCCTGGGAACAGATTGTGTCTCAATAAGGTATCTTTAAAGATCAACACAATCCCTGACCTCAGCCTTGCTGCCCCCAGGATATCTGAAAAGTTGATGTCTCAGTTCAGAATCCATTTACACATGAATGCTACTGACATTCTGACCCGGATCCTGATGGGGTTCTCCTAAGACCTTCTCCACTCAGTTTCCCAAGAACTTAGTTTGTCTGCAGTCTCATCACTCAGGTTTTTTTGGTACAGCAAAGCTGAAAAGGATTTATCAGACTCAAGCCTGGGGTGGGTGGAGGGCGTACCACACCTACACAGCAAGCCTCTTCCTTTACCCATTTACACATTACATTGTATTTGCTATATCACATCACACGTATTGGGATTGGACTGGTCACGTTGTAGGAACAGCTCTGCCCATGCATGACTTACTCCTTACCTCATCTTATATTCCAGGCTTAGTTTATTTATTTTTATATTGTCCATTGTAAACTCTTCCCTGGGTGTTCCCCATTATCTTAGCTAGTACAGACGTTCTGTGTCTCAGCTTACTGACCCATTTACCTCCCTATTCCTGACACCCAAGAAATAAGGCCTCACCCATGTCCAATTACTCATATCAAGCCAGATTTCCAGATGGGGCAGGCTGGCTCAGGCGTTAAGACACAAAACAGCAGTTTTCATCTCTAGATCACCTGTTCTAAGCCACCTCCAGGGAGCAGTAACCCTGTGTCCTTATCTTTCTGACCTCTGTGAAAACACATGGCTTTTAATGTTAACTCCTTAGAGGTGTCATGGTGGTGGTGGAGACCTGTTGTAAGTGCAACCCCTGCAGCAGCCTCTTCCTGGATCTGCAGAGAGCCTGTGACAAGAACTCTGGCAGAGGGGAACTGACCCTGGCATCTCCATGGGGTTTCATCTCCCAGCCCCACTGCTTTTGTGGACCCCACCCACCTCACCCCAGCAGAGGGAGGGGAAAAGCACAGCAGTCCCGGTCCTCCAACCTGGGCCCCCTCCCCATTTCAAAAATCTTTTCCTCCAGATGTTTCTTTCAGGTGTTGAGTTGTGTGGGGAGTGAAACCAAGTGATGATGTCACTTCCCCTCTTTTATAGCTTCTTCCAGCTTGATGGAAAGGCCCATTCTATGAGGGTGGGGTCCACGCCCATTGGCCAAGCAGTCTCCACTGCCTACTTGCTTTTTCTGCAAAGTCTTCATTATAAACAGTTTCTTAGACAGTGGATTCTTTCTTTGTGGGTTGATGGCGAACCCTTAACACTGTCTGGCTACTTCATTGTTATACCTGAAAGGCTGGTTGTGAGGGTTTCCCACCCTCACAACATATCTTAGTAACATATCCTGCAATACTTCTTAACTTCACATTGAAGACTTAGATCAAGACTTAGAATCATAGATTCATAGAATATTGGGGTTGGAAGGGACCTCAGGAGGTCATCTAGTCCAACCCCCTGCTCAAAGCAGGACCAACCCCAACTAAATCATCCCAGCCAGGGCTTTGTCAAGCCAGGCCTTGAAAACCTATAAGGATGGAGATTCCACCAGATGATACCTTCCAAGGCCATCTTTGCCCAGAATATATCATAATTACATGACAGTGGTGAATATGGGGCTCTAGGGTACTGTTTTTGAGGTATAGTGGGTGCTTACCACCCAGTGCTGGCCCCTGTCAGATCCAGGGCACAGGACTCTGGCAATTCCTACATTCCTGGGGAAAACAGGCAAATACTCTTTGAAAAAAAATGGGGACAAATGTTACACTCAGATCTATGAGAATTCATGGAGGCCTAGATCTGAAATGAATTGTAAGGTCAGGCCCAGAATATGCAGTTCATTATGAATTATACATCCCATCTCAGATATTATCTCCCAAGTTCTAGGTGGCAATAGTGCGGCACAAAGAATTGAGGTAATTTATTTCCACAGCCAGGTTTCCATCTCAAGAGCTCTCGGTGTCTTGATCTCCTCTCTTCTCTCTCTCTTTGCTGCCTGGTTACCCCGAATATGTTTGTGCCTTGCTCTCATAGGCTCCTTTGCAAATCCCAGCCTTCATTTTGCTGAAATTCAAGAGAAGTAAAGATCTTGGAAATTAACAATATGGGCACAGAGCCAGGAATACCTAGAGGGAGAAAGGTGCTCTTACAAATCCCAATGGCATCTAAGCGGATTTGGCACCCAACTCCCATTGAATGACCATGGACCTTAGCTAACTGATTCACTTAGGAGAGCTGAGAAATCACACTAGGCACCTGTCTCCTTTTTTAGGTTTCTAAATCCATTTACAGCCCTGGCCCACAGATAACCTAGGAGCTGGGCTGGAATCAGAAAACCCCGTGGGAGATCCTAGGGTCTCTGTGCTCTGCAGGTGGTCAAACTAGAGGATCACAATGTTCCCTGTTGGCTTTAATATTAATGACTCTATAAATTTTTGCCTCTGGGCATTCTGCTTCTGAGCTGTGCCAGGCCCCAGAGAATGAGTCCCACAAGCCCTTAGGAAATAGACACGGGTAAATCTCCTTCCAACACTGTCAATCCTTTGATATCAATTTTGCTCAAAGCCAGCTCCACACAGCTCAGCTGCAGAGAGCACAGGTTTGTATCTAGTTCTGTCAGGTCCGTGTCGCAATGACAGGTGAAAGGATTACATAGCTGAGATTTTGGCGCCTAGACACTGCTAGATTGATGGACAATGACCAAAGAATACTGGTGCTGGATGACTGACTGCACTGCATGTCTGGAAAAACTCCAAAAAGACCAGTACTGTAAGTTTGCTATTTCAGCTAAATATGGTTGGTGGTTGACAGACGGGGGAAATAGAAGAACATAAAGAATAAGTAAAACTGAAACGTTTTAAGGGTTTTCCTATCAATTGTTCAAATGTCTGGAGCTGGTTAAAAAAAAAAACCCTAATGTAAATTTGATTTTTTCATAGAAATCCCAAAACTTATCATTTTCAGTGTTAAGATGCAAAATGCTTCTGGTGAAAACTTCAATTTCTTTAGCTCTAAACCCAAAACTGGGTTTTTGGTTTTCCTACAAAACATCAGACATATTCAAGAACAGCTGACCGATTCTGATGTGGTCTTCTTCCAAAACACATACATGTACACACACAAAATCAACCAAAAATTTCCAACCAGCCTTAAAGTATAAACCAAGGTGGAGAAAATTAATTTTGACAAATAGGTTCATATCCTCTAAAGATATGCTCTAGTTCAAAGAAGATTTATTTCAGGAAGTTCTACAGTCTGCGTTATACAGGAGGTCAGCCGAGATGATCACCGTTGTCCCTTCTGACCTTGGAATCTCTGAATCGTAATTTCAAACCCATTCATTCTATTGCATTGGTTTTTTGTCTGTGTTTCAGCAGTAATATGTTTCATGCAGAACAGCACCTTTAAAACCAGGATCATAGCTGAACCAAGCACCCAGACTTCTCTCTCTGACCATACCCATGGACATGTGGGAGGTCAATAGAACTAGAATCCAGATCTCCTGATGTACCACTAAGTCCAATGCCGTCAGCTGAGCACAAGGGCTGTAAAACGGTGCACAAAGCACACACAGGGTAAGACACGGCTCATCACTCCCCAGAGTTTCCAGTGCAAGTAGATGAGGCACAGAAAGGGGACACAGAGGCCCAGGAAGGGGAAGTGACTGGCCCAAGGTCATTCAGCAGGTCACTGGCAGAGCCCAAGTCTCCTGCCTGCCGCTGACCTGCAAAGCACGGACATAAAGTCAGAGAGGTAAATGCCAGCAGTAACGGAGGGATGCTCCCTGTCCATCACTGCACACAGATGGCAGCGCAGCTGGGATTTGGTGCCATAAATCAGTCTATAAGCACGTAGCAGCCTGTCTATGCTCAGAGCTGGGTGTGGACTCATGACAGACAAGCTGCCACTTAGGATGCTGGGTGAGGCAATGTCTTATCCTTGGGAAGGGGCGATCAGACAGTGGTGGGGTTTCTGGTATTTCAGGCCACAGATACACTTGGAGCTGTGGCTGTGATTCCTTGCCCACAGGCTAGCAGCCCCAGGTTCATACCCCTGGGTCCAGAAGAGTTTTCCCTAGTGTGATAATGCACCAGAATAACGCTCTGATCATCAGAAGCGAGGAGTCCTTTCTACTCCGAGTCCGAGAAAGTGAGAATTGTTCTGCTACATTGACATTCACAGAGACTATCACGGCCATTCCCTCTGTCATTCTAGTCCTAACTTTTGCCCTTCTTCTTCCCTCCACAGGCAGGAGACAATACACTGAGAAGGATAATGCAGAACCGAACAACTGTGACTGAGTTCCTTCTCTTGGGATTCTCTGACGTTCAGGAGCTGCAGATTTTACACTTTGTGTTTTTTCTAGTGATTTACCTGGCAGCCCTGGTGGGGAACCTTCTCATCATCACAGACATAGCTCTCAACTGCAACCTTCACACCCCCATGTACTTCTTCCTGATGAATCTGTCCATCTTAGACCTCGACTCCATCTCTGTCCCTGTCCCCAAATCCATGGCTAACTCCCTAACCAACACCAGGTCGATTTCTTATTCTGGATGCATCGCGCAGGTCTTTCTCCTTTTCTTCTTCACTTCAGCAGATATCGCCTTACTCACCGTCATGGCGTACGACCACTACGTTGCCATCTGCCAACCACTGCACTATGAGACTAAAATGAACAGGAGAGCTTGTGTCCAAATGGCGGCCAGTGCCTGGATCAGTGGGATTATCAATTCTGCACTGAATACCGGGAACACGTTCGCATCGACCTTCTGTGGGGGTAACACGGTGGATCAGTTCTTCTGTGAAATCCCCCAGCTGCTCAAGCTGGCCTGCCCTGACACGTACCTCAGTGAAGTTGGGTTTCTTGTATTTGGTGTGTGCTTAGCTCTAGGCTGCTTTGTTTTTATCATTGTGTCGTATGTTCAGATCTTCACTACGGTGCTGAGAATCCCCTCTGAGCAGGGCCGGCACAAAGCCTTCTCCACTGGCCTCCCTCACCTCACTGTGATTTCCTTATTATTTTGCACTGCTACTTTTGCCTACCTGAAGCCCACCTCCAGCTCTCCATCAGGGCTGGATCTCATGGTGGCTGTTCTCTATTCCGTGGTCCCTCGGATGATGAATCCCATCATCTACAGCATGAGGAACAGGAAGATCAAAGTTGCCTTGTGGAAAATGACTGGACTGAGACTATTCACCAAGAATAAAATGTCTGCCTTTCTCCCATCACCATGGTCTCATTCTATGTTTCTTTATATATGAAAGCAACTGATGATATTATTTTCCGCATGAGATCATAACATGAAATCTGTTTATGAACACTGGGGTATTTACACTGGCATGTATCTAGAGAAACACCACTGCAGTCAATGGAGTTAATATAGAGTTACACCAATGTAAGTTAAATATCTATCTATCATAAATCACAATCAGAACTCTGTCATTAGGACACAAGGAGATAGTTCGCTTCTATCTATGTGCCTGTCTATCTAATAGCATTTAGGTTTTCTATGTTGTGAAGAGCAATGCACAAAGATGGTGCTCAAAAAATATAATTCACAGCACAAGCAAATTCTCGATTCTTTTTAGATTGGATGTGACTAGATTTGCACTGGATAGTACATACAGTTCCAGATCAGTGCATGTAATGGTACTTTTCCATTTACATCAAGATTATAATGAAATTACCCCCGACAAGTAACTTACACCAGTGCTTACGTTATTATAGAGTGACCAGAATCTTTTAGCCAAGATGTCCTCTGTGTTAACTAAGAGCTGGGAGAAATCCGACAGGTGCAGAAGAGCACATGGTTTGGACAGAGACCAAAGACAAAATTGTCTTCATAAGAACATAGTGTTCAAACTTGTTTATACAATAGTAAAAATCAAGACTGCCTCCTCTAAACTCAGTGGCCTTACTACTGGGTTATACCAGTGTAAATCAGAACAGAACCTATCCCTCCACATACACATCTATCTGTCTATCTGTGATATGTATGCAGTCACTGTCATGCTACCAGAGAGCCTAGCATGTAAAACCAGTAGCTAAAGTGGAGTCCTTAGTGGACTTCATGGAGTATCCGTCTCTTCTCCTACTTCAGGATAAAAAATCTACTTGGGGTATGAGAGGCTCTTTTGTTTGCTTGCTTTCATCTTCCTATATTTTGTCTTGTTTATTGATTTGTTTGTTGCTTTGTTTCCTTTTTCTAGATTTGTTTAGCTTTGGGGAGGCTTGGGTAAGTTTGATTAGATGGCAGTGTCTTTCTTTCTTTCTTTGGCCAGAGAGTGCGGAAGTTTTGCTTTCCACAAGGATGAAAAAGAGGAAAAGAATTTCTGTAAGTGTCATGATGGCTGCATTCTTCTGTAGGTGATTATTTTAATGCAGCTGGGTTTTGATCATGTTATTAATGATTTGTTAGAGCATCTAGAGCCTTGAAGAGGCATATTTTAAAATATATTTATCTAAATAAATAAATAAAAATGCTGTGACATTCTTGCTATGATGTAAAGGGATTTGTGAAGAAAATTGTGTTGCCCTGCTTCCTGCTGATAATCTGTCCTTTGATAACGAGGTCAAATTTTTTTATCCCATTGAGATGTTTGGTGTGATGGGCATGGAGTTGCTATGCAATATTTTCTTTTTTTTTGTTTGGGTTTTTTGTTTGTTTGTTTGCATGTTTTTGTTTTGTTTTGTTGTTCCTTCTGCGGCAAATAGGGGAGAAAGCTGTTTGGTCACACAACTCAGAACCAGTCACAGCTCCAGAGGGAAGAACTGCAGGCAGCAAACCCAGTTAGACCTGTTGGGAAACCACAGCTGATGCACAGAGGACTGTGGCCCGGGACCCATTTTGAGAGGGAGAGAATTGCATGATTCGACCCTAAGCAAAGGGCAGGCACAAGGCCAAGAAGTGAAGGGTGCACTCAGAGATACCAGGAAGGGGGCAGAGATGCAGCAAGCCCTATAATTATAACAGTTGGGATTTACACATTAACAGCAAAGGCAGCTGGATTTGACTAATGGCCACCCATCCGCACAAGGTTCTGAATGTGTCTAAAGGTACTCTGGATCACAGACGTTGGTTGTCATTGTTATTATATTTATGATTAATTATTGATATTATTATACCATGTTTGGGCATGGGAGTATATTCTAAATATGTGCTAGATAAAAGCAAAGCTGTTTTGAGTGGTTACATTTTAACATGCTCTGTTTCCCTTTCCTGGCTGGATACGCTAATACATTATAAACGAGTTTCCTAAAAATGAAGGGGGAGCTCCTCACTTGGTCCAAATCATCGGTGCTTCTTGTCCAAACACAGCGATTATGAATTTAAAATTCAACTCCTTTGAATATTCTGAACTAAGGCACTGATCTGGAAAAACTCTTAAACAAGTACCTAACTTTAATCATGTGAGTAGTCCCATGGAAGGCTTAAATTTACATGCTAAAATGCTTCTTTGGTTGAGAGTGTATGAATGAGATATTCAGCTGGGCCTAGAATGCATCTCCTCTTCATTTTCTGAGGAGTTCAGCAACTCCCTTATGTTTCTTTGAAAATCCTATCCCAGTTGCATCAAGTTCACTTTTCCATGAACATCAATGTCTGCTTTGCTGGAGTATTCAGGGACTGTATGTACAAAGGGGTCATTCATTCAACTGGTTTAAATGTAAATAAATGTAAAATGACTATTCACAGAAAGATGTTTTCCTGTATTCATTCAGTGCTTCAAATGCCAGAGTGTAGAAACTCACTCAATCTTCTGGTAGATGTAAATAAAGGTGCAACTCACAAATGTTGTATCTTGTAATGCTGTGCTATGTATTTCAGTAAATACCAATGTCCATTGATCGCCTATCAGCTCAAACATCTGCCTGCACAACTCACATGTCTAGAAGTTAGGCCTCATTAAAACCATCAAGGTCCTGACTTGCTCCTCTTCTGTTGGTGGAGGAAGGAGAATGTTTTGGTCAATGAATGCGCAATGTTCTGATGATGAATGAAAAGGGGAGAGGTCTACAGTAGGATTGGGCCCTTTGACACCAGGATGGGATTTGACGCACCAAGTGCTACAGCACCTGTAGTACCTCCCTTTGGTAGAGAGAGGAACTGTTCGGCTGTTCTTTGTGGCCTCATTCAAGCATTAGGATTTGGGGACCTGGGTATGTCTGTTACTTTACACACAAAACTGATAAGGGGAAGAGAGAGAGAGAGAGAGAGAGAGATCAACACTGAGAAGGGCCGGCTTGGAGAGAGCATGCAGTGTGACTGCCCATGTCATCGGTGCTGGTTAGATCCTTAAGGTGGAGATTTTCATAGATTTTGAAGCCAGAAGGACCATTCTGATCACCTAATCTGACTCCTACGTAAGACAGGCAAAACAACCTCCCCAAAATAGTTCCTAAAGCAGAACTTTTAGAGAAATACAATCTTGATTAAAAATGACCGCCTTATTTCAACCTGAATTTGTCTACCTTCAACTTCTAGCCATTGGATCATCTTATACCTTCCTTGCTAGATTGAAGAGCCCGTTATGAAATAGTTGTTCCCTATGTAGATATGTGTACCCAAAGCCTTCTTTTGTTAAGCTGAATCAATTGAACTCCTTGAGTCTATCACTATAAGGTATGTTTTCTAGTCCTTTAATCCTTCAAATGGTTCTTCTCTGAACTTTTTCTAGTTTATAAACATCCTTTTTGAACTGTGGGCACCAGACCTGGACACAATATTCCAGCAATGTTCCCTATGTAGACTCTGTACAGAACACAATGATTTTCAGGATTCTGGTCATTTTATAATGCTGATGAACCTCAGACACTCAGAAGGGATTTAACTCAAACTGGGGAAAAGGGCATCCCAGGATTTCGTTGGTTTCAAAGTTCTCAAGAGCTTGACAAATTAAGATGCTGTGGGTTAAGAAATCCCTCTCCTCCTTGCTTCTCTGCCACATTGTCCGTGAGTAGAAGGCCAGAGTCACCACAGCACAGGCGGAGCTCTGGAGGAGCGTGGGTAAGCAGCCATGAGTCTCAAACACACTGGTTTAATGGTCAAGGACAGAAGGACTGTGGGCTCCCAGGGCCAAAGGAAGGGCATTATTCAAAAAATCTGAGCCTGTGTCCTAGAGCCCCAGAGGGAGAACTATGACAAGACTCTACCCAGATACAGTAACCTTGGAAGTATCTGGGATTCTCTCTCTCCCCCCCACTTTGTTCCTTCCCCTTTTTTCTCCTGAACCATTCTCTTTGCCTTCCTTTGCTTCCCTCCTGCCTTTCTCCATCCTATCTGGAAAGCTTTCCAATGTGCAGTTCCTGCAGTCTTAATGTTAGTTAATCAGTGGGTGTTTAACATGGGAGACACACTGGATATGTCAACACTGCAATGTAAGCCCAGGTTCAGTGGAAATCGAGTCAGCAAAGCTTGGGATTACACATCCTCCCTTGCAAATTTTTGTACCCAGACTTCAACCTAGGTCTCCAGCATCCATCCCGCTGTACATAGGCCTCCATCCAACCAGCCATATCCCAAACTTCCTAACTCGCTGTTGAAATATGGCTGCTCGAGCCCTATCTTCATGGTGCAATGTGGGAAAACTTGACTGTGCGCCCGTGTCATAGGAAGTTCGAGCAGCCAGCACCCTCCTGTGCCACCATGTGGGTCTGCATGCTCCCAGCAAATGAAGCCAGCCACATGGAGGAGTCGCCATTTGAAGAACTTTGCTCATGTGGGCTTTCACTCTCGTGTCAGGAAATGAGCCAAGCTTCTGTGAGCTGCTGATGGATGTTCCAGCAGCCTTTTCTGACCCACTGAAGGCCCCTGACAAAGCTCATGATGGAGCAGGAGGACACAGACATGGCAGACTTGCACATCACATTCGGTTGGTTAAGCACGGGGATAAATTGCGTAGGGTGGTTGTGGAATCTCCATCACTGGAAATGTTTAAGAGCAGGTTTGACAAACACCTGTGAGGGATGATCTAGGTAATACACAGTCCTGCCTTGAGTGCAGGGCACTGGACTAGATGACCTCTCGAGATCCCATTGAGTTGTACATGTCTTTGATTCTATGTGGCATAAACCTGACCCTAGTCACACTAGTGCGTCACTCCACTCTTAGCTTCGTTCCTGCTCTGCAGCAACTTGGTAGTCCAGCATTAATGCAGAAGTAGGACTTCTGTTGAGTTAATATGATGGTCACCATTTTGGTTGACACCTTGTGGTTGCACCAGGGACCTCCAGAGCTAAGGGCATGAGTCCTTGCAGCTTGAGATAAACTGCCAGGTTCCCTGGTAGGGGTCTGACAGACTCACAGGATTGGGGGGTTGAGTGCAGAGGGGATTCGTAACACAGAGACCAGTGGATGGCATTTGGTACACGTGACTCTGTGAGGCTGCTTTATCTGAACTGGAATCACCTCTCTCAGCCTCCGGACAGGCCTCACAGACATTTGCACTAATCTGATGTCACTGATATTGCAATTTATTCTCAGGCACACATGGTCACTCGGATTCTCACACTCCAGAATGCATGGCTAACCCAGGCCTATCCAGCGTGCCTCCTTGTCCCCCTCTAGTGGTCAGAACTTGCATAGCATCTTATGAGTCTGCTATTGCCTCCGTACAGGTCACTTAGTGCTTGTAGCACCAGCAGCATGGGGTCCTGCTTGAAAATCTACAGGTCCTGTGTTTAATCCCTACAAACCTTCCGTCAAGGGACATTGAGAGAAAGACATATCTACGCATTACAAATTATCTTCCAGATTGTAATTATTATCCCCATTTAACAGATGATAAACTGAGGAATGCAGAGATGAAGTGACTGAACAAAGTCAGAGAAATAGTTGGGATTGGATGTCCTGGCCCCTCTAGCCCTTTAATCATCATCATCATCATCCCCAAAATACTTTAGAATCAGGGAAATGTCAGTTACAACATAAGGAAGTTGAAGAAGTGAGGAAAGAATATTACAGATGAATAATAATTACTCTATGCAACAGCTCGACTCAAAAATTTGACCAAAGCCATTAATATATGGGTGATGCCAGCAACATGGTGCAGTGCCAGAGGGATTAAGTGGAATCAAAGGAGAAGGAAAGAAAAGGCTATCTAAAAAGAAAGCTCTTAGTGAGACACAAAGTATTGAATATCAGTCAAGACACAGATAGGATGTAAATTCATTGATGTGATGAAGGAAAAGATCTGCTATCTCTGGAAGCAGCAATTGACAATGAAGAAAATAACATCAACGTACAGTCAATGTAAAAGATCATCTGGAAGCAATGAGTGAATCTGCATCCCAGCCCAAAAAATCATAAAAAAAGGAGAAAGCAAATCGCTTAAGAAATTCTTGAAAGATTTACACAGAAATTAATGCATGGACAGTGATGGAGAGAGATCGACCCCGTTAATGATAGATTAACATTTGAAATCAAATTAACCATGTGGCGTTTGGGGTTATAGCCCCTGAATCAAAAGCGCTCTAGAGAATGAAGAGGCAAAGACTTTATGGGCTCTGGCAATTGTCATAGACCAAACGATGCAGGCCAACAGGTTGGACGTGGTTGTTGTAGACAAACAAGATCACGTTAATTGATATTGCCAGACAAGCAGACAGAAGCATGAAAAAAAAATCCGAGAAGATGGCAAAGTTTGAAGAACTCTGCCACAAAGTGCAACAACTATGGGAACTAGAAAAAGGGCAATCCTGGCAATTACTGGAGCCCCTGGAGAGACCCCTAAGGGTAGGAATGAGCTGATCAAGAACACGTTAGGAATGCAAGACATCATGGTCAGTGACCTCCAGCCAACTGTGTTCTTAGGCACTGTGATAATTTTAAGGGACGTCAAAGCAGAATGAGGATATTTGAGCAACTAAAATGCAGACAAGAGAGGCGCAGGGTGGGAAGGGAAACAGGGAACATCAGTTGAAGAGACTTGCCTCCTCTGTTACGTAGGCCAGAGAACTTTCCCCAGACTAATTCCTAGAGCAGATCTTGAGGAAAAAAACCAATGTATCGTAATTTAACAATTGTCAGTGATGGAGAATCCACCATGACCTGCTGCAAATTGTTCCAATGAGATTTGGGTACCTAAGTCCATGAAAACAACCTTAAATACCCCCTTTTAAGCTAAGTTCCTAAAATGTTTAAAGGTGACTCACTTCACACAGATCAAGGTGTAGCCCATGATACAATGAGGTTCTTTGTCCCTCTCTGTTGGCTAGAACATAGAGAGAGCATCTCTGCCACAGGCTTTCAATTTATGGCTCTGGGATTTGATCTCAACTAGTAGACACTCATGTTTTTCTACTGAGAGGTTAGCCTGTCCAACCCTTGTAGATGTCCCTCTCAAACTTAGCCTAAGAGCTGCAGCAGCCTCTGAGGTCTATATGAGGGTGTGGTAGGTAATGCCCCATCTTCACTGCCTTCTGCTCAAGTTCTCCCACTAAATACTTGTATGGCCCCAGATACCACGGTTCCCAAGTGCCCAGCAATCCTTAACGTGCGTAACCTCTCCCCATTCCCGCAGTGTAAGGACAGAGTGTAATTAATCCTATTTAAAAGAGGCAGAACAGAGGCAGGAGAGTAGGTGGGAGTTATCCCAGGTCACGAAGGTTGTCTGTGGCAGAGCAAAAACTGAACACATCTTCCCAGCGTCCAAGACCAGCACCCTTCCTTCAAATCCATCCCCTCCAACTATTCATAGCAACTGAACACCATCCGTTATGGTCAATGTTTTTAGAGCCTGTTGACATCCTTTTGCAAGACATGTCAGCAGAGTGTAGGCAAAAAACTGAGTTTTTGGGTGGGGGTGTCATCTAATGTTTCAATTTTACATCAGAAAATTTCAGTTAGAATTAGCTTTTCCTTTAATTTAAATCAACATTTCCTTCTGGAAAAAAAATCACTATAAAAAAAAGGGTTTGGTTGGAATCAAAATATTTAACAGGAAAATTGTTTTTTTCACTTATAGTTTTCACACTTTCATGAGAAAATTTCAATAAAGTAAAATAAAACTTTTCATTTCATTTGGATTCAAAAGGTTCACTTCTTACTCTTTGCAAGGTAAATTGTGAGAAAAAGTTACTCTTTCTCATTCTTTTCTTCTTAGTTTTCCTTCCACAATTTTAGTGTGGAAAATGGGATAAAATTTTTTTTTAAAAAAAGCAAAACAAGGAAAGAGACTTAATATTTGAAGCCTAAACATGGAAAAATAACATTTGGAAGGTCTAGAGCATCAGAGTTGTAGATGAATTAATGGACCCAGTAGGAAACCAGTGCTTTTGTAGATGAAACCACTCCCTGTCACTCTCAGGACAAGATCATCACTGGAGAGACAAGTATCTGCTGAATTAGGATACTCCTGAAGAGCAGCTGAGGGTGCGACCCGTCCATGCCTAGGGCAGCCACCTGAAAATGCCAAGGTCAGGACAGGCTGTAAAAGGAGAACAGATTTTCCCAGCACTGATGGGTGACACTGAAGTCAGATTTCCCAACCACCCACAAACAGTGCTTCTGATTCCCCCACACCGGTTATCAAGAAGCCAATATAAAAATATACACAGCCCCCTTTACTGCATTCCAGTCTCTGGCTCCCAATCCGCCACTAGGTCCAGTAAAGAGAGAAGTTATTTAAAACGCTATGCTCTTTTCCAAAAAGGTTTCTCCTGACCCCAAAGGGTCAGCCACAGCACCATATCAGTATAAGTTTGGATCTTACTCAAAATACCACGCTGCCAGCCAATGCTTTAGTAACTAAAACTAAAGGTTTATTGTAAAAAGAAATAAACAAACTATAAGAGAAATGTTAAAGGTTTAAAGCAATCAGATACATACAAATGATGTGAAAGTCCATATATATCAGGTTACTAATAGAATTATGGAGTTTGCAGGCTTGTATGGTCCCTCTGGTGAACATCCAGTACCTGGATGGGTCTCAGTCCTTTGTTTCACAGCTTCAGATCAGTTGTAGATGAGCTGATCCAGAGGTAGGTGAAGACTGAAGACAGACTAAAGACAAAATGGATGCAGTGCAGCTGCCTTTTATGTCCTTTGGCCTTTGCCATGCTGCTTGTGGAAATTTACAGGAATAAAATGGAGTCCAGAGTCACATGAGTCAGTCCTCCACTTAGGAAGGAAGAATCCCATGCACAGCTATAGACTGGGGACCGACGAACTGGGCAGCAGCTCTGCAGAAAGGGACCTGGGGGTAACGGTGGATAAAAAGCTGGATATGAATCAGCAGTGTGCCCTGGTTGTCAAGAAGGCTGATGGCATATTGGGCTGCATTAGGAGGGGCATTGCCAGCAGGTCACGGGAAGTGATTATTCCCCTCTATTCGGCATTGGTGAGGCCACATTTAGAATATTGTGTCCAGTTTTGGGCCCCCCACTACAAAAAGGATGTGGACAAGTTAGAGAGAGTGCAGCGGAGGGCAACCAAAATGATTAGGGGGTTGGAGCACGGGACTTATGAGTAGAGGCTGAGGGAACTGGGCTTCTTTAGTCTGCAAAAGAGAAGAGTGAGGGGGGATTTTATAGCGGCCTTTAACTACCTGAAAGGGGGTTCCAGGGAGGATGGGGCTAGGCTGTTCTCGGTGGTGGCAGATGACAGAACAAGGAGCAACGGTCTCAAGTTGCAGGGCGTGAGGTCTAGGTTGGACATTAGGAAAATGTTTTCTACTAGGAGGGTGGTGAAGCACTAGAATGGGTTACTTAGGGAGGTGGTGGAATCTCCATCCTTAGAGGTTTTTAAGCTGAGGCTTGACAAAGCCCTGGTTGGGATGATATAGCTGAGGTTAGTCCTGCTTTGAGCAGGGGGTTGGACTAGATGACCTCCTGAGGTCCCTTCCAACTCTAATATTCTATGATTCTATGATTCTATGCCTGGCTTCTCCCCCTCGGCCCATTGTACCTGTGAATTTCTTTAATGGGCCATTAAGCAGGCTAGTGCTGCAGCCCTCCTGTTTGGGGTGTGACCCAGACACAGTACAATTTGAAATACAGATGTATCAAACATATCCATAACTTCCATTACACATATAACACATGAACATAAACATCATCATCTTACTTAGCACATTATAGCCTTTCTAACAGTACCTGGCATGGCATATTTCACATGAATTACCATGATTTTGACATATTGATGTTAAACAACATAATAAATGCCCCCCCCTCCCCCCGCAATCTAGCCAGCGTGACAGAGGGCACAGTGTTCAACTGAGAAGAACTAAGAAAATTCCCCAATAAAGCTTGTTAGCTAACATGAATAAAAATGAATGTGATATCAGTCATTTGGAGGGAAAAGAAGGGAGAATTAGAAAAAGGCCTTATTTATAATAGTTATTTTTCTTCAAAGGCAGGTATTTTTTAAGTGCGCAAAATGGGCCAGCAGAACTTCACCACGACGGTGACTGAATTTGTCCTCCAGGGTCTCACCCAGAGCCGGGAGCTAAAGCATTTTTTCTTCATCATCTTCTTCATCGTATACGTGGCCACCTTTTTGGTAAATTTCACCATCATCATCACGGTGATCACAGACCATCGGCTCCACACCCCCATGTACTTCCTGCCGGCCAACCTGGCTTTCCTAGATGTCAGCGACTCATCCGTTAATACCTCTAGAATGCTTTGGGGTCTCCTCTCCCAGTGCAAAACCATCTCGTTCAAAGAATGCCTCTTCCAGATGTTCTCTTTTCACTTCATCAAGGGCATGATGATATTTTTCCTTGTTGGGATGGCGGTTGATTGGTATGTGGCCATCTATAAACCATTGAGATACTTGATTATCATGAACCAGGGTGTCTGCGTGGGGATAGTGGCACTAGCATGGCTGGGTGGATTGGCTCACTCTGCTGCTCAGATTGGACTGCTCCTCCAGCTACCGTACTGTAGGCCGAACATCCTGGACAATTTCTACTGTGATGTCCCACAGGTCATCAAACTGGCCTGCACCGACACCCATATGGTCGAGCTGCAGATGGTCTTCAATGGGGGAGTGCTCCTCGTAGTCGTATTCATCATTCTGCTGATTTCTTACGCCATCATCTAAGATCAGGATACACGTCATGGACGGGAAGTGCAAGGCTCTGTCCACCTGTGGAACCCAGATCACCGTAGTGTGCTTAATATTCATACCCGTCATCTTCATCTATGCTCGGCCCTTCAAGAAGTTTGCCTTAGTGATCAATGGCTCCATGTTTAGCTGGCAACCTGTCACAAGCGGAGTGTCCCAGGGGTCGGTCCTGGGGCCGGTTTTGTTCAACATCTTCATTAATGATCTGGAAGATGGGGTGGATTGCACCCTCAGCAAGTTTGTGGATGACACTAAGCTTGAGGAGGGGGTGGTAGATACCCTGGAAGGTAGGGATAGGACACAGAAGGAGCTAAACAAACTGGAGGATTGGGCCAAAAGAAATCTAATGAGGTTCAACAAAGAAAGGTGCAGAGTCCTCCACTTAGGAAGGAAGAATCCCATGCACAGCTATAGACTGGGGACCGACGAGCTAGGCAGCAGTTCTGTAGAAAAGGACCTGGGGATAACAGTGGATAAGAAGGTAGATATGAGTCAGCAGTGTGCCCTGGTTGTCAAGAAGGCTAATAGCATATTGGGCTGCATTAGGAGGAGCATAGCCAGCAGGTCGCAGGAAGTGCTTATTCCCCTCTATTTGGCATCGGTGAGGCCACATTTAGAGTATTGTGTCCAGTTTTGGGCCCCCCACTACAAAAAGGATGTAGACAAGTTGGAGAGAGTCCAGCGGAGGGCAACCAAAATGATTAGGGGGCTGGAGCACAGGACTTATGAGGAGAGGCTAAGGAAACTGGGCTTGTTTAGTCTGCAAAAGAGAAGAATGAGGGGGGATTTGATAGCAGCCTTTACCTGAAAGGGGGTTCCAGGGAGGATGGGGCTAGGCTGTTCTCGGTGGTGGCAGATAACAGAACAAGGAGCAATGGTCTCAAGTTGCAGTTGGGGAGGTCTAGATTGAACATTAGGAAAAAGTTTTTCAGTAGGAGGGTGGTGAAGCACTGGAATGGGTTACCTAGGGAGTTGGTGGAATCTCCATCTTTAGAGGTTTTTAAGCTGAGGCTTGACAAATCCCTGGCTGGGATTATTTAGCTGAGGTTAGTCCTGCTTTGAGCAGGGTGTTGGACTAGATGACCTCCTGAAGTCCCTTCCAACTCTAATATTCTATGATTCTATAAGGTGGTGTCCGTCACTTACACAATAATCACCCCCATGCTGAACTCAATGATCTACACGCTGAGAAACGCTGAGATGAAAAAGGCCATCAAGAGACTGATGAGCAGAATCTGTTCTCAGGGAGGAAACTAAAGACATAATTTATTTTTGAGGGATCATTTTGATAAGAAACCAGACCTCAACTTACCAGAGAAGGAATGCATACGCCACGTGAACTGTGTATTCCATCGAAAGATATCACATCCTGCACACTCATGAAACATTGCATCCGTAAATAAATTACAGACCATGGACCATAATCCCCTTTGAAGTTTGTGCAGCTAGCTGCTGTAAAGCAGCATAGCTCCATTAGACTAGATGGATCATATTCCTAGCTGGTGTAAATCAATGTGCAGTTGTTGCATTGCAGCCAGTAGACCAAATCCCCAGCTGTAAACCTGAATGGCTCCACTGGAGTCAATGGCTGAGATTCCCCATTGATGCTATTCAGTGTGTTCTGTAAATATTTTACATCAGATGAGGATATGACCTTGAGAATTTCGGGTAAAAGAATTTCCTATGAATGATTTCAAACCCTGGAGAAGAAATCACAAAGATCATAACCTTCTTCTGAGGAGAAAAATATTGAAAAAAATTATGTAATATAAATAATTCCTAACTGGTATGAAGATTTTATTATAGAATGTTCCTCTAAATTAATTGGGATATTCTGATATTTTATGGCTTCCCCTTTCCTGTCTTTTACAAATATACAGCTTATTTGTATTTCCCAAAGGACAAGTCAGCAATATGTTTTAATATAATTCAGTCTTTCCTTTTACCGAGAATTAAGGGGTTGGATTGTTTGTTTGTTTTAATAGATAGATCTATTTATATTTATATATTTATAGGTTCAACTAACGTTGTCTTTGATTGTCTATTCCTGAAATAAAAATGTATTTACAAAGATCTCAAATGATATTTACTTTACTTTTCAGGAGAAGAATGACATGAAAGAAACAGATTACCGTCTCCATGAGATAGAGCTGTTGGCCACGATTTTCAGTCTTTCCATTTTAGATACTTATAAGGTATCCATAACAGAGTATCTGAGTGCCTCACAAGTGCCTCACAAGTCACAGAAGGTAGCCATAACCCCCTGCAACTTGAGACCGTCGCTCCTTGTTCGTCATCTTCCACCACTGAGAACAGCCTAGCTCCATCCTCCCTGGACACCCCCCCCCTTCAGGTAGTTGAGGCTATCAAATCCCCCCCACTCTTCTCTCCTGCAGACTAATGGGATGGGCATTGGGATATGAGATCTTCCCCTGCTAGGGGTTGTTGACTCCAGTCCTGCTGGGGGAACACACACTGCATATTGCATGGCCTATCAGGGTCACCTGCTGCATAAAAAATGGCTCGTTGATGAGATAACCAAGGTGATGATAGAACCAGGTCAAGCCCTGCTGTTAGAAAATAAAGTTAGCAGGAGTCAGGCAGTGAGACTGCCTGTAAGTTCACAGGAACTGGGAAAACCTGATCTGGCATTACACACACACAGTGCGAAGAACCACTAGATACAGCATGTTCCAGAAAGGTGCCTTGCTGGAGGCAGAGTGTGTGTTTTTGCACAGAGGGTAGCAAAGCAAACCAAGTGTGCAGGCGAGGAGGCTGACTGGCATCTCTGTCCTTTTTGAGCAGCCGCATTTCAAGATTGTTCCCTGGGTAAATGTGTTCTCGGACGTAGGTCCAGACAGCAAAGCTCTGCTCTCCTTTTCTCTGCTGTCTGTCAGGAGCAAGCCTGGTGGTGTCAAGATACTGATACCTGTGCAACTGGGACCAAATTCATGGCAACACTATAGTCCTGTGTTACGGATCACACGCCCTTCCCCCAGCCAGGGATAGAACCCAGGAGTCCGAGCCCCCTGCTCGATCTAAACCTGCAGAGCCCTTGTGGTTTATGTCTGACGCTCCTAAGAACTTCAGGGTTTCAGCTAGTCACCGGCAAAGGTGAGGAGGGGAGTCACCTCCCCCTGCAACAACATTCTGGTTTTGGGGAGAGGGGGGTTGTTTGTGTTGTTGTCGTCTTGGTCTGAAGCACTGGGACAGCCCTGGCTGGAGATAGGACAGTGGGTGGGGTGGGCCAGGGCTCAGAGGTGGCACCGAGTCAAACACTCAGGTGCTCGGCTGGCTGCGTCTTGCTCACATGCTCCGGGTCTAACTTTCCCCCAGCTCAGACTGGCAGTGAGCTTGGGATTGTTCAGCCTTCCTCTGCAGCCCGTGGGTGGGGGTCAGTTGCCAGAACTAGCTGGCTGTATCTCCTTTAATCGTTTCCCTGCCATCGTGGGGGCCGTAGGGACTGGTGCAGAGCAATCCCTGCTATTGTCCACCTGCGGCACAGAACAGTTTAGCTAACTGAGGTTTGTAATACCCTTGGTCTAACTTCAGTTGCTAGGCGTTGGCCTCAGATATACAGACGTTGAGACACGATGAGCTGCCGGTCCCTTCTGGGGACCCCACTGCCCTCTGAGAGCTGGAAAAAGAACCCAGGAGTCCTGGCTCCCAGGCCAGTCCTCTGACCACTAGACCTCACTCCCCCTGCCTGTGCTGTGTCAATCCTTGGCATTAACGGAAGCTGTTGTTTTTCCCTCCCGTATCTTTCATGGGAGTTAGAGCCATTTACGTAACCATGGAGATTAGACTGCAAATCCCCTGGGGAATTAGTTTGTTTTGATGTCTGAACGTTTCTCGCTCTGGGTATTGATGATTTGGGGCCGCTGGCGGAGCCAATTACAGAGCTGAGCGGAGTTTGCCGCTAGGACCCTGGATGGGCTTGGGAGGGGTCTCCTCATCCTGAGCCCCACTATGTAAAGCCCCCCCCAAAGCCAGGCCCCTCACCCCCATGCCCGGTTCTCCTTGGGAGATGTGTGTGGCGGGGAGGACTGTGTGTGTATTTTGTGGGGGGCTGTGTGTGAGGATGGGGGAAATCTGGGTGGGGTGGTTGGGTGGGGTGGCTGGGAAGATGGAGGCTCTCCCTGGCACTCCCCTGAGTGCCCACATGTTATTCAGGCATCAAATCCAGTTCCAGCTGCTCCTACATGCCCCAGAGACCATGTCCCAGGGACCCAGCATCTCAGAGAGCAGATATCAGCCCCCTCTCGCCTCCGAACAGAATAAACAATAAAATAATCAATAAATAGCATAATTATCAATTGGCTCCATACATTCATTTCACATCTAATGAGTGTTTGCACAGTTAACCGGATTGCTATATTAATACAGATTTCTCTATATTAGCTTTAGATTTTCCTTCTGCAAAGCCCTTAGGCCCAATCCACAGCTGATGTCTTTGGATCTGTCCAAACTCAAGGTAAAGAATTTTAAAAAGTCCTCTTGGTTCAGTTTTGTATCATCATTATTTAGACAGGGAGAAAGGTTGGGGTAAAATTTTCCAAGGTGCTTAAGTGGTTTAGGAGTCTAATCCCATTTTCAAAAGGGATTTTTGGCCAGCTTGTCAATGGGATTTAGGTGCCTAATGTTACCAGATTTGCCTTTCACCTTGGGGTATGCTCATTTATTAGGATTACCTTCCTGGAAAAGGAGGGGGTGATTCTAGGGGTGTGATTAGGGTTACGTTCGTGGAAGGGGTGTGATTTTAGGGGTGTGATTCTACTAATGTAGTGCTTGTGTTACTTGTGTGTTCATATGGCTACAAGACCCCTCTCAATTGAGCTATCCTGCAGGACCTAAGGTTTTCAGGGCTAGGTTCCTCCAGCACCAGTTTCAAATAAACCCCCCCCCCCAGATACACACACACATTCCAGATTAACTGAGTGCATCTGAGCAGACTGGGCTATCAGCACTCTCAGCTGACACCTTATTTGTCCCTGGACTCAATCAGGCTAGGTGATACCACACTTTCAGAGGCCACCCTTATATGCCCCTTTGCAACACACCAGAATAGAGCACACTTCTTGAGCAGGCTGGGTCCAAACAGCACTTTTTGTCCCTGGACTCAATCAGGCTGGTCAAACAGCACTTTCAGCCACCACCCTTATTTGCCCCTGGACTCCATAGGCTAGGCAGAGCAGCACTTCTCAGCTTTCCCCATCATATGGCCCTTTACACCACAATTGTTCTAGCAGGAAACCCCATAGGATTTTTGGGCAGTCCAGGGATCTTTGGCTTAGGTAAAAGAAGTGTTGCTGCAGAGTAAGACAGGGAAGGCAATAACACAACGGAGGAAATAAAGTTTGGATAGAGAAATACTGGGAACCAGCATGATTGTAACCGTTATTTTATTGCCAGGCATATAACATTTATGATACTAATAGTAATACCATACAAGGAGAGAAAACAATCAAACGCTTACAATACTACACAATTACAGTTGGGGTATTGGAGAAAGCTAGCCCAGGTTTGATTACAAAGTAGAAAGTTATACCTGGACTAAGAAAGAGAGAGAGAGAGTGTTGGGGGAAGGGGAAATGCGGGGGGTCTCACCACTCAATGCAGCTCAGAGGTTCCTAGGAGACAGGCTGTCCAGCTTAGGGTCTGGAGCGCTGTAGACAGGCAGAGCCCCCAACACGATCAGTCAGGAAGAGGGAAAGTTCCAGTGGGACTGATGCAGAATTTGGATCCAAGCATCAGACAAGAGGTTTGAACTTGGGTAAGGGTTTTTGTAGATGCCAGGTTTGTTTATGGGTAAACAATGTCTCAAGGATGTATCCCCGAGTGGTGTTCTTTATGTTGGACAAAAGGAGATCATCACTCCTGGCTATGGGCAGTTTTCCTTGAGGGAGCTCACAATGCAACCAGGCATATTCAGTGTTTTACATATCAATAACTAGAATGGTCTGATAACTGCGGAGCTGGGTGTGTACAGGTGTGAGTGCTCCATGCAATGTATTAATTGAGATGCCTCCCTTTTACATCTTTGATGTAGTTGAGGCATGGGGAGTTGTATCACCCTTGATGGGAGGGTTTTAGTTGTGTCCACTGCCTTTTCATATTGAGATGCCTTTGGTTTCTGGTTCAAGCAGGGGCTGGGGGGGGGGGGGAGTATTCAGATGAGCCAGAGAGAGTTGGATTTTGCGCCCTGGTTCCCCAAGAACACAGAGCTGCCAGGTAACAAGTGACCATGGAAGCATGGAGGTTAGAGACCTGAGATTATAAAATCAACATTTCTTGCCCAGGAAAGATCCAGCCTTTTGGGAAGAATAGAAATATCCACATATTTCTGAATGCAAAACTATCTAGAAGATTGTTTTTCCCAGTCCTCTCCTAGCATGACTGGCTTCCTAAGCATGTAATAAGGTCTCATTCCAATTTATCACCAGTGTGAAGAATTTCACACTTTGTTGTCCATGCGGCCCAACTGTTGGATATTTGAGGCTCACAGAAGTGTATTTTGGAAAATACCAAAATACTTTTTTGGTTTTGTTTGTTACTTGATCTCTGGCAAAAATATTGCAGACCAGGATGTAATCGCGTTGCTCAATGCTTTGAAGGGTAACTGTCTAATCTGAACACTGGCTGTAACAAAGGGACAGACCTCAATCTTATCACACTGTGCTTTGACTCTGAATTACTTAAGGAACATTTGTAATTGAAATCACAGGTTTAATCATTATTACTGTCTATTTGCTGCTCTCTGTGATGTTCTGCCATCTAGAGACCATGAGGAAGGATACATATAACATTGGCCACATTAAGCTTTACTACCCCAATGCCCAGTATACAGTATAGCCACCCCTCCCCATTCCTGATGGTCTGTTGCCCCGAGTGGCCGTTTGCCCAGGAATATTGTTGCTTGTGCAGCTGGCCCTGTGCAAAAACAAACAGCACACGGCAGAGAAAAACAAACCCCAAAACACCACTCTGGGCTGTATTAGCAGGAGTGTTGTGAGCAAGACACAGTAAGCAATTATTTCTCTCTACACCACACTGAAAGGCCTTAGTTGTGGGTCATGTGTCCAGTTCCGGGCACATATTTCAGGAAAGAAGTGGATAAATTGGGGAAAGTCCAGAGGAGAGCAACACATATGATTAAATGTCTGGGCAGCATGAGCTATGCGGGGAAGTTGAACAATTAGGGGTTATTTAGTCTGGAGAAGAGAAGACTGGAGGGGCCAGGGGACATGGGAAGAAGTTTCAAGCAGATAAAAGGTTGTTACAAGGAGGAGGGTGAAAAGCTGTTCTCCTTCACCTCTGAGGACAGGACAAGCAGCAATGGGTTTAGGTTGCAGCAAGGGGGCTTTAAGTTCGACATTAGGGAAAACTTCCTGAGTGACAGGGCAGTGAAGCACTGGAATAAATTGCCTAGGGAGACTGGGGAATCTCCACAACTGGGGTTGGTTAAGAACAGGTTAGACAAACCCCTGTCGGGGATGGTCTAGTTATCGCTTAGTCCTGCCTTGAGTGCAGGGCATGGACTAGCTGATCTGCTGAGGTCTCTGCCAAGCCTCCCTGCATCCTCTAGGGTGGATACAGATGACCAATATATCACTTGTTCCGCTTCCCCCGTGGGAACGAACTTGCCTGCCAGAAGCACCTTTACCTCAGTAGAGCTGCTTCCACTCGGAGAACTCAGGGCAGCCCCTCACCTCAGTTTCCCTCCTTTTTTCCCCATGTAAGGGAGGAATCTCCCATCTCAAGGTTTTCCCTGGAGGAGCCTCTCTCACTCTCCCAAGTTTCTCTTCAGCCTCCTGCGTTTCCCTCTCACCCTGGCTACATCTGCCCTTGGCTGGAAAGTGCCTGATTCCCCTCAGCTCCAGCTTCTTCTCTAATCAGGGCGGGCGTGGCACCAGGCTCTCCAGTCCAAGGGCGTGCGGCCCTGTCACAGGCAGACATAGCCCGGTACAGTTAAAGGGTGAAACATTGCTGTGCACACCAGCTGTGACACATGTATTCCTCACACGAGACATGAACTGAGCAGATAATGGGAGGTCTGACAACAGAAAGAAGTCTTAGTTTAGTTCTTTTATTGCACTAGGCTTTTGGTAACACACACAGAGTTATGTGGGTCTCTTACAAAATAGAAAAACATGAGAAAGAGCTGGTGGAAAAAATCCTCTAGGAGTGGGGGGGGGAATTCTCAGAATACTGGTTTGGCTGCAGAGACATGGAACCAGTTCAACTCTGCACTATTATTGTGAGCGTCACAAATACATCACGGCTTATCCTTGAGTATTTTCAAAGGAAAGCAAGAACCCAAAGCGCGGACAACTGCAATGTCACTGAGGCTGCCTGCTACAAGACATTGAGCAGAATAATTCCCGATTGCTGCAGGCCGTAATACATCATCTTCAGCCCATGGAGCACCAGTTCTGGTCCCGGTAAACAAGCACAGACTAGTGGGAATGGATCGTTATGCAGCTGTGGGATGATGACCAGTGGCTGCAGAACTTTCATATGCAAAAGGCCACTTTCCTTGAACTGTGTTCAGAGCTGACCCTGTCCCTGAAGCGTGTGAATACTCACTTGAGAGAAGCTCTGACGGTGGAGAAGTGAGTGGCCATTGCTGTGTGGAAGCTGGCAACCCCGGACTGTTACCGATCGGTTGGGAATCAGTTTGGAGTCGGTAAATCTACAGTGGGAGCTGCCGTGATTGAAGTGTGCAAGTGTAGTAGAGTAAAGAGTTACAAGCGGGACAAGTTGCCAGGCCTAAATTACAGGGAACGGAGTCAATGTAAGGACAAACTTAGTTTCTGTTAACTGGTGTGAATTTTAGTTAGAGTCTGTTATCTCTCTTCTTCTTCTCCTCCCTTTCTGGCCATCTGAGAAGGAGATGAGCCTATGGCTATTTCTGTGCAAGGTTTTATGGTGGGAAGAAAGTGTTATCTTCCTTCTCCACCGGCATGCCTTTACTTCAAAGAATGTTAGTGTAAAATGTATAGGTTTTAAGATGATGTGCCTGACCTCTGTATGGTAATCCTGTAAAAAACAAACAGGGGTGGGTATAATTATATTCATCATGTAGTTGTTAATATACATTTTATAGGTGTCAATGTAACCAAATAAGGGTCTATGGGGAGTTGCTGGAAATGTATACATTTACATACTGGTATGGATAAAAGAATTGTGAAGTAATCACCTCATTGCTCTCTCCTGGCGTCGAGGTGGAACGAGCAAGCAATAAAGGGTTCCGTCTCCCCAGTCCATCCCTGGGACAACCTGTTTGATTATTTCTAACATAAGGGATATCAATAGACTTCTGCTATGAAGGGTAGTGACTTTGGGAAACGTGCAGGATATAATGGACGGGTTTTCCGTGATGGGGTTCCCAAACTGAGGGCGGGGACATTGATGGCACACATATCCCTATCTTAGCGCTTGCCCACCTAGCAACCAAGTACATAAACCACAAGGGGTACCTTTCCATGGTGCTGCAGGCCCTTGTGGATCACAGGGGTTGTTTTACCGACATCTATGTGGGGTGGTCTGGAAAGGTGCATGATGTGTGTGTATTTAGGAATTTGGGGCTGTTCTCTAACATGCAGGCAGGCACTTTCTTCCCAGACCAAAAAATTCACATCAGGTGTGGAAATGCCAATAGTGATTCTGGGGGATCCTGCTTACCCCTTGTTCCTTTGGCTAATGAAGCCGTACACCAGGCACCTTGACAGCGACAAGGAGCATTTTAATAACAGGTTAAGCACTTGCAGAATGCTTGAGGAGTGTGTGTTTGGGCATTTAAAGACCAGATGGAGATGTCTCTTTACTAGGCTGGATATAAGTGAAAAGAACATCCCATCAGTTATATCTGCGTGCTGTGTTCTTCATAATGTGTGTGAAGCGAAGGGGGAAAGGTTCTCCCAGGGATGGGCTGTGGAGGCAGAAGGACTGGCCCCCAGTTATGAGCAGCCAGATGTCAGCAATTCGCTGAGAGCTAACCGCATAGCACTTTGCATTCAGGAAGCACTGAAAACCAGGTTCTGCAATGAGACGCAATAATGATTTCTGTTCCTGTATGTTTTGTGCCTTTGCTTAACATCCTCCCCCCCCCACCGATAGGAGTACCCTCCAAATCCCTCCCAAACAAGATATGAATTAATAAAGAAACATGTATTGAAATGATGCAAACTTCTATTTATGAACATTCAAGTTGGTGGGGGCGGGGGGCAAGTGTTCATTCACAGTCTCAAGGGGTAGCGTGGTTGCTTGCAGGACAGCTGTCAGCATGGCCGCGCCTGCTTTCTGCTCGCCTCCACCGGGGTGGAGTGCACCACATAATGCAGCCTGGCCATTCTTTTCTGAGACCGCCTGGGGGTGGGAGAGTGGGAGGGCAGCAAAGCCATAGGCAGAGGAGCATTCTGGAGGGGCTGCAGCGGGACTCTGTTCGGACTCCGCTCCTCCTGAAGCTCCACAAGCCGCCGGAGCATATCTGCCTGATCGCGCATGATTTGAAGCATCTCCTGTGTGGTACTGCACTCATTCTCCTGCATTGCTCTTTGATTCTCCCTGACCATGCCCATGTACTGGAACACGGACAGCCACCACACTCGGAGCTTTGTCTCTGTGGCTGCAGAGGTGTTCATGAGATCGCCAAACATGTCGTCCCGCGATTTTTTTCCCTCTTTCTAATCTGCGATAGTCTTTCCCAGCATTTCGAGATGGGGGGCTAAGGCTGAGGTATCTACAGAATGAAAAGAAACACACAACGTTGCCATTGTTAGCCAAGCCAGGAAAACGAAGCAACCACTACAATATATAAAATACTCCCCTTAGTGTGCACAAGGCTAAGCGAGACCTGCATTCCATTTTGAACATCTCAGAAGGGTTGGGTCGCTGTGCCGTTACAGAGATGGTAAACCAGGAACACTTTACTATGCTATAAAGAGGATTAATGATCTCTAAAAAGCTCATTTCAAATGCCCTGTATGAGGGGTGACCAGGCGTAAAGATCTATTTAAGATGACCCTTTTGTCATGAGACGGCCACAATGGATCTGAGGACAGCGTGAGCAGGTTAATAGTCTCATCAAAAGCTAAAGCAAAATAATTAGTGACTCAGTAGGACAATACAAAGGGGAACAGAGAGGTACAGGGTTTCAGCTGTATAGCTCTGGTATTTGGAACAGGCGTCATTTTCCCTAGGTGACCATGAGCGATATCAGTCTCATGAGGGTAACGCACGAGGAAAGAGTTTTGCTGCATGCAGCAGGGTACTGGCCTGGCCCTTATGTTGTTATGCTGTGTTCTGCCATGATTCCGACTCACTTGATTGCAGCGTGGCGCGGCAAAGTATCCTACCGGGTAGGAAGGAACAAGGCTGCCCTCCACCGAAACCTTGTGCAAAGGATTACCTACATTAAAGTTTCCTTGAGATTATCAAAGGAAACCCCCCAGTAAAATCTGATAAAACCCTGAAATCCCCTTCCTCCCCGCTTTATAAGGACAGAATGATAAGAAGAAAAATAAAACTCACCAGATGTGCCTTCCCCGGAATCATTATTCTTGTCCTGTGTACTGCTGGACTGCTCTGAGGTCAGGCATAGGTCCTGACTGTCTGGGAAAAGGGACACCCTGCTCTCCTGCACCCTACTCTCCTCATCCTCATCCTTCTTATCGCCCATGGAGTCGTCATCATCCCTGGACTGGGATCCAGCGGAGGTATCAATGCTGCATGGCTGCAAAGTGGTTGGGCCACCGCCAAGAATTGCATGCAGCTCATCGTAGAAGGGGCATGTTTTTGGCGAGGAGCCAGAATGGCTGTTAGCTTCCCTGGCTTTTTGATATGACTGCCGTAGCTCCTTGACCTTCATGTGGCACTGCTACACATCCCTGTTGTGCCCCTTCTCAAACATGCCCTGCGATATCTTCCCGTAAATGTCCAAATGCGTTCTGCTGGCTTTGAGCTGAGCCATAACAGACTCCTCGCCCCACAGACCAAGGAGATCTAAGACCTCTGGTCAACTCCATGCTGAAGCACGTATGGGCCTTGCAGTAGCCATGACAAGTTCAGCTACAACACTCTTTCCACGCTGGCTGCACAGGAAATGAACATTCAAATTTTCCTGGGGCATGAGGGTAGGGGGCATTTCCAGTTTGCGTGGCAACGTAACACCAGAGCGCGAATGTCCAGAGTGGTTGCAATGGGGCACTATGGGGTACCTCCCGGACGCCATTAATGTCCAATTACATTACGCTCTGTCTACAGTGACGCAAAATCGATCCATGAAATTAGATTTACACGCTACACCACTTGCAAAAGTGGTTTTATTATGTTGACTATTGCCACACTTTAAGTTAAATGGAACGACCATGCCAGTGTAGGCTTATAACCACTTTAAATCTTTCTGTACTTAATACATTTATTTGTTTGTTTTATCTAAAGCAGTGCATGTGGTGTGGCTGTGTGTGGAGACTTCATTTAGAGTGACAGAGCTGGAGCATATTGTGACCCATCCGTGCCTAGGGTAGCCACCTGAAAATTCCAAGGTCAGGGCAGGATGTACAAAAAGAGCAGATTCTCCCAACACTGGTGGGTGACACTGAAGTCAAACTTCCCAACCAGCCACAAACAGTGCTTCTGATTCCCCACACTGGTTATCAAGAAGCCAAAATACATATATACACAGCCCCTTCACTGCATTTCAATCTTGGGTTCCCAATCAGCCCCTAGGTCCAGTAAAGAGATCAGTTATTTAAACTCTATGCTCTTTACCAAAAAGGTTCTCCTAACCCCAAAGGGTCAGCCACAGTACCAGACCAATATAAGTTTGGATCTTACCCAAAATACCATGCAGCCAGCTAATCCTTTAGTAACTGAAACGAAAGATTTATTATACAATGAAAGCAATCATATACATAGAAATAACTGGAAAGTCCATATATATCAGGTTTCTAGTAGAATTGTGGAGTTTGCAGACTTGTATGGTCCCTCTGGTGCACATCCAGTACCTAGATGGGTCTCAGTCCTTTGTTTCACAGCTTCAGTTCAGTTCAGCTGTAGATGAGTTGATTCAGAGGTAGGTGAAGACTGAAGACAAAATGGATGTGATGCAGCTGCCTTTATGTCCTTTGGCCTTTGCCATGCTGCTTGTGGAAATTTACAGGAATAAGATGGAGTCCAGGGTCACATGAGTAAGTCCTGGTGACTCATCAGGTATATCCCTGGCTTCTCTCCCTAGGCCCATTGTACCTGTGAATTTCCTTAATGAGCCATGAAGGAGGCTAGTGCTGCAGCCATCCCGCCTGGGGTGTCGCCCAGAAACACAGCACAAATTGAAATATAGATACAAACATATCCATAACTTCCATTACACCCATAACACATGAACATAAACATCATCATCTTACTTAGCACATTATAGCCTTTCTAACAGTACCTGACATGGCATATCTCACATGAATTATTATGATTCTGACATATTGATGTTAAAAATATAACACCCCCCCGCAATCCAGCCAGCATGACACATATCAATTTCTTTGATCAATTGACTAACCAATGAGCTTGCAGAGTCTAGTGAACTCTAAGATGGCAGTTCCCAGGGTTACTTCTGGGACCGGAGATACTGGCCGGGGGTCACATTATTCCATAATCCTGTGATTGGCCAGCCAGAAGCACTCACTGGCTAAGGTAAGAGATGCTGGCTTGCAGGAGTCTGTGCGTGGGCTGACCCAGAAGTGGGGTGTTCACATGGTAAAGCAAGTGCTAGTTGGGGTCTAGATTGCAGAGGGGAACGTCACCGTGGGCAGATTCGCCAGCCAGACACCTGGCAAAGAATTCTCTGTAGTAACTCAAAGAACCTCCCCATCTAGTTCCCCATCACCAGCCTTTGGAGATATTAGCGGCTAGCTGTTACAGATCATCTCGATGACAATGTACATGCATTTGATGGCAATAAGCACATTTTCAGGGGTGGCAGATTTTCCAGCCGTACGTCCCCACATATCTTGCCCCCAGAGTTATTATTTCTATTGTGGAAACTGTAGGAGAGTAAAGAGTTAAAAGCTGGACAAGTGGTCAGGCCTAAATTACAGAGAACAAGATCAAGGCAAAGGCAAACCTTGTTTCTATTAATTGGTGTGAATTCTAGTTAGAGTCTGTTATTTCTCTTCTTCTCCTCCCTCCCTGGCCAACTGTGCTGGGAATGAGGTTAATAAAATATCTATGGCTATTTCTGTGCAAGGTCTTTTGGTGGGAAGAAAGCATTATCTTCCTTCTTCCCCGGCATGCCTTTACTTCAAAGAATGTTAGTGTAAAATGTACAGGTTTTAAGATGATGTGCCTGACCTCTGTATGGTAATCCTGTAAACAACAAACAGGAGTGGGTATAATTGTATTAATTATGTAGTTGTTAATATTTATTTTAGAAGTGTCAATGTAACCAAATAAGGGTGTATGGGGCTTTCTGGAAATGCATACATTTACATACTGTTATGGATAAAAGGATTGTAAAGTAACCGCCTTGTTGCTCACTAACGGCGTCGAGGTGGAATGAGCCGGCAATAAAGGATTCCGTCTCCCCAATCCACCCCCGGGACAACCTGTTGGGTTATTTCTAACAGAAACATTTATTTTGATCAAAAATGGCTTTTTAGTGGATATAAAAACATGGTTACAATTGTGTCTCTCCTCCTCCTGGTGCCCAGCTGAACACGCCCTGATGGGAACATTGTTATGGCCACCTCACTCCCTGATCCTTCCCTTTGGGTGAACAACGCTTACCCAAGCTCCTCCTGGATTTTCCGCTGCGTCCTCAGGGGCATAAGAAACTGTAGCAACAAACAGGATGTCACCTCTTGTGTTTTATTTGAATTAAACTGCCTGATTACAAGATTTTATTATCTAACATAGAGAAACAATGAACAGAGGATATACAAAGGGATTTACTTGGATTGTTAGTGGATTTTACACCTTACACAAAGACAGCATTGTGCATGTTCAGATGCTGTGCACCCACCCCAATAGGGTGAGCATTTAGCCAACACCAAGGAGAAAAATACTATGATACTGTGTGTATAGGTGCTATTAATGAGAAAGGGACAGAGCTGTCCTCAGCCTCACTTTCCTATACATTGTGTTACATGAACAGAGTGTGGGACTGTAAATACCCTCAGTAACTCTCTGCAATTATCTATGTATTTTTCATACTGGAGCTGAGATTTTCAATGGGAATTTTCAACTTCATTTTAATGGGGGCTGATTGGCTAAATCGAAGGTAAATCTCAGATTAAGTTATTATCTCAAAGTCTCTGCATGGTTTTGTGAAAGCCACATTTACGCATGGCTTTGTTCAAGGCTGCCTTGACCTCCCTGTTTCTCAGGCTGTAGATGAGGGGGTTTACCAGGGGAATCAGGACCGTGTAGCAGAGAGAGACCACTTTGTTCAGCTCTCGCAGTGTGTCATGTTTCGGTAGCAGGTAGACGATCATTAAGGTTCCATAGAAAACTGTCACCACGATGAGGTGAGAGGAGCAGGTGGAAAAGGCTTTTTGCTTCCCGGTAGTGGAAGGGATTCTCAGGATGGTGGCGATGATACACACGTAGGATGTCAGGGTTAGCAGGAATGGAGGCAGGGTGAATACACAGGCTAGGATGAAATCCAGCAATATGACCAGGTGTGTGTCACTGCAGGAGAGTTCCATCAGTGGGATGGAGTCACAATAGAAAAGGTCAATTTTATTCGGCCCACAGAATATTAACTGTGATAGGAAGAAGAGAAAGATGGCAGGAGCCAAAGAACCATTTAACCAGGACCCAGCAGCCAATTGGAGACACAACCTGGGATTCATAAGAGTGGAATAGTGCAGGGGTTTACATATCGCTAAATACCGATCGTAAGACATCGCTGCTAGGAGATAGCATTCGGTACCTACCAGAAAACCATAGACATACAGTTGTGTGAAGCAGCCACTGACCGAGATGGTTCTGTCCCCAGTCAAGAGACTGGCCAGCATCCTGGGCAGGATGATACAGATGCTGCAGGTCTCCAAGCAGGACAGGTTTCCCAGGAGGAAGTACATGGGGGTGTGAAGGTGCCGATCAGTCATAACAAGCACCACAATGAGGGTGTTTGTGGCCACAGTTGTGATGTAGATCACTAGGAACACCAGGAAGAGAAAAATTTGCAGATCAAGGAGATCCCCGAATCCCAGGAGGATGAATTCCATGATGGCTGTTTGGTTTCTGCAGTCTGTGTCTGTCATGGGTTGAGTCTAGGAATAATAAAACAAATTGAATTGGTGCAGAGCACAGAGTTAAGAGTTAAAGTCTTGTGAATTAATTTTAAAAATAATCCAAAGCTCCTCTTCTCCTGATCACAGGATGACATTTTAAGACTAAATGTAGAGTTCAGAGAAAAGGGGCAGGTGTCTCAATTCGAGAAAAGAACACTGGTACCCATACAGATCACCCTGTGCACTATCAGAGCAATAACTACAGTAACAACGGTCCAGTTCTCCGGTAGTCACGTACTGATATGGCAGAGCAGAGCATTTCTTTATCTACTATCGTATCCCATCTAGTGACACAGAGGGGCTTGACAGTGATGCTTCAAAGCTGTATTTCACTTCTGACAATGGCAGAATCATGTGATGTCTCAGGCGTCAAAATCAATAAATACATCAACTGAAATCTTGCACTGACATTTCCAGTGCAGTCTAGTGTCCTTAGGCACCAATCTTCAATTACAATGAATGGAAATAATCTAAGCATGTATCCTGGTGCAGTCAGCATTTCAGTGGACTGTAGGAAAAGGAACAATTTCCACGTCCTACCACAGATGCATTTATTTAATCAATTGTGAAGTGGAGTAAATTCTTCCTTAGTGCATGGGGTGGTGTTGGTGACATGCTGTGGGACTGGCAACAGATTTTCTGTTTCTCGACATTTGCTTAGTAGCAGTAATAAAATGCATCTCTTTGGAATATGGATCTTGGGAAGAAGCACAACCAGGCTGACATTCAGTCCTTACTGGGGAGTGTCACTCCCCACTCCATAATGACTGTGGGATGATAATACAGGAAGAAGACACTGGGTGGTAAAAGATGCTGTCCCTGAACTCAGAGTCTAGAATGAATGTGGCGTGTGTGATCTTGGCTAGTAAGACTCTGTCCATCTCCACTCTATGATTGAGACACGTGATCCAGACCCTCAGCTGGTATATATCAAGGTAGCTCATTTTGTGTGTTCGGGGGCAGATCCCCAACTGAGAACCTGTCACAAGAGCTGAATGTCAATCTCCATCTCTGTTAAATGGTGATATGGACGCCGACTGGCATTGCAGGAAGTTGAGACTGTGGCCACGTCTACCCTAGCAGCTTAGGTCTATTTAAAGTCCCTTAATTTGAATTAATACTCCCGCGTCTACACTGGTGCTAGTGTTAATTCGAATTAAGGTGTCTGTAAAATCGAATTAATAAGACCACCTCTGCAAGTGGTGTAGCGCCTAATTTGAATTTGTTCATTCAAATTGGTGTCAGTGTAGATGCAATAGGACTTAATTTGAATTAATTGACCTCTGGAAGCTATCCCTTAATGCTCCATTTTAAAGTTCCCTCCCCTCAAGCAGCCCCGGGAAGATTTGAATCTTAATTTTCTGTGCTTTCTGCCAGCGTGGAGGGAGCTTTCCCACTGTTCTCTGCATGGCTACTGCAAATCCCAAATGTGCTCCAGCATGGAGTCGAGCAGAGGTCTTAGACCTTATCGGGCTGTGGGGCAAAGAGTCAGTTCTGGCTCAGCTCAGAGCTAGCAAAAGGAATCTGGACATGTATGGGAAGATATCCCAGGGCATGCTGGAGAAGGGACACAAGAGGGACGCTGAGCAGTGCAGAGTCAAGATCAAGGAGCTTCGCCAGATGTATCATAAAGCCAGGAAAGCTAACAGAAACTCAGGACTTACTCTTGACCCCAGAGCAGTCCACCAGCACACAGGACAGCACATCTGTCCTGGGGAAGGCACATCTGGTGAGCTTTCTTGTCCATGTACATTGGGTTTGGGGGGGCATGAAGGGGATGTCAGGCGTTTACGTGACTGTACTGGGTGGTTACCCAGGGATCAGGTTTTTTATGCAATGAGAAAAGCTGCTTTTATCATCAGTTGATATCACATTGAAAATGTAATGTATGTAATGGGCTGTCACTTGAACATTTTTTCAGTGAATGGCTGGCTATTTCTTCAATCCACGTTAGGATTATTCTCTGCACTGAAGGTAGACAGCATCATGGCTTCATGTGTTTTAAGCATAGCCTCCCCCCCACTCAGTCCCTGTCTGCGTGGGTTTGTGATGCAAACAGAGACTGACCTCTCCCTCCCCCGGCCCCACTCACTCCACCCTGGTGGAGGGGAGCAAGCACGGCATACAAGCTGACAGCTGGCCAGCAACAACACCCTAATTATGGAGACAGTGAAGGAATGTTTCTTCCCCACCCCCTCACCCAAGACATGACTGTTCATAAATACATTTTTGCATCTTTCCAAAACGTTTCTTTATTAAATAAAATCTTGTTCATGAGGGATTTGTCAGGCACACGTCTGGAAGGGCGGTGAGGGGAGTGGCTATCATCAAAGGAAAACAACATACAGGAACCGAAATCAGGCTTGCATCAAAGGCAAGCAACATAGAGGGGGTGGGTGCTGGGGGTATGATAAAAGGCAAGCAACATACAGGGGGTGGGGGTGATAACCCCTTCACCCAAGACATGACTGTTCATAAATACATTTTTGCATCTTTCCAAAATCTTTATTAAATAAAAGGCAAGCAACATACAATGGGTGGGGGGGGGTGGAAGAGAAAAGGCAAGCAACATAGAGGGGGTGGGGGATTGGTGGGGGGTTGGGGGATAATCAAAGGCAAACAACATCCTGGAACAGAAATCACTCATGCATCGCTCATTGCCTGCAGCAATCGGGAA
This sequence comes from Emydura macquarii macquarii, assembly GCF_026122565.2. NCBI lineage: Eukaryota > Metazoa > Chordata > Testudines > Chelidae > Emydura > Emydura macquarii. The sequence continues at coordinate 275,165 of NW_027132424.1, forward strand.
TTGTTCTGCTGGATGTCTTGAAGCAGGGCAGCCTCGGTGGCACACATGCAGTACCTGCTTCACCTCCTTGCTCTATTCCTAAAGTACTGCAGGATAAACCATGATGTATTTGTCACACTTACAATTACAGAGCAGAGTAGAGCTGGCTCCATGGCTCTGAAGCAGTGGCGATCGCATGGAGTAAAAAAAACTGCACAAAAATACTTTCCCTGTTTGTTGGGCGGGGGGGGGGGGGAGATGTTGGGGGAAGCAGCGCTGCATCCTGGGATGATGACACTCCTCCCAACAGCCTCCGTGGCTAGTTGCACTGTGGGATAGCTACTCACATTGCACTGCTTTGTAATTCGAATTAAGGCTGGCCAGTGTGAATGCAAGAGACCAGCACAAACAATGTAGTGTGGACAGTCTGCTGCGATTTCTATAAATCGGTTTCTGAAAGCTAATTCGAATTAGCGCTGAATTGTAGACAGATCCTGAATCTGTTAATATTCACCGAAGAAGAGCTAAGAGTAGCTTGAAAGCTTCTCTCGTTCACTCACAGAAGTTGGTCCCATAACAGATATTACCTCACCTGCCCCTCCCCCTAGTCCTCCCAAAGCACATTCATGCCCCTGTCTGGAAAGTGGGGGGGAGGAACACTGTGAGGGCGTCGGTGCTCACCTGTCACCCCAGGGCAACTCCAGCTTGAAACGATGATCTCCTACTTCTCCAGGTTCGGTGCCAGGACCCAGGATCCGCAGCTGAGGTTCTTGTGTCTCCCCTCCCTGCAGAAGCTGGGTTTTCTCAGTGCAGAGACCTGCAGTTCCATGAAGAGATGAGCAGGTGCATTGAACTATCTTTGGAAAAGGGGCTGCCCTTCGATTCGTGTAAATGCTGCCTCTGTGTCAGTGTTCGGTCCTCACACTTCTTAATACCTTCTCTCTGCAAGTTTTCTCCCATTTGGTTAATTTTGTGTCTCCAAAGCTTTGTGGCTAACAACCTCCAGTGGGACTTGCACTATGGGACTTGCATAATTGCATCTTTTTTAAAGTCTAATAATCCTATGTGAAAAATATTTGAGATTGTAAGTAAACCCCAGCTTATATTTTTGAGCGATGCCTGTCCAAGCTGATGGCCTGTATAAAACAATTGCACCATCCCTTGATTAATATTCAGCAGATGCTGCCAGCTAGTGGGTATTTCTAATACATAGCTGTCCATATCTCATCCATTCAGTATACTTCCACCCTTGGCCATTTTACAGTCTAGCTTTCCCATTACTGCATTGGCTACTGAAATCTTTTGGTCACTGGCCAGTATTTCTGAGTCCTGCACCAGTTCCTCTTCTCTTCTGCCATTTAGTGTTGATTTCATAGATCATTGAGTCATAGAAGATGAGGTTTAGAAGGTACCTCAGGAGGTCATCTAGTCCCACCCCCTGATTGAAGTAGGACCAACCCCAACTAAATCATCCCAGCCAGGACTTTGTCCAGTTCTGGTGTTCTGTTTATACATCAGTTAGTTAAATCCCCTGTTTCCCAGTGGTTGGGAACAGGCTAGCTCAAGGGGCCTTGAGGAGTCAATGGGACTTTTCAGCTGCATATGACGCTATCTGAAGGCTAAGTGATTTTGGCACCTAAATTCCATGTTCATTTAAAGTTACTCTAACTTTTTTGCTTCACAAGAAAGGTTCATATTTCATGCCTGAACCAGTGATAAAAACGAGACTTTTAGATTGTGATTTGCTTTGGAGAGGTAACGCATGCAGAGATGTGAAATAAGACCCTTGGTATCAAAACCCCAAGGGGAGTATATAGGCAGAGTATTAAAAAAAAAAAAAAAAAAAAGTAATCCCAGGACTAAGGTAACTAGACAAAAATGCAATCGAAGAGATGGGCCTGATTCACCTCTATACATCAGGACCATTTCTCTTCCGCTCTTTCTCTCACACACGTCAAGCCCCACCTCTTCCTCATTTGCCCTCCCATTTAAATTATCCTTAATTTAAAGATGATTAATTTAATTGATCTTTCCTTCTGTCATTCAAAACATAGGAAAAATCATTACATAGATAGATAGATAGATAGATAGATAGATAGAGTGGTATTGTGGTTGCAATATATAACAGTTTTGAGAATTTATGATTAACCAATGTAGAGCATACCAAGCGTACCGTACTCCCGATTCTGTGCCTACACTTCACATTCTTGAGTGACATGGAAAGTTTCTTGGGGCCTGGTAATTTTCAATTCTTGTTTGTCTAGGTGCTGGATGTTGATGTGTGTAAAAGGTGCATTTGCTCTGTTCTTCCTCCAGTTGCTTTAATATAATACAAATGAAAACCCTAAAGAAAAGACAGGTCTTTCTGTTCCACTTTGGATAAATGATGAAAGAGTCATTTGGCCAGAGGGAGAGAGGGGAAAGAAAGAAAGACAAAGCAAATGACTCTAGGCCTGTTCAATAGTGTGATGGGTCTGGCTGTGGGTGTCGGGCAGGTGCTGGATGCAGTGGAGTGGGGGACAAGGGTTCTGGCTGGAGGGGGTGTGACCAGAGTGTGTCAGGGGACAAGGGGTCCAGCAGCAGGGACTGGCCAGACTGAGGGGGAGGGACGCGGCTGGGAGTGACTGGCCAGTATAGGGGGTGAAGGGTCTGGTTTCAGGGGCTGACAAAGTGGAGGGGCAGGGATCTGGCTGGTGTGGGGGATAATGAGGGACTCAGCTAGAAGGACTGGCCAGATTATGGGGCTGAGGCACCTGACTAGGGGGTGGAGATGGGTCTGGCTGGAGAAGGCCAGCCTAGAATGTGGGGGGCCAGGGGCCTGGTGGGAGAGGCTGGCTGTTAGGTGGGGGTGTCAGAGGGCTGGATGGAAGGAGGGGCCAGAATATAAAAGAAATATAAAGTAAAAATATAATATTTTTTATAAAAAGTTTTGAAACATATATACACTAGAGTTTAAAACTTAAAATACATAGTAAAATACAGAATTTTAAAAAAGAGTGAAATCTTCAACTGAACCAACAGCTGCCGGATGTGTCCATGGGACGTGTGCTCCCCCATCACACTTCAGGAGCTTCCAAGTGCCCCCCAGGGCAGGGCTAACAGCAGTCTCACTCCGGCCATGTGGCCACCCCAGCCTGGAGTGAGGGGTGGCCCCCTCTTGGGTTCCCAGACCCACAGACAAAGCCCGGGGGAACCACTCCCATTTACACTTGCCGGACACAAGGCTCTTGCTCTTGTTGTGCAGGAGGCTAGGTGACTCCCCTGTTGTACAATGAGCAATGAGGGCTCCCTCCGTGTGGGGCAGAGGGACACCCCACACTCCAGGGATGAGGTAGCTGGCGGACAGACCCCGCGGGAGCGGAGGACGTCGGCAGGCGCGATTCTGCCTTTGATGGAGCCATCCCCACTTGAGCAAGCGAGACTCTGCGCAACCTCCAGGCACCAGTGGAGGGTGACCCTGGGAGAGACCCCAGATAGAGCGAGAGAGAGACGGGGTGTCCCTTGGCTGGGCCCCCCTGGGCGAGATTCAGCCCAGCCGCAGCTGGTTACACAAGGTTCAGAGGTGGAGAGGGGAAGGAGAGAGAGAGCTGGGCTGGGGCCCTGCGAGCTCTCATCCCCTCTCTGCACCAGCCTGAGTCCCCCCACTCAGGGCTTTTCCCAGCGTGTACCCAGCTCACACAGCCTTGTGTCACAGCTCCGGGCCCAGCCTTCAGAGTGAGGGGAATGAAAAGGGCACGTCTGCCTCTGCCCAGGCCATGCAGGAAATCCCTCCGCTCCTCTGGAACTGACCCCTGGGGACACAGCTGGAATTGTGGCTCATCAAGACTTCCAGAGCCAGGTCCCAGTGCAGTCACCCCAGGAAGGGGAACAGAAAACAGGCCTTTAAAATTCAACTTTTTCTGACTGGCCAAGTGAAGCAAGGCCTCAGACTGAACACATTGGCATGTCTCTGTCTGTCTCTTTGTATTCATCTAACATGGTGTCTTTTGAAAATCACATCCAGTCAGATCCAACATTTCAGGGAATGTTCTAGATCTTTGGATTCTTTTAAATTTCACTTTAACTGTGAATTTCCTGGGTTTCTTATGTCGGGTTTGGGGTAATTAGGAGTTCTTTTTAATGTAATTTACTGTAAATTACCAAGATATGCTCTCACCCTGTACTACATCTTAACAGAGTGTGACCTGCTGTGCCTAGGGTAGCCCATCTGAAAATACCAAGATCAGGGCAGGCTGTAAAAGGGAGAGCAGATTATCCCAAACTGGGGCTAACACTGCGGTCAGAGTCACCAACCAGCCACAAACAGTGCTCCTGAACTCCACACCAATTATCAAGAAGCTAAACACAAGTTACACAGCCCCTTTATTTCATTTCAGCCTCTTGTCCCCAATCAGCAGCAAGGTCTAGGAAAATGAGAAGTGATTTAAAACTCTATTCCCTTTACCAAAATATTCTCCTGATCCCAAAAGGGTCAGCCACATCACCAGTTCAATGCCAGCTCACCGCTCGTGGGCATGGAATAGCACTTGGAGGCCCATGTCCATAGGCATGTCCCTACATGTCCTGCTGACTCATAGGCAAAGCCTCTGGCTTCTTTCCTTGGGTGCCCTTGATGGGCCATCAAGCCGGCTGGATAGTTCTGGTGAGAATCTGTCTGGCAGTGTCACCTAGGAGCACAGCACAAGTTTTAGATACAGATATACCGCAGTTATTTATAACTCACCATACAAAGATGATACACACATACAGATAGGCTTATCATATTTAATGAATCACGACTTTTCCAATGATACCTTCCATGGCATAGCACGTAAGATTCTTTGTAATTTTGTCATATTGGCATTAATAATTTTATAAATTGTCACTCATAATTCGTATAGCATCCCACATAGGTTTTTTGTTTTGTTTTGTTTTTTAACATGGGAATATTGCCAAGGTTAGCATAGGTTATTTTGTCTTAGAATAACGAAGACATTGAATCCATGATTTATATGCAAAAATGGATCTCAGCCTTAATGATGGACCTCCAACCAGGGCCTCAGATAGATAGATATCTTTTTACATTTTAGGATCAGATTTACCTAATAAGATATGGTTGTTATGGTGTCTCCTGTGTGGTGTAAAGAAGCCAGAGCAGAATTTCCAATTAAACTTGCATTACATAGATTGTAAAATCTTTGGGACAGGGATTGTCTTTTCGTTCTTTGTTTGTACCATGCCTAGCACAATGGGTTCCTGGGGCTATCTGTCTATCTATCTATCTACCTGACACAGTATTTGAAATGCATGTGGTAGTTGGGCCAAGTAATCCTTGTGTTTGCAGTCTTCCTCATACAGCCAATGACATTTTTGCATGCAAATGAGCTGTTGAGTAAGGGTGCTGATTGGTTGAATTACCTCTGAAATCCCAGCATTCTATAACTCTGGACAAGGCATAGGTACATGCCTTATTGTAACTGTATGTCACACCAAAAAGAGCCCCCAGAAATGTTTGTAGCTGTTTCCATTACTTCTCACTGACAGACTTCTGGGTTTCAGGGCAATGCAGAGTGACAATCCTGTAATCTTAATATATCGCTAAACATAGAATCATAGAATATTAGAGTTGGAAGGGACCTCAGGAGGTATCTAGTCCAACCCCCTGCTCAGAGCAGGACTAACCTGAGCTAAATAATCCCAGCAAGAGTTTTATCAAGATGCAGCTTAAAACCTCTAAAGATGGAGATTCCACCACCTCCCGAGGTAACCCATTCCAGTGCTTCACCACCCTCCTAGTGAAATGTCCTAATGTTTTCCTAATGTCCAACCTAGACCTCCCGCTCTGCAACTTGAGACCGTTGCTCCTTGTTCTGTCATCTGCCACAACCGAGAACAGCCTAGCTCCATCCTCCCTGGAACCCCCTTTCAGGTTATTAAAGTCTGCTATCAAATCCCCCCTCATTCTTCTCTTTTGCAGACTAAACAAGCCCAGTTCCCTCAGCCTCTCCTCATAAGTCCTGTGCTCCAGCCCCCCTCATCATTTTTGTTGCCCTCCGCTGGACTCTTTCCAACTTGTCTACATCCTTTTTGTAGTGGGGGGCCCAAAACTGGACACAATACTCTAAATGCGGCCTCACCAATGCTGAATAGAGGGGAATAATCACTTCCCGCGACCTGCTGGGAGTGCCCCTCCTAATGCAGCCCAATATGCTATTAGCCTTCTTGACAACAAGGGCACACTGCTGACTCATATCCAGCTTTTTATCCACCGTTACCCGCAGGTCCTTTTCTGCAGAACTGCTGCCTAGCTCTTCGGTCCCCAGTCTATAGCTCTGCACTTTTCTTTGTTGAACCTCATTAGATTTCTTTTGGCCAATCCTCCAGTTTGTTTAGGTCCTTCTATATCCTATCCCTACCTTCCAGGGTATCTACCACTCCCCGCAGCTTAGTGTCATCTGCAAACTTGCTGAAGGTGCAATCTACACCATCTTCCAGATCATTAATGAAGATGTTGAACAAAACCAGCCCCAGGACCGACCCCTGGGGCACTCTGCTTGTGACCGGTTGCCAGCTAGACATGGAGCTTAGGAGGGAGTCCCCGAGCACCATCACCCTTCTCTTCCTCTTGGGAATGGTGGTCGTGGAACCCCCATCCCTAGGACAACGCATCCCTTGCCTTCAGATCAAACGGGTCTCCTTACACTCTGCCTGTACCTGATGTAGAACGACATTGCTTCCTGTAATGCACCGCAGGGTTGACATTTGGGTCTCTAGTCCTTTAACCTTCTCTTCCAATATGGAAACCAGCCTGCACTTGATACAGATGAAGTCATCTCTATCCTGTGGGAGGAAGACAAATATAGCACATCCAGTGCAGGTGACAACAACGGATCACTCACTCTCCATATTTTTCCTCTGAGAGCCTCTTCAGAAGACCTAGCAAGGAAGAGGGAAAAGGCAGAAGAAACAGAGTCTCTTGAAAGCAAAGAGGGCTCAAGGGAGGGGGAGCTATGGAGATAGACAAGGGGCTAAACTGGCTGGTCAACAGTCAGCAACAAGAAGCAGTACAGTAGCAGCTGCAACAACAGCAGTTGTTCCTGCAGATGGCCACTCATTACAACAACAGGCTGCACGAAAACAAAAGCAGCAACAACAGCTTCTCTGGGAGTTGGCCACTCAACAACATGAACAGCAACAACATCTGGTCCAGCAAGTCGCCACTCTACTCCAACTACAAGGGGCAAACGTCAGCCTGGGGGCAAAAACACCAAGTCTGATGGTTACAAGTAGCCCTCTGGTGACACTGATGAAGATGGGCTCTGAAGATGACTCAAACGTGATCCTGGTCATCTTTGAAAGGGTAATAGCAGCAGCATGATGACCTCCAATAAGATGGCCATCTTATTGTCCATGTAGCTGGTGGGTCTGGCCCAGACCATTTATTGGGGCCTTTACCCAAAAGGAGGCACAAGACTATGACAGGGTTAAAGATCCCATCCTGGGTGCATTTGACATCACCCCTGACACTCACCACCAACATTTTCACCAAAAAAAATCCCCATATGGGTGCCCGATCCCAGGCCATTGCCCAGTGCCTCAAAGAACATTGTCAGTGACGGTTGCAACCAAGGAGGCAGTTGGAGGAACAGGTGGCCCTAGAACAGTACACCCTGATATTCCCAGCAGGAAGTAAAGAGTGGGTCTTGCAATACTGCCTTGGAACATTAGCAGAGGTGGTCAACCTGGCCGAAGACTTCTTGGCTATCAAAGGCACCACGGGTGTGGCCACCCACTCCAGGTGCCCTAGGATCAGGGGCATCATACTTGAGGGGTCCTGAGGCTACCGGGGATGATGTGCACCTGGGGAACTGGTCTTAGACTCTGATCCATGCTGCAATAGTGGCCTGGACCTGACCACAGACACAGGGGTTCAGACAGGGGAGAATTCTAAGCTCTTGTCAGGTACAAGAGAAGAGGCCTCTCACCAGCCCCAGATGGCATGAAGGGAAAGAGAGAGCCCACCAGTTGGCCTCAGTTTCTTCTGTGGACAAAAGGGCCATTACCACTAAGAGTGCCCCTTTATGGATTGTACATATTGAGAGGTGTGGACATTGGACAGCCAGGCCAGGTAGAAAGGGGCCACCAAATTGACAATCCTGGAGTGGGTTGTAGCCATACCATGATCCTGAGGTAGCTAGCAGACATGGGAAATGATGTGGACATGGTTTACCTTCAGTGCTTTCATGGGGACATGCACCCATATCCCATGAGGGCAGTGGGAGTCAAGATGAAGGCGCATATCAGGATGAAATGTGTTGGGGTCTGACAGACCCTTGTGTGATTCTGGGTAGCAATCTGGAGAAGTTTAGTGAGATTGTGAAAACTTGGGGTGATGGGCCCTTCTGGGAAGAAGGATGTCCCAGTGGGAGGATATAGACCTTCCAGAGGCAGGGGACTTGGATTGAGTAAGGGGCGAAGATGACCCCAGAGAAGGCCCCTCCGCCCAATAGCTTCCAGAGGAGAGGCAGGAGATTCCCATCCCCCAAGACTGGGATGAGCTGATTAGGAAGGTGGACTTTATCAGTGCCCAGAAGGAGGACCCAATGCTGATCCAGTCCTATGAACAGTCACAGGCATAAATGGGAAGGTAGTTAACCCCCACCTGCAGAAGTTATGGCCCCATTTTGGACTGCAGGGGGAAAGATTGTATTGGGTAATCTGAGATACACAGATAGGTAAGACCTGAGCCCAGCTCCTGGCCCCCAAGAGGTTCCGGCATCAGGTGTTACAGCTGGCCCATGAGATACACTGTGGGGGGAACCTCAGGTGTGAAATGACCCTGGACTGAGTGATACTCAAGTTCTACTTGACTGGGGTCCGTGCGGGTGTCAAAGGACGCCTCCTGCCCCTTGTGTCAACTAGTGGGGACCTGGAAACCCCCAGAACCCCTACTGGTCCCCCTTCCATTAGTTGGGATACTGTTTGAGAGGACTGGGATGGATCCGGTGGGACTCATGAGGAAGACAATCAGCACTAATAAATCCTGGTGATGTTGGACTTCGCCACCCGGTAATTTGAAGCCTTCCCCCCTCAGTCAGCCACCGCTGCTCACGTGGCACCTGAGTTGCTGAAGGTGTTCACGAGAGGAGGGATGCGTAAAGAGATCCTGATGAATAAAGGGACCAATATAACATCCAAGGTGATGCAAAAACTATGTGCCCTTTTAAAAATCAAAGCACTAAGGACATCCGTTTACCACTCCCAAATGGCTGGACTGATGGAACGCTTTAAAAAGACCCTGAAAGAGATGCTGTGTAAATTCATGGCAGGGAACCTGCAACATTGGGACCAGTTACTCCCACCCCTTTGAGTAAATCAATTTGAGCAGTGTAAGGCGGTACACTTCTAAGGTGCAAGGCTGGGGGGATTTGCTGGTTTCTCCCTATATCCAGTTCATGAGTGGCTTAGAGAGCATTCATGCAATTTCGGTGGGTGTGTCTCTGCATGTTGGTGTCTGAGTGATAGCAGCTGGAGGGGTAGGCTGCTTGTCACTAACACAGCATTGTGAGAGACAGCCCCAGCTGGAGAGTTAAGGGGACACAGCAGTCCCACAGTTCCAGATTGTACCTAAGGGGGCCCGTCACACGGATGTAATTTGTTTCCCTCTCTCTGCACAGTTTTGCTCTGGATGCCATTCAGAATGTGGGCAAAAAAGGCCTAAAGGCCTCATGGTGAATCGGGAGTTTGAGGATGGTGTGTATGGCTGTGATGATGGTAAAGTTCTCTCTTTCCAGTCCACTCATTCCCCTCTTATCCCACAGAGTGACCCCCAGATAAATAATATTCCAGAAAGTGACGGCAGCCTTCTCCAGTCAACATTCACCAATCGTATTAGTGATTTCAGCTCTAAACATTTCCACCCATTTCTGGACTTTTCCAGTTCATTTCCATGACAAACCATGAATTTCCCAGGAGCCTTGGAGACCACTTAGAACAGTTCTTTTCACTTCAACAAGCCAGTTTATACCACTCTATTTGTGGTCCACTTTTGTTGACTTGGATAAACATTTTTCTTGTTTTAGGAGTTTGACTTTTGTTCCTCACAAATCTACTAGTAAAGGCAGCACAACGGAACCTGGATAATTGATTTCAGTGGATCTATGCTAATTTATGCCAGCATAAATCTAGTCCTGTTAGAACAGTTTACCCAATATTGGTTGAATTCTCCCTCTCTAGCATTTTCAGGATTTAAAAAAAAAATCTTCTCTACTTAAAAAAAAATGTATTTGGGAAAGTCCTAGGGCCTGTGAGATGCAGGATGTCAGAATATATTATCACAACAGTCCTTCTTAAGTGAGTGCCCTAACTATTGACCTTTGGGGTATGCTGATGTTGGGATCCTTCAATCTCTTCTGTTTAAACTGTTCCACTGTGGAGAAATATTTTTTTTAACAATTCACTAGAGCAGAGGGACATATGATAAATGGTCTAGAAAATATGGCCCATGGGGGAAGATTGAAAAAATTGGATTTGTTTAGTCTGGAGAAGAGAAGACTGAGGAGGGACATGACAACAGTTTTCAAGTACATAAAAGGATATTACAAGGAGGACTGAGAAAAATTGTTCTCCTTATCCTCTGAGGATAGGACAAGAAGTAGCCGACTTAAATTGCAGCAAGAGCAGTTTAGGTTGGACATTAGGAAAAGATTTCTAACTCTGAGGACAATTAAGCCCTGGAATAAATTACCTAGGGAGGTTATGGAATCTCCATCACTGGAGATTTTTAAGAACAAGTTAGACAAACACCTGTCAGGGATGGTCTAGATAATGCCTGGTCCTGCCATAACTGCAAGGGACTGGACTAGATGACCTCTCGAAGATCCTTTCCAGTCCTATGGTTCTATGATTCTTCCCTCAGGAGCTTTGACCAGTAGAAAGTTGAGGAACTCAGGCAACCTTCACCAAGCAAACTATGATTTACTTATCATAGTAGGAAGAGAACATAATATAAGAGAAAATATTACATAGCAACTCCTCTCCATCTCAACCAAAAACTTTAATGGGATCAAAATTTGGCTTCATTATCCTTGATCAAAATGTTTCTCTTAAAAAAACCCTTTCCATCCTAGGAGCTTGCCCTAAACTAGTATACCCAACCTATGACCAACGACCCACCAGAGCATTTTATATGGCCTGCGGCCTGCTTCAACAGAATACACCAGCGTTTCTCAAACTAAGGGTCCCAACCAAAGGAGGGTCACAAATGTATTGTAGGTAGGTCGCGGTATAGCCACCCTTACTTCTGTGCTGCTTTCAGAGCTGGGCGGCCAGAAATCAGTGGCTGCTGGCCGGGTGCTCCCCACTGAAAGGTGCACCAGTAGCAGTGCAGAAGTAAGGCTAGCATGGTATTGTGGGGTGGGGACCGTCACTTTTTTGGGAGGTGGCTGTCACAGCCTGAAATAATTTCAAAAGAGATCCCAATAAAAAAAGTTTGAGAACCTCCTGAAATAGACAATTCTGTACATAGAAACAACCTGTGTAAATGCCTAGGAAACAAGCCGCACTTTAAATATAAATCAGTGCAGGTGATTTTAAATCTTATTAAAATATGTAACATCTGTTTGGCCTGCACCAAGTTGTGCTCAGGTTAATGTGGCCCTCCTGTGTAACACAGTTGGGCCCCACAGCTTCAACCTCTAGGCTCCAGACTCACTCTCTTAGCATCACAGAAGATTAAGTTTGGAAGACAACATAAGAGGTCATTTAGTTCAACCACGTGCTCAAAGCAGAACCAACCCCAACTAAATTTGTTTAGGGCTGGCTTGACAAAGCCCTAGCTGGGATGATTTAGCTGAGGTTAGTCCTGCTTTAAGCAGGGGCTTGGACTAGATGTCCCCCTTCCAATTCTAATATTCTATGATTCTATGATCCCAGCCAGGGATTTGTCAAGCCAGGCCTTAAAAAACTCTAAGGATGGAGATTCCACCACCACCTCCCTAGGTAACCCATTCCAGTGCTTCCCACCCTCCTAGGGAAAATGTTTTTCCTAATATCCAACCTAGACTTCCCCCACTGCAACGTGAGACCGTTGCTCCTTGTTCTGTCATCTGCCACCACCGAGAACAGCCTAGCTCCATCCTCCCTGGAACCCCCTTTCAGGTTCTTGAAGGGCTGCTATCAAATCCCTCCTCATGCTTCTCATACTTCCGCTCTCTCTCTGTCCTGCCCAATGACTCTTGAAGTAGTTACCCAAAGTGGAACAAGAAATTGAAGACACCCTCTCCACAGACTATCCCCCATGGCCAGAACACTCACCTGAGTGGAGGCAGATTCCTTCTCACATCCCCTCCAGCAGAGGAGGGACATGAATCAGGATCTTCCCCATCCCAGGTGAGTGCCTTCATGGTAAAGCTAAGATATATGAGATCCATACCTGCTGTCTTCTTGCAGGACTCACTTCCAAGAGAAGGCCCACAGCTGAGACTCCCAAGCAGAGACAGTATCTCCCTGTAGGCCTGGTTTGGGTGTCAAAGTCCCAAGAGGGGTGGGTTTAGCACACAACCCTCTCTTCGGCAGCTCCCATTGGTGAGCTTAGGTGAGGAGCCACCTAAGATGCTGCGTTCTGGGGATCCCATTTTTAGGCCTTTATCTCCTCATTCATTGTAAAGGCAGTCTGAGTGCTTGACTCAGGCTTTGTTCATCCCAGTAATTTTCCCGGTGCCCAAAAGTTTGGTGTGACAATGCTCAATGTTACAACAGTGAAGTCCCTTTGTGAATCTAGCCCTTAGTGTGAATGGAAAGCAAGAACGTTAAATCAGTATTCCCCACTAATTTACATCATAAGCATCCTTTCACATCCACTTTGCATTCCTGATTGGATTCTCTTCTCACTTCCAGTGGTTTCCATCTGAAATAACTTCAAAGCAAGCAAAATTCTCCAGCAGCTTCTATCTTGTGTTCCTGAGCACGTCTGACCAATTCTGGTGTAAAGCTGCTGTAGCTAAAGGGATAATCATGGTGGCTTTTCAGAAAAATTAACGGCCACTCAAGGTGCAAGTCAGTGGTAATCATAGTCACTGAATGAGGGAGCATTTCCAAATGGTCCATTCACAAGCATATCTGGACTCCTATTAACCCTGGCAACATTGGCATGAAATATTGGCCAACTCTTAGCTACTCTAATTCAGCATTCCACCAATGAAATCAATGGAGTTATGAGGTTTGCACCAGGTGAGAACCTTGATTATTTGGAAGCAATCAATTCATGAATGTCCAGTGGAGAAAGGCCTGGACACTCCAAGGGATGTTTGGAGATCTCAAGGGCTGGAGTGAGCCTATGTCTAACCTTCAGAGGAACAGTGGAACCTGCATAAGCTAAGGAGGGAGTGTCTGTGTCGCTTGTGGCCAATGGAGACATCAAGCTAACGCTCGGCAGGCGCAAGCAAAGTTTCCTCGAACTAAGGGCGAGTGGTACCCAGGTACATTGGGTAGAGTCTCAGGCATACAGGCAAATAAGGCAGGACACCTCCCTGCTTCATGAATTGCTTTACGACTTAGGCATTCAGATGCCTAGCAATATTCATGCCTATAGGTGCATATGGAACTTTCTCTGCAAAAACGTAGGCGCCGAGGGAATTTAGGAGCTTAAAGATTTTCATCAGTATCCGAATGGCTTTCTTTTTCTTTCTTAATACCAGTGGTGCTTGATTCTGGGATTTAGGCACCAAAAGTGTCAGTCAGGTGCCTAAGTCCCCTTGTGAATATACCATATGGCTATTTTACACCGCAAAGTGAGTCTAAAGCAGTGATTCTCAATCTGCGGCCCATGGGCTGCCTGCGGCCCAATCAGCACACAGCTGTGGCCCATGTGACATCCTCAGGGCCACACAGGTAGTATATATATTGTGTGGATGCGGCCCACATAACAGAGAGAGAACGGCATATGCGGCCCACATTGGTAAATAGGTTGAGAACCACTAGTCTAACCCCTGGCTGTGTATCACAACTCTACAATAGCACAGCTGCACGGGGTCAGCAATGCTGCTGGAGCGCTTTAGTGAAGATGCCGATGAGAGAGTTTCTCCCATTGGCGTGCTCAATCCATCTTCCCAAGAGGTGGCAGTTATATCAATGGGAGAAGGTCTCCCATCAACATAGCAACGTAGTTATACCAATATAGGTCTGTAGTGTAGACCTGGTTTAAATATAACTTATTCCCGTTTTTCCACCGCTAGAGTGAGGCAAAGTTGTCTCAGTGTTGGGATTCCCTCCAAGGCCTTTTCCACTCACCTTATCTAGAACACCCCATCCAGTCCTGGTAGAACACTTCATTCAGTTCTCTGAGATCCAGAAACTCAGTTCCACTCCAGCTCATTGCTGAGGTTACTTTATTACGCATGTGACCCAAGATATATGACAGTTCCAGCTTATGACAGTTGTCGGCGCTGTGTGTGTGTGTGTGTGTTCTCTTGCTCTGTGCCACACTAGCTCTGTGCAGATAGCTGAGGCCACAGGCCTCAGTCGAACTGCTTTGGAAGAGCAGACTCGGTTCAGTTGCAAAGGCATTCAGCTGGGTTTATTGTCAGCGAAGCTCAGTAATAGCACCTGGCAGACTCTATGGGGATCCTAAGACATGTATCCCCCTTACAATGGACTCGACTCAGTGAACGGCAGGACTTTCCATTTCCCGCTCAGCTGGACAAAGTCACCCCTTTGTGACCCATACACACTGACACCAGCAAGTTATGTATTGCTCTGATGTGGTTAATTACCTCCCTTTACCTTGCACATGTTGGTTTGACCAAAAAGTCTCTACCCACCACCCTGTCATCCTGACCTTATCTTTAGGTGGGGTCAGTGTGTCCCCCTATATCAGCTTCGGAGCGTGTTTATATACCATACTTGGTATCGGAGTGTTCTGGCACCATTTGGAATCTGTTTACATGAGTGTCCTGTGCCTAGCACTTCTTAGGAATGTTTGCGGTTTTGCAACACCAGCCCTGTTTTTGCCAGGTTCTCTGAACCTGCAAGTAGGCATGTTTTGTAATGGGGCCTGACTTTTGCTTACAGCCTTACTCTTGCTAACTTTGCTTTATATCAGCAAGGTCTGACTATAATAGTTAGGCCTTAGGCCTCAGACCAGGCCCCTCATACCAGGTCTCCTGTCTCAGGCTCTTTCTACTACATCAGCCAGGCCCAGATGCAGGGATTTAGGTACAGGGTGATGATTCCAGTTTTGTCACACACTGTACAGTTACTATGCAGATTTACTACCCAGAAACATATTCCCTTCTTGAACCTACATGGCTGACACATCTTAGGGATCATGTAAGGACCAATAGCTTATGTTTTCACCTTATCTAAGTTGCAGCGTAATCAGCTCATGGTAGTCCCTCTTACCTCAAGTAGCCCGAAAACACTGTCTCCTGCCCAATACCCTCCTACCACCCTTAAAAAGACAATTTCCATATAAAAAACTCTATAGGGTTGAAAGGAAAGGAAATAATGGAAAATGTTGTAATGAAATCTTTACTTAGTACTTTATGTTAAAAAAATACCAGGACTGTTCTTGTTTGTGGGACTTTAATAAACCATCCAAAAGTTGCATAATGATGGAGGTTTTATGATAAGTCAGCAACAATAATTAGACATGAAACGCGCAGCCTCCGTGAACTATTTATGGCAGTGACAGGGAACAATGGTTTCATTAATATCTTCTCTATTTTGGGGATTGAAATATTTCCTTATCAACAAAACAGATCTTTTGAAAACACCCAATTTCTGATGTTGAGATGTGCATATTTACAATAAGATAAGAATATATTCTGATAAAAATAGTTTTATTAAAATTTCAGATCTAAGTCCATTATACATCAACAGATCTCCATATCACAACAGATTTATGTTTGAAATCTTTGGGGGTTTAATAGCTCACAAAAAATAGAGAATACAGAGAAAATGTTTCATTTTTATCATAGGTACTTGTTGAGGATAAAATATAATATTGGCATTCAATGTGACTGCATGCACAGTAATTTGCTACACAATGGGCCAGGTTTTTATAGCTATTAAGGTACCTAATAAGATATTCAGAAGCATCTAGGCACCCAACACCCACTGAAATCAATGAGTTTTATGTGCTTTGGTGCTATTGAAAATCTCACTAGATACCTAAATACCTTTAAAAGTCTGGCTTAATGTGCCTTACTCTGAATAGTGCTATTCAATATAGCACCAATGAAGTCAATGAGGCCAGATTCCCAGCTGGTGTAAATCAGCATAGCCCCATTGCAGTCAATTCAACGCATCACCAGCTTGTGTTAATTATAGTAGATCCATTGAATTGAATGATCCACAGTGCAAATAAATGTTTATGTACTGAAGTGCATAGTTCTTCAATTATTGACACCACTTGTGAACCTGGCCTAGAAGGGACAAAGCAGGTGAGAATCAGGTTCACTCTTGACAAAATTATTTTATCATGAATGAAAGGATTTTCCTGAAGGCCACTTTGACTTCCTTATTGCGCAAACTGTAGATCAGAGGGTTCAAGGTGGGAATCACTAGGGTGTACATTATGGCCACCATCTTGTCCTTATCTAGTGAATAACTGGAGGGTGGCCGGATGTAGGTGTAGATGATGGAGGAGTAGAACAAGGTGACCAAGAGTAGGTGGGAGGAGCAGGTGGAGAAGGCTCTCTGCTTCCCTTTGGAGCTCTGGATTTTCAGGATGGTGGTGATTATGAAGCCATAGGACACGGTGGTCAGCAGGAAGTTCCCCATGGCCAGGAAGACGTTTGATATGGAGATCATGATCTTGTTGAAGTAGATGGAGCTGCAGGACAAGGCCAGCATCGGTGGGATCTCACAGAAGAAATGCTGAATGAAGTTGGGTCCACAGAAATCCAGACGCACAATAAGCAATGTGTGCACCAATGAATTGATGGCACTGACAGCCCAGACACCAATTATTAAACTGATGCAAATTCTCTTGGTCATGAGATTTACATAGTGCAAGGGGTGGCAGATGGCAACATAGCGGTCATATGACATGACAGTGAGGAGCACCAGCTCTGTCCCACCTGACAAAGTGAAGGCAAAGAGCTGGACCATGCAGCCATCAAAGGAGATGGATTTCCTCTCTTGCATCAGGTTTTTTATCATCTTGGGCAGAACCGAGGAACTGCACATAATGTCGACCATGGCCAAGTTGGCGATGAAGAAGTACATGGGGGTGTGGAGAGGTGGGTGGAAGACAATAGCCACTATGATCAGGGAGTTGCCCATGACAATACCTGTATAAAGGCTCAAGAATAGCCCAAAGAAGAGCCCCTGGTGATGAGGGTGGTCAAAGAGTCCCTGCATGATGAACTCGGTCACCCTGGTGTGGTTATTCGGTTCCATTGCTTGAGTGTTCCTTCTGTAGGAACAAAGATTAAAGTTGCTGTCAGGTGTTGTATCAGAAACTACAGCACTACGGCAACTGAAGTATCTAGACAGACAGGCAATGAAAGCGAGAGAGAGTGATCTTGTCATACTCTACACATTTCACACAATGTAGGAAGAAACAGAGCTGCATTCAAATATGTTAGCACACAAATCTGTCTCAGATACTGAATCTATGTTCTCCCAATATTTGACTGGAAAAGGGGAAAAATAACACTCTTGATGTTCTCAAATAGAAGTGCGTGAAATCATTTGGACTGTTTACATAAACTATCTGAGGTAGGATTTCAGAATTTGACCTCAAAAGCAATCAAACACCAGAAGTCTTATTAATAACCGAGATTCCACTTTTGAAACTAATTTCACAAAATAGATCTGTTGCAATATAAGATACCTTCAGTGTACACAATATACACAACTTATATATTAAGAACATAACAAAATATTGGTGGTAAGATATAGGTATATTTAGGTGGAATGAAGATGCACAATAAATTAATAATTTAATCCCCTTGAATTGCTAATGTAAATAAGAATAAAAAATAAATATAATAAAAAATAAAATAGTGTAAATAACTCAATAGCAGTGAGCCTGACTGATTCTCCACTCACTGTAGATGTACTGGTACACAGCTTTTGCAAATGAAAGGGAATTGTGCCCTTCAAAATTTCATTTTGATGATAAGCTACATGGCAATATATACATGTTGCTTTAATAGTAGGAATATTATCAAATATGTTGACAAGTACACCCTACTGCATTACAGTTACATCTCTCTTTACTGTGTTCATATCACTTTAGTCTTATTAGTCCTTCACTGCTTCTCCCAATTTTCCTCTCTCTCCTGCTGCAAGAAAACAGGAGTATCTCCATTTATATCAGTTGAGTTACTGAATTGTAAAAATGATGAAAATGAGAAGAGCAACATGATCAATAAATCTATCTAATCACGAGATTTGATTAGACCAATTTTTCATAATTCATATTAAAGTGATTACAAAAATTTCCACCCTTTCCATCACGTTTCAAATTACATTGCAAACTTCTGAGGGCACAGACAATAGGTTGTGAATCTTCCACCCCTAATAACCATGTTACAACATTACATCTTCATGTACTTTAGATTCAACTACAATAAAATTCAAAGGAAATCCATTGCTGTATGAGAATTTTAATCACATTTGTATTGGTCAAACTGAGATCAAAATATGATCCAAGATTCGTAACTATATTTGTGGAAATGTATATTCCTGCAAAGCATAGTTAGACAAATTACAAAAAAAAAAAAAAAAAAAAATCAGAACACATACATTAGATTTAGCTTAATATTCAGAAGTGTATAAAGGAATTAATGACTCAACTCTCATTGAATTTCACACTTAGCAACTTTCATATTCCAGTAAAAAAAAGGCAGAAACATTTATTTAGACCCATGAATTGCCAGAAAGCAAGAAAACAAGCAAGCAAGCAAGCATGCCAGCCAACAGAATATTCTCACCTCTCAATCGATACTCAAATACCATCAACCAGACTGTAATTTAAATACAGACTCCAAGTGAGTTATAACTTCTTGAAGATGATTGTTCTTCATATATAATAACATTCTGTGGGGAGATCTTGAATCCCGTGTGAATGTGGACAAGAGTTAACTCTCAAACAAAGCTCCAAAGGAGAAGGTAAAGGTAAGTCATCTAAATCAGTACAAACATATTTTATACATTAAGTTGAGAAAATTCCACTTGCTGTATTTTGTATTGAATTTTCCAGGAGAAAACTTCATTTCCACCAATATATTTCTTTTTGAACATAGTGCTATCAATAGAGATAAATTTCATATTAATCAATGAGTCTACATGTGTAAGTTCTCAGGGTAAAATCCTGCCTTCTTTGATGGGCATTAATAGGAATGTTGACCTTGAATGCAGTGGGGCCTGAATTTCACCCTCAGACTTCTTTGACTGTCAGTGATCCTTACTTCTCATTGAATCATCTGCCTTCTAGAATGTCGTCAATGTCTGCACTAAGACAATTTTTAGGCCAACTTCTGATAACATGGAGTAGTATCTTACATCTCCACTGGTCCTGTGAAGTCAATGGGACAGATCCAGCTGGAGTAAACTAGTACATTGCCAGAAAAAGGACAATTCAACAAACAGTTCTGGTAATTTTTTTTATAAAAAATAAAGTATTAAGTAAGGATTTCATGGCAACAGTTTCCCATTATTCCCTTTCCTTTTATCATAGATTCATAGAAGATTAGGGTCGGAAGGGACCTCAGGAGTCATCTAGTCCGACCCCTGCTCAAAGCAGGACCAATCCCAACTAAATCATGCCAGCCAGGGCTTTATCAAGATGGGCCTTAAAAACTTCTAAAGGTGGAGATTCTACCACCTCCCCAGGTAACTCATTACAGTATTTAACACCCTCCGTGTGAAAAAGTTTTTCCTAATATACAACCTAGACCTTCCTCACTGCAACTTGAGACCATCACTCCTTGTTCTGTCATCTGCCACCACTGAGAACAGCCTAGCTCCATCCTCCCTGGAACCATCCTTCGGGTAGTTGAAGGCCACTGTCAAATCCTCCCTCACTCGTCTCTTCTGCAGAGTAAACAAGCCTAGTTCCCACAGCCTTTCCTCATGTCATGTGCTCCAGCCCCCTAATCATTTTAGTTGCCCTCCACTGGACTGTCTCCAATTTGTCCACATGCTTCCTGTAGTGGGGGGCCCAAAACTAGACACAGTACTCTAAATGTGGCCTCACCAATGCTGCATAGAGGGGAATAATCACTTCCCTCGATCTGCTGGCAATGCTCTTACTAATGCAGCCCAACATGCTATTAACCTTCTTGGCAACCAGGGCACACTGCTGACTCATATCCAGCTTCTTATCCACTCTAACACTCAGGTCCTTTTCTGCCGAACTGCTACTCAGCCAGTCAGTCCCTAGTCTGTGACAGTGCATGGGATTCTTTTGTCCTAAGTGCAGGACTCTGCACTTGTCCTTGTTGAACCTCATCAGAATTCTTTTGGCTCAATCTTCTAATTTGTCTAGGTCAGTCTGTATCCTATCCCTGCCCTCCAGCATATCTATCACTCTCCCCCCAGCTTAGTGTCATGTGCAAACTTACTGAGAGTGGAATCCACCTCATCCTCCAGATCATTAATGAAGATGTTGAACAAATTGATATTGAGGTTTTGTATATGGAAATTCTCTGCTGACAGGGGGATAGAAGGGTATTTTGCAGGAGACAGTGTTTTGGGGCTGGTTAAGGTAAGGGGGGATATCCTGGATTGGTAACACTGAAATGTAGATACGGTGAAGACATAAGCTATTGGTCCTCACATGGTCTGTAGGATGTGTCATCCAATTAGATTCAAGAATAATATATGTTAGTAACTAGTAAAAATGTGTATAAATTGTGTAATTTATGACATGAATTGGAACTGTGGTATAACCCTGTACCTAAGTCCCCTGCGTCTGGGCCTGGCTGGCATGGACACGAAGTTCTTACATGCATAATACTGTAACCCGAGTGTGGTGATGGAGTAGACAAAGAAGGCCGAACAGTGTCATGGTGGATCCAGGATCTTTACAGTTGGTCGGATTGACGGCCGCAATAGTATTGTTCTCTTTTTCCAGTCTACCCATCAACTTCTGATCCCACATAGCAACCCCCCAATTGGGTAATATTCCAGAAAGTGCGGTCAGCCTCATCACGTCAACATTCACCCATCATTTTGTTCATTTCCACTGTGAACATCTCCACTAATTTCTAGAATTCCGGGCCCCCTTTCCATGACATCTCATAGATTTCCCAGGCGCTTTGAATTCCTCTGCTCAATTCCTTTCACTGCAGCTTGCCAATTTGTACCACTCTATATGTGGGGCTTTAAAATCAGAGAACCATATAAGATTAGGGTTGGAAGAGACCTCAGGAGGTCATCTAGTCCAACCCCTTGCTCATAGGAGTAAGTTATATTTAGACTAACTTTAATGTGTGCTTGTATTACTGGAGTGGTGTAAAATAGCCTTATGGTAGATTGACAAAGAGATTCAGGCACCTAACTGACATTTTTGTGTCTAAATCCCATAATCAGATAGGACTGGTATTCCAAAAGACAAACAAACACACAAACAAAGAGAAAGTAATCAGTTGCTGTTGAAATACTTGAAAATAGTTGGGGCTGGTCCTGCTTTGAGCGGGGGGTTGGACGAGATGACCTCCTGAGGTCTGTTCCAGGCCTTGTCTTCTATGATTCTATGAAAATCTGTAGGCTCCTAAACTCACTTGGTACCAACATGTTTGCAGAAATGGTTCCGACGGAATCCTACGGGACTGCACACCGCTGTCCGCTCTGAGTAGCTGGATGCCTTAGCCCTAGAGCTCTTTACAAAGAAGGGGAAGTCATTCTTCTGCCTCACTTGCCTGGAGGGCTGAGGAAGCCTTGCCTATGTGTGCCGAGCGTCAAATCCCTGACTGCATCAGCCACAGGCAACATAGACATTCCGCTCTTAGCCTACGCCGGCTCCACTGTCCCTCTGAAGGTTAGCGATGGGCTTGACACGGGCCTGGGGCCCCACAGCATCCTCCCAGAGTCACCAGCCATTGGTTCACGGGACAGGCTGGAGTGTGCCTATCCTGACCTGCAGAGGAACAGCAGAGCCCACGTAGGCTGAGAGAGGAGTGGCTTGCGTTGCCTGTGGCCGGTGGAGTCAGGGAGCTGAACCCCGGCTGGACAGACATGCTTAGGGCAGGTGGGTACCCTGGGAAGCATCACAGTCTCCTGAGGACCGCAAAGTTTAAGTCTAACTAACGTCTTAGCATAGGGGCATCTACGCTATACAGGAGCTCAGACTGGATGATCTAACCATCCCTTCTGGCCTTGGAATCGAGGAATCCATGACTTTTCCCATCACTCCCCTGTGTTTAAATGACTCAGTCTTACTCACGGGAGCGTCGTTAACGCCTCCATGCCTCTGTTTCCCCTCCCATGTTTTGTCTCATTACGCTTTTGGCCATGGACTGTTTCTCGCCATGTGTTGCTATGGTGCCGAGCACAATGGGGCCTTGATCTTGATTGGGATCTTTGGTTGCCATAGTAATGCCTAATAACGATGATGGAAGATGCAAACCTGCCGGTTCATTTTCATTCCAGGGTACCATGAAGCTCTAAACTTTTCCCTTCTCCTAAAATGTAAACAGGGAGCCCTGGGTTCTGTTCCTGGCTCTGCCACTGGCCTGCTGCATCCAGAGAGCTCTGTGTGGGGAAGGGAGTGAGAGGGGCTGGGCTGCAGGTAACTAGCAGAGGGTCAGGATCCAGGGGAATAGCCAGCGTCGTGTGTTTGGGACAGCACAGCCAGCACAGAGGGGGTGTAACTCCCAACTGAGGTGTATTGGAAGTAGTTAGAGGACAGCAATAGCGGGGGCTTTGTAGGTTAGGACAGAGGCACATCAGTGAATGGACCCCAGGGCGGAGATAGCAGGGGCTGCGGGTCAGGACTGAGGGGCACCGGCAGAGCTGGGGCTCGTGGGCAGGACAGCAAAGCCCGTCACAATCCAGGTGAGTTGGCTGATCTCTGTCACGGAGGCCTAGAAACCTGGAATTGCCTTTCGCTCACTACGGCCGGGCCCTGCTACCTTGGCTAACCTGGTGGGAATCTCCGGTTTGTTTACGTCCGTTTCACGGCACTCTGCACACCCTGTTACTTTTCCTCGCTCGCAGGGACGCTGGTGGAGTTTGTGAATGAAGGATCGCCTTTCACAGGGGCTGGCACAACTGGCTTGACCCCTTTCCCTTTACACATCAGGGGCCTACTTGACATAGGAACAAACCCTCCCTTTCCTTTGTCTAACTTTAATCCATGCCTCCGACTTTTTTTTCTAATCAGCCCCGATGGGACTGCCGCCGAGACCTGCATTTCCCAGCAACGTTTCTATTCTATTGGCCTGTCACGGGACCCATTAAAATGACAAGTAACTTTGTTTCTGTCGCTGGCCCTTAATTTCTGGAGAGCTTTGTCAGGTCTCCAGACAGTGACCAGGTCTCAGCAAGATGGAACATTTCTCAGAGAACTGATTAAGACACGAGGAGTTATAACAAGTTCTGAGTCCTCCTGTAAATCCCTAGAAATCCACAGGTGCTGCCTGGCTAATTGGAGAGATTTCTTTTTAGTAGCTACATTGCTAACGGAGATTATTTTAATGAGCACATAATGAAGCAGGGCTTTTTAACTGATCATTATTTTTATCCTAAGCGAGAGTCAATGAAATTAACGTGTTTCAAATGCCACTGAGCAGCGTTGCTTCACGCTGGGGATCTGTCACTGTAGAGCTGTGATCAGACATGTAGAAACAGCAGCGTCCTTACGGTCAAGCACTTTACACACTATGGAAAACTGTTTATTGCCTCTTCTCTCATCAGCTACCAGAGACCAAGACAGCTCTTGTTACAGTCTATCCCCTTGCCACTGCTGCCCTTAGCAGAGTGTTACAGCCACACAGCAAGCCCTTTATCGGCTCCAATTCCCACCTGCTTTGCCTGTGAAATTAGCTACACTCAGAGTCAGAAGGACTATTACCAATAATCATGGTATATTTTTAAGTAGACTATAGTGCCCATGACTGTGAAATTCACCCACTCCTCAGCCCCTGCTCTCTGAAGTCCACTTCCCACATTGATGGGGCCATTAGCAGTAGATAGATAGAACAGGTGAATATAAACACCATTAGACAGGTAGATGAGAGCCAATTAGACAGATGAACAGATGACATGGCAGATTGACAGAAGAGTAGGTGGACAATCAGAAACACAGATGGATGGACAATTAGGTGGCTAAATAGTAAAAGGAGGAAAATGGACAGATGTTGGACAGACAGACAGTAGGATGGACAGTTAGGTGGATGGATAGTTATATAGATACGTGCTTAGATAGAGAGAGAAGTGGGAATACAAGCTCACACAAACACACACACACCCCAGTCCTGTCAGACAATGTGATCCAAAACTGACTGGAAGAGCTCATTTCTCTAGGCCAGAACTCAGAAGACAGGTTAAGCGAAGACTTTCACAGTGTAGGCACCAAGCTCTGAGGCTGCCAGTAAAGAGGTCAGTTGGTGTTACACACAGTTCTGTGATTTTCATATGGATAATGCAATAGAAAGTGAGAGCCTGAGGCCTGAAACCTAGTAGAACAGGATAAGGCATAAGGCCTAAGTGGAAAAAACCGTGAACATGAGTCAGGCTGTAAACTTACAACCTCACAGAAACTGGCACGAAGAAGCGCTGATACTGCAAACACACATATTTCCAAAATATTACTAATATCAAAACATTACTAATATCTAAACTATATATACCAGAGACAGAAGATCCTAGGACCAGAAAGACAACAAGGGCCATCAGACCCCCTGACATGACACTTTGATAGAAATGTCTGATACGATGACAAATAGAGTTGCTTTGCCTGAACCATCCAGTACAAGGCGAGGGACGGTATCAGACTACGTCAAGAGGGTGGCAACTACCTACATCAAAGGGGACAGAACGGAATTGTCTGTAACAGTGTATAAAAGAGGGAGTCAGAGGGAACAATGTTGTCTGGCCTAGGGGATAACGGAGATTCCCGCTGTTAAGTTGTGCCGAGTCCATTGTAACGGAGTACTTGTATTTGAAGTGTACCCGTCGATACTTTATAGGTCACTTCTCATTGTGCTTCAACTGCAATAAACCTGGCTCGGATGCCTTTGTTGCTCAGCGAATCCATGGTCGTGTCGACTCATTTGATCGTGAGTGCTGTCTCAGCTATTTGCAGAGCTAAGACAGCACCTACATGAGGGACACTCGCATGCAGCCTGCACTGACAACTAACAACTGACAACAGATCAGTAACCACTAATAAATAATGGCTGGGAAAGTCAGTTATGGAACCTGAGTTTCACAAAGATAATTGGGGGTGTTTATAATTCAGACCCTAAAATCGTTCAGGCCCATTGCTGCTATTAATTTGATTGGTAGCATCAAGTGATGCACAGACAGGCCTGTATGATAACCCCAGTATCCAGTTATTGCCACAGATATTAACTGAGTGTTCATTCCCCACCACACACATACCTGCGAGGATGCGTACAGACCAATGGTGCACGTAGACACATGCAAGCACACACAGAGTTAGACACCTAACCACCTATGTGCTTATGTAAATCCAATAGGCACCTATCTGCATTTTTAGGTTACTAAATACCTTTGCAAATCTGGCCTTAATTCCCTTAGATTCCTTTGAAAATCCCAGGCCACCGGCTTCTGCCAACAATCATTGAAGTGAACAGGAGAGTAGGCCCCAATCAAGGTGTTAAACAATACTTATCTGTTGGGTGTAGTGTACACCACATCAACAGGTATTAGCTGCAAGGCATTAATATAACATATATTATTTCTCTGAGCTATTGGATAGATATTGGCTGAAATTTCTCCTTCCATATTTGACATAAATCTTAAGGGGACTGAACATTCTGCAATAGTAACATACGGTCACAATGTCCTAAGTTCTTTCTCTGAACTATCAGACATGCCTGTCTCAGAGCAAGTACAAAATTTCCAAAAGCCAGTCCCTTGCCATTTACCTTGAGAAAAAGAGTGGTTTAAAAAATTACTTCTAGACATGGCTCCATTCCGTGTTATTTGTTGGCCATTGGGATAGAATATCCAGAGGAGTCTATGCCGCTGGTTGACTGAGAGAATAAGCAATTCAACTTTAGCCCAGCGTGAGTTGGAACTGAGAAAGTAACTCAGAAGAACCTACCTACCTTTTTATCTTGGCTCTCAGAATCAAAGAGAGATTGGTGCCCAGAATGATTTTTCAGCAAGTGTTCCCCCCCAATATCTAAAACACCATTTCAGCAGTAGCCAATGATTTGCCTCTGAGACTCTGCCAGAAAGAGGGACACATTTTTAGCTGGTGTAAATTAGTGTTGCTCCATTGGTGTCAATGGGACCAGTTCCCCAGTTGGTTCAAGTGTAGATCCATTGGCATCAATGGGACCAGATCCTCAGTTGATGTAAATAGGTGTAGATCCATTGGTGTCAATGGGACCAGATCCCCAGCTGATTCAAGTAGGTGTAGCTCCAATGGAGTCAGCGGGACCAAATCCTCAATTGTTGTAAATTGGCATTGCTCCACTGGAGTCAGTGTGCCAGATCACCAGCTGGTTTGAATTACCAAAACACCCCTGAATCCAATAGAGTTGTATCAATTGACACCAACTAAGGATCAGCACCCCATTTTCAGATTTACCAGTCATGGAGTTCATTAACACTGATATAATACCCTCAGTAAATAGTGAGAAATATATGTGCAAATCAGGAGTAACTCCATGGAGGTGAAATATGGTGAGTCTCCTCTTACTGACCAGGGAATAACTGCTAACGACAATGGAGACACACACAACTGCTTAATAACGCAAAGTAACACATTGGGGAGTGCTTCTGGCTTGGATTTCAAAGAAGCTAATGGAGATAGTTTCCCAAACCTCATTTAAAGCCACTGGAAGTTGGACATCTAAATCCCTTTGGTCCTATTGAATATCTCAACTTCTACTGCTGTCTTCTGCTAGGCAGAATAAGAGTTGCTCAACAATGTGGTTGATAGCAGGAAAAACTTTTTCCCTAGGAGGGTGGTGAAGCACTGGAATGTGTTACCTAGGAAGGTGGTGGCATCTCATTCCTTAGAGGTTTTTACAGAAAGTTCCACTTGGTCACTCTCAGCTTTTTGTTGCTGGTTTCCCATTCTGCAACCAAAATGAAAAGCGTGGGAAGCCATTTTTTTCTTTGGGAGGGCGGAAATATTTTGACCATCAGTATGGACCAACTCTAAATTTAGCATTGAACTTGGGCCCAAATCCACAAAGAGGCTTTTTAGGGCTTTGCTGCCAACTGGTATCCATGAACCCTGGCCTAGCCATATCCTAAACCCCTCTCCTCCCCTCCTTCCCCCACTTTCAGGGGCTTAGCACCTAAACTGGGGTTGGCAACACATTCAATCTGTGCTTGTGTGCCACATCTGAGGACCCTCTTTTGGAACCAGGCACCGACAGCATTTCTCTAAAACAGTGACAGTGCATGGCCAACTCCACGCAAACCAGCCAGGGCTGCAGGGGACTCCCCACTTCTAGCTTTTAGCCCAGCTGTTAATGCAGCCACCTCAGCTGTGGAACACCCCACTTCAATTCTCCTTTCCCTGAAGAGGAGCAGGGATCTGAGGAAGTGTTGTCCACCCTTCAAATAAGCGTATTAATCACTGGCTAAGGGAGATTCTGGTGCCACTTTGTATTCAGTAATTACGTATCCATTGAGGCAGAAAGCACATGACACTGAGTCTGTAGCACAGTGGGTCAGGAAGGGATTTTCCCCACTAATGTATTCTGGCTTCTGGTGGGTTTTTTTTAATCTCTTTCCTCCAAAGCATCAGAGATGGCCATGGGCTGCAGATGGGACATGGAAGGGGATGTACAAGAGCTCTGAGATGGCACTCAGTGTTCTCTCTCTCAGGTGCTCACCTAGCTGGTTCTTGCTCATATGCTCAGGGTCTAAGTGGTTACCACATAGAATCATAGAAGATGGGGGCTGGAAGGGATCTCTGGCAGTCATCTAGTCCAACGCCCTGCTGAAAGCAGGACCAACCCCAACTAAATCATCCCACCCAGGGCTTTGTCAAGCTGGGTCTTAAAAACCTTTAAGGGTGGTGATTCCACCACCTTCCTAGGTAACCTATTCCAGTGCTTCACCGCCCTCCTAGAGCAAAAGTTTTTCCTAATATCCAACCTAGACCTCCCCACTGCAACTTGAGACCGTTGCTCCTTATTCTGTCATCTACTACCACTGAAAACAGCCTAGCTCCGTCCTCCCTGGAATCCCCCTTCAGGTAGTTAAAGGCTGTGTGGCTGATGGCTGGCTTCCCCCTAGTGGGTCTCACGCTCTCCTGCTTGTAGTGGGCCAGGAAGTTGCCCGTCACCCCGTTTTCCCAGGGGAGGGGGTAGGGACCCAGGCCCACCCGCTCCTCCAGGTCCCAACCCAGGGGCCCCATGAGGAGCAGCTATGTGCTGCTGGTACTGTTCTCCAGACTGCACGCTCTTCCCCTGGGCTACTTTTCCCCCTCCTTCAGTCCTTCTGGCTCCTTGAGCCGGTACCTTCCTCCTGGCCACTCCATGGCAGGACTCTGCTCTCCAGATCTCGGCTCGGCTCGGCTCGGCACTCCTACTTCCTCCAGCTCATGCACTGACTGTTTGGCGCAGAGGGCTTTTATGGAGCACCTGGCTAGTCCTTAATCAGCCTCAGCTGCTCCTAATTGCCCCCTAATGGCTTAGTTAGGCATTAGGAAACAAGGCCATGAGCATTCTGGGACTCACATCCCTCCCATCCCCACTCTCCTCCTGTTTCTGGAGGAGCCTGCTGCCCTGGGGAGCCCCTGATGCTCCTTCTTGGGGACCCTACCTACTTGCCCCCCAGCTGGCTGTGGGGGCCTGCTGCTTTTACTGGTGTGAGCACCCTTCCCCCTGTTGCTGCTCCCCCTCTGGCCCCAGCCTTTGGGGCACCCCTGCCCCTTCCCTTCCCCCTGCCCCATTCCCTGTCACTGACCCCTGCTCCCTCTGCAGTTCTCCCCATCCTGTAGCCTCCTCCCTAGTTTGTTTGTTTGTTTTCCCCCTGGTTTGGTTGTTTGCCCTGTCCTGCCCCCACCCTGTCCTTGGCTTCTTTGTTTGTTTGTTTGTTTGACCTCTCCTGGCCCTGCCTTGGTCTGTTTTTCTGTTTGAATTGCCCTGGCCCTACCTTGGTTTGCTCCCTGCCCCGCCCAGGCTCATTGCCTAGCCGTGCCTTAGCCCTCCCCCTTCCCCCTCCACTGCCCTTTTCCCCTCTGCCCTGGCCCAGGACTCCTGCCCCATGGTGCTCATGGCCCCCCTCTAATTGCCCCCCCGTTTTTTTTGTTTCCCCCCCCTGCACACTGCACCCCCCCCCTTGAGTTGAAATAGTCCTTGCCCCCAGTGCAGCCGGAGGAGCCGGTGTTCCATCCAAGGCTGGTGAGTGTGTTCCTTGTGCCCCTGCCTGAATTGGCCTTCCCTTCTCCCCCTGTCTTGGTGCTCTCCTCCCCTGCTTCTGGTGCCCCATAAAGGGGCCCAGTACCGGGTCCATTATAGCTCGGGAGAGACCCGGTGCTTCCTCTGCTGGGCAACGGGGCATGTCTGGAGGGACTGCCCCCTGGCCCGGCAAAGCAGGGAGCCCGGGACCCCCGGGACCCAGGGGGGTGCCAGCCAGACCAGTGGTGGCGCCCCCCTCAGCCGTGTGGTCCCTGTGGCTGCCCCTCCCCCATCAACGGCCACCTCCGCTCGGGCCCTGGGGGTGCCTCCCCCGGTGTGCCCAGATGAGCGGGTGGGCCCTGCTAACGCCCAGAGCAGTCTGGCGGGGCCTGTGGGGGAGAGGGAGCCAGGGCCACCTCTGGTGGACACTGGAGTGGAATCGCCTCAGGGAGAGGCCTTTCCTTCCCCTGCTGCCCCACCTCCGCTTTCCCGTCCCCTGCGCTCTTGCCCCCTGGCCCTGCCCCCATCGCCCAGACCTCCACCTCGGAGGGTTGGGTGCTCATGCAGGTCAAGCGCTGCAAGCGCAAGGCCGGGCCCCAGCGCCCCCTCCCCCTCATCGCCGAGCGGGGTAAACATCCCTGCAAGTCCCACAAGGGGGCTGCTGGACCCAGGCCTTCCATCGCGCCCCCTGCAGGCAGCTGGACTCACCACTCTCCAGCGCGGGATGGCCCCCTCCCGTCAACCCAGTCACCTCTTCCCTGGAGTGCCGGGCCGTCTGCTGAACCTTGTCAACGTCTATGCCCTGACTGTGGGCCTGGAGTGGGTGCGGTTCTTTCAGCAGGCAGCCGCCTTCCTCAGTGTACTGGATCCTCGCGAGTGCCTGGTCCTGGGCAGGGACTTTAACACCACCCTTGAGGAGCGGGACCGCACAGGGACCAAGCAGTGCCAGGCTGCCGCCGACATCCACAACCCGGACGACACCGTCACCTTTGTCCGGGTGGGGGAAGATCGGTCGAGCCACTCCCGGTTGGACAGCATCTATCTTTCCCAACACCATCTCTCGCGGGCCCACTCCTCCAGCGTATGGCCGGTGACCTGGTGACCGTGACGCCCTCCTTGACAGCAGAGAGGCCGGGGCCGGCCTACTGACATTTCAACAACAGCCTGCTGGAGGACGTGGGCTTCGTGGTGTCCTTCTGGCGTCCTTCTGGGAGTTCTGGCTGGCCTGGCAGGGGCAGAGGTGTGCCTTTCCCTTGGCGCAGTGCTGGTGGGACATGGGGATGGTGCGCGCCTGGCTCTTCTGCCGCGACTACACTCGGGGGGCCAGCCGGCGGAGGGATGCGGGGATAGAGCAGTTGGAGCGGGAGGTCTTAGCACTAGAGAGGCATCTGGCCACCAGCCCTGAGGATTCATCCCTCTGCGGAGCGTGCCGGGAGAAGCGGGAGGAGCTCCAGGCCCTCGAAGACCTCCGGGCTCGGGGTGCCTTCGTTCGATCCCGCATCTGTCTCCTTCGGGAGATGAATCGCGCGTCCCACTTCTTCTACGCCCTGGAGACACGACAGGGGGCCCGGAAGCACATCACCTGCCTTCTGGCGGAGGATGGTGCCCCCCTCACGGATCCGGTGGAGATGCATGGAAGGACCCGGGCCTTCTACGCCGACCTTTTCTCCCCGGATCCGACCGAAGCCACCGCCCGGAGGATGTTCTGGAACAAACTTCCCACGGTCAGCACGGGCAACCGGGACCAGCTGAAGCTACCTCTTACTCTGGCCGAGTTCTCGGAAGCCCTCTGCCTCATGCCCACCAACAAATCCCCGGGCATGGATGGGCTGACTGTGGAGTTCTACCGCATGTTTTGGGATGTCCTCGGCCCAGATCTCTCCACCGTCTGGGCCGAGTCCAAGGCCAGTGGAGAGCTCCCCCTTTCGTGCAGGCGGGCCGTGCTCACCCTGCTTCCCAAGAAGGGGGACCTCTGCAACCTCCAAAACTGGCGTCCCATCTCGCTCCTCTGCATGGACTACAAAATCGTGGCCAAGGCCGTCTCCCTGAGGCTGGGATCCATGCTGCAGGACGTGGTCCATCCCGACCGGACCTACACCATCCCGGGCCGTACCATCTTTGACAACTTGTATTTGGTATGGGATCTCTTAGAGCTTGGGTGTAGGGATGGTCTGTCGTTCGCCCTCCTATCCCTGGATCAGGAGAAGGTGTTCGACAGGATGGACCACGGGTATCTCCTGGGCACCCTGCGGGTGTTCGGCTTCGGGCCCCGCTTTGTGGGTTTTCTCTAGGTGTTGTACATCTCTGCGGAGTGCCTGGTCAAGCTCAACTGGACCCTGACCAAACAGGTCAGCTTCGGGCGTTTCCTCTGTCTCCTCCATCGGAGGATGACAGGGTTGGTGATCCGTGAGCCAGGGCTGAGGCTGGTCTTGTCAGCGTACGCTGACGACGTGCTCCTCGTGGTCCAGGACTCAGGCGATCTGGTGCGGTTGGAGGGCTGCCTGGCTGTCTACTAGGCAGCCTCCTCTGCCCGGGTCAACTGGGCCAAGAGCTCTGGCCTGATGGTAGGGGCCGGGTGGCAGGTGAGCTCCCTCCCACCCATGCTTCAAGCCATCCGGTGGAGCACGGGTCCGCTGCTCTATCTGGGCATTTACCTTTCTGCCACCCATCCCTCCCCAGCAGAGAACTAGCAAGATTTAATGGACAGGGTGGTGCGGCGGCTACGGAGTTGGACGGGACTGCTCCGGTGCCTCTCCCTTCGAGGGAGGGCGCTGGTCCTCAACCAGCTGGTCCTGTCCATGCTCTGGTACCACCTCAACACCCTGGTCCCGATCCCGAGCTTCCTGGCCTACCTCCAGAAGACAGTTCTGGAGTTCTTTTGGCCAGGACTTCACTGGGTCTCTGCAGGGATCCTGAGTCTCCCCCTGGGGGAAAGGGGACAGGGCCTGTGCTGCATCCGCAGCCAGGTCCACACCTTCCGCCTCCAGGCCTGCAGAGACTTTTTTATGGTGCAGGTATTCCGGCGTGGAGCCACTTGGCGCATGCCTTCCTCCGCCGCCTACAAGGGCTCCGATATGACCGGCAGCTCTTTATCCTCCACCCGAGGGGTCTTCCGCGAGATCTCTCCGAGCTGCCGGTCTTCTACCAGGACCTCCTCCGGACCTGGAGGCCCCCTTTGGTCCCTGACGGGGAGGATCTCCTCGTGGAGCCCCTGCTACACAACCCTCAACTCGGTGTGCAGGTGGCGGAGACCCCCTCGGTGCGACGGAGGCTGGTCCTGGCGGGAGTCACCAAGATCAGAGACCTCCTGGACTATGACCGGGGGGGACTGGTTGGACCCCAATGCGCTGGCTCGGCGTATGAGGCTCTCCACCCTTCGAACCCCCCGGCGCGTACTCCAGGAGGTGAGGGCAGCCTTGCCCCCGCTGTTCATGTCTACCTCGAGCGGGTCCTGGGAGAGGGTGCTCCCCGCCTGCCCCTCAGCCCCGGCCCTCCGGCACTCTCCATCAGGCCCCGGCCCCGCGAGCCCTCTCAGCCCCCCCCGTCCCTATGCACCGAGCCCGCTGCACGATATGCAGCTGGTCCTTTTCCGAACCGCGTCGAGAGACCACCTTTACATGCTCGTGCTCCATACCTTTCACTTCCCCGCCCTTGCGTCCTGCCCCGACACCAAATGGCGGGACCTGTTGCCCCCTCTGGAGGGCGGGGACCCCCGGTGGGCCAGCCTGTATTCCACCTTGACCCCATGGCCCGCAGGGGACATCAGTTGGCGGCTCCTTCACGGAACCATGAGCACGGGCGTGTACTTGGCACGGTTCACCCCCTGCCCCGTCACTTGCCCCTTCTGCGGCACGAGGGAGACCCTGGAGCACGCATACCTGGAGTGTGCCAGGCTGCAGCCCCTTTTCCGGCTCCTCCAGAACCTCCTGTTGAGGTTCTGGCTGCACTTCTCCCCGCACTTGTTTATCTATGCACACCCTGTCCGTGGCTCCATGAAGTCACGGGACCTCCTTGTCAACCTCCTCTTGGCACTGGCCAAAGTCACCATCTATAATACCAGGGAGGGAAGATTGGCTGGGGAGGCGCCCTGCGACTGTGGGGCCTATTTCCGTTCCCTTCTTCGTTCACGTATCTGGGCAGAGTTCTTCTGGGCGGTGTCCACCGGCTCTGTCGACACCTTCCGGGAGTGGTGGTGGGCACTGTCCGGGGTTCTCTGCTTGGTGTCCCCTTTTGGCTCCCTCTGACCTCACGCCCCTTCCTGTTTTTTACATTTGTTGTCCCACGGAATCAGTTGCTTTCTAGGTCTGGTGGCTCCTCCCCTTAGGCTGGGGGAGGGGCCTTGAGCGGTGGGCGGGCATGAGCCCGCCCACCTTCCTAGTTTGCAAATAGGACCACTCTCCTACTGCCCTCTGCCTTCGCTATCTCACAGCTGCTAACAAATCCCCCCTCATTCTTCTCTTTTGCAGACTGGACATGCCTATTTCCCTTATATAATAGTCTAGTCTCCTGTAAGCTCTCATACTTTGCTCCAGTTTCAGTTTCTGGCTTTAATGTGCGGGTGCTTATGGCCTGGGAAATACAGATCAGAGAAAATGATCGGATGGTCCTTCAGATTCCCTGACTCCATGACATTCCCATGAAAGGTAGAAAACCCCCAATTAAAAAAAACCCTTCTCTTCTTTGGTCTGAGTGGGGAATTGAAACTTGGCCCTTCGTGTGCTGGGATTGGTCTTACCACTGGGTTAATGGTTAGAAGAGAACCTTCAGCTGCCTTTCCACCCTGTCCAAGCTGTGCTGTGAGCATCCCTACTGAACAAGGCTCGGCAGATGAGATCGGTGTTGCCCGGTTTGAGGATCATGCTGGCGTTTAGGTGGGAGATAGAGGACTAGTGCTTGCTAAAGTAGCAGTCTGCAAACATAGCCGTGGACACTTATCCACCTGGGGAGCTTTGACTGTGAACATTTAGGTGCCTACAGGGTTAGGCAGCAGATGATCAGGTGTTTTGTAGATCACAGCGGTGCCTAAATCTGGGTTTAGGTGTCTAAGCCCCAGTTTTAGGTGCCTGAAGCACGTCTATGATCCACAAAACCCTTCCTCAGATGCACCCTAACCCTATAGCTGTCTAAATTCACTGAGTGCCTACATTTTCACAGTAAAAGTACCCTAGGCATGCATGTTTCTGCCTCACTCCAGGTGTCTATCCCCCACCTAAACCCCAGGATGCTCCATAAACCGGGAGAAGAGGGGCAGAGGAGCACATCCATGTGCTCTAAGTGTGTTTAGCACCACACCAAATGGCTGGAGGTGTGGGGGAAGCAGCAAGAGATGCCTCCCTTATTATCTTGAGATCTGTGGTTAGGATACTCTGGCAGGATATGGGAGACCCTCACCCAATTCCCCCATTTGGCACATGAGAAGAAGAGGTTTCATGTGGAATTAAGAGTGCTCTGAGCATACCTACTAGATTGGGCCCCACAGGCAGGAAGCCCTATCTTCACCCGGTCTGAGGATAGTGCTGGGTGAGATGAGTGGTGGGGCATCTGCCTGAGACAGCAATGTGCATGTCCAGAGGCAGAAATGTAGGTAAAAAGTTTAGGCACCATGAGAATTTAGAAACCTATCAGGTTAAGCTGCAGCTGGGCAGGTATTGATGGATTCATAGAATCATAGAATCATAGAATATTAGAGTTGGAAGGGACCTCAGGAGGTCATCTAGTCCAACCCCCTGCTCAAAGCAGGACCAATCTCAGCTACACCATCCCAGCCAGGGCTTTGTCAAGCCTCAGCTTAAAAACCTCTAAGGATGGAGATTCCACCACCTCCCTAGGTAACCCATTCCAGTGCTTCACCACCCTCCTAGTGAAAAACTTTTTCCTAATGTCCAACCTAGACCTCCCGCCCTGCAACTTGAGACCGTTGCTCCTTGTTCTCTCATCTGCCACCACCGAGAACAGCCTAGCCCCATCCTCCCTGGAACCCCCTTTCAGGTAGTTAAAGGCCGCTATCAAATCCCCCTCATTCTTCTCTTTTGCAGACTAAACAAGCCCAGTTCCCTCAGCCTCTCATCATAAGTCCTGTGCTCCAGCCCCCTAATCATTTTTGTTGCCCTCCGCTGGACTCTCTCCAACTTGTCCACATCCTTTTTGTAGTGGGGGGCCCAAAACTGGACACAATACTCTAAATGCGGCCTCACCAATGCCGAATAGAGGGGAATAATCACTTCCCGTGACCTGCTGGCAATGCCCCTCCTAATGCAGCCCAATATGCCATTAGCCTTCTTGACAACCAGGGCACACTGCTGACTCATATCCAGCTTTTTATCCACCGTTACCCCCAGGTCCTTTTCTGCAGAGCTGCTGCCCAGCTCGTCGGTCCCCAGTCTATAGCTGTGCATGGGATTCTTCCTTCCTAAGTGGAGGACTCTGCACTTGTTCTTGTTGAACCTCATCAGATTTCTTTTGGCCCAATCCTCCAGTTTGTTTAGGTCACTCTGTATCCTATCCCTACCTCGCAGGGTATCTACCACTCCCCCCAGCTTAGTGTCATCCGCAAACTTGCTGAGGGTGCAATCTACCCCATCCTCCAGATCATTAATAAAGATGTTGAACAAAACCGGCCCCAGGACCGACCCTTGGGGAACTCCGCTTGTGACCGGTTGCCAGCTAGACATGGAGCCATTGATCACTACTCGTTGAGCCCTATGCTCTAGCAAGTTCTCTATCCATTTTATAGTCCATTCGTCCAACCCATACTTCTTTAACTTGCTGATAAGAATACTGTGAGAGACAGTATCAAAAGCTTTGCTAAAGTCAAGGTATATCACATCCACCGCCTTCCCTACATCCACAGAGCCAGTCACCTCATCATAGAAAGCAATCAGGTTGGTCAGGCATGACTTTCCCTTGGTGAATCCGTGTTGACTGTTCCTGATCACCTTCCTCTCTTCCAAGTGCCTTAAAATGGATTCCTTAAGGACCTGCTCCATGATTTTTCCAGGGATTGAGGTGAGGCTGACCGGTCTGTAGTTCCCCGGATCCTCTTTCCTCCCTTTTTTGAAGATGGGCACTAGATTTGCTTTTTTCCAGTCCTCAGGGACCTCCCCTGTTGCCACGAGCTTTCAAAGATAATAGCCAATGGCTCTGAAATCACCTCAGCCAACTCCCTCAGCACCCTCGGGTGCATTGCATCCGGCCCCATGGACTTGTGTATGTCCAGTCCTTCTAAATAGTCTTGGACCCGTTCCTTCAGCACTGCGGGATGTTTGCCTCCTTCCCATTCTGTGCCACCCAGTACAGCAGTCTGGGAGCTGACCTTGTGTGTGAAGACAGAGGCAAAAAAGGCATTGAGTAACTCAGCTTTCTCCACATCCTCCGTCACTAGGTCGCCTCCCTCATTCTCTAAGGGGCCCACACTTTCCCTAATCTTCCTCTTGTTGGCAACATGTCTGTGGAAACCCTTCTTGTTCCCCTTCACGTCCCTTGCTAGCTGCAACTCCAATTGCGCTTTGGCCTTCCTGATTTCATTCCTGCACGTTCTAGCAGAGTTTTTATAATCCTCCCTGGTCATCTGACCAAGCTTCCACTTCTTGTAAGCTTCTTTTTTGCGTTTAAGTTCGCCAAGGACATCCTTGTTAAGCCAAGCTGGACGCCTACCATATTTGCTATTCTTTCTGCACATCGGGATGGTTTGCTCCTGTGCCTTCAATAAGGTTTCTTTAAAATACAGCCAGCTCTCTTGGATTCCTTTCCCCCTCATATTAGCCTCCCAGGGAATCCTGCCCATCAGTTCCCTGAGGGAGTCAAAGTCCGCTTTTCTGAAGTCCATGGTCCGTATCCTGCTGTTCTCCTTTCTTCCTTTCATCAGGATCCTGAACTCGACCATCTCATGGTCACTGCTGCCTAGGTTGCCACCCACTTCTACTTCCCCTACCAAATCTTCCCTGTTTGTGAGCAGCAGGTCAAGAGAAGCACGGCCCCTAGTTGGTTGCTCCAGCACTTGAACCAGGAAATTGTCTGCGACACTCTCCAAAAACGTCCTGGATTGTTTGTGCTCTGCTGTATTGCTCTTCCAGCAGATGTCAGGGTGATTGAAGTCTCCCATGAGAATCAGGTCCTGTGAACTGGAAACCTTTCCTAGTTGAGTAAAGAAAGCCTCATCTACCTCATCCTCCTGGTCTGGTGGTCTGTAACAGACACCCACCACGACATCACGCTTATTGTTCTTGCTTCTAAGCTTAACCCAGAGACACTCAACTGACTTATCTCCAGTTTCATACTGGAGCTCAGAGCAGTCATAGTGCTCTCTTACATACAGTGCAACTCCTCCCCCTTTCGCCCCTGCCTGTCCTTCCTAAACAGTTTATACCCATCCATGACAGCGCTCCAATCGTGAGAGTTATTCCACCAAGTCTCAGTTATTCCAATCATGTCGTAGTTTCTTGACTGTGCCAGGACTTCCAGTTCCTCCTGCTTGTTTCCCAGGCTTCTTGCATTTGTGTACAGGCACTTGAGATAAGTAGCCAATTGGCCTACTTTCCCAGTATGAATCGAGAGGCCTCCCCTGCTGCACCCTCCTCCTTCTGCTTCCTTGTGGTGTCCCTCTTCCCCACTTACCCTTGGGCTTAGGTCCCCGTCCCCCGTCGAAACTAGTTTAAAGCCCTCCTCACTAGGTTAGCCAGCCTGTCTGCGAAGATACTCTTCCCTGTCTTCGTTAGATGAATCCCATCTCTTCCTAGTAATCCTTCTTCCTGGAACAGCAGTCCATGATCGAAGAATCCAAAGCCCTCTCTTCGACACCACCTGCGTAACCACACATTTACTTCCGCAATGCGACGGTCCCTACCTGGGCCTTTTCCCTGAACAGGAAGGATGGATGAGAACACCACTTGCGCTTCAAACTCCTTTATCTCTTTTCCCAGAGCCACATAGTCCGCAGTGATCCGCTCAAGATCATTCTTGGCAGTGTCATTGGTGCCCACGTGGAGAAGCAGGAAGGGGTAGCGGTCTGAGGACTTGATAACTCCTAAACTGGGGATTAGGTACCTAAATGCCTTTTTTGATCTGGGCCATTTTTCTTCAATAGATAACATCACTTCTCCATTCTTCTTGGACATAGATAATGCAGACTCAGTTGACATGTGTAGGATGGAGCATAGCTAGAAGTCAATACTTTCATCCTTGAAATCAATTGGCATTCAATGCCTAAGCTGCCACAGAGCTTTAGGAAAAAACAAGCAGGACTTATCTTTGTCTTTAGTAGCCTAAGTGCCTTTAAAATCTGACCCTCGCTCCCTCTCTTCATCTATAGATGCCTCAGTACTCTTGAAAATCTGTCTCTAAGGGCCAGCGATTTCAATGGGAGTTCGACACATTTGGCCAGAATTTTAAGAGTATTTAGCCGGCTCATTCTCATGGATTCCAACACCTTTAAAAATTTAGCCTAATGGCACTTTTGAAAATTCCATTAGGTGCCTATCTGCCTAAATACTAGAGCTGAAAGCAATTTTTTCACTGAAGAATTTATTATCCAAAAACAAAACAGTTATGGGTTGATCCAAAATTATTTGTGAATTTTTGTTGAGTTTGCGGAATAGTTTCAACTGCACTAGGAAATCAAGATGTGTCAGTAATGTTGAAACATAACGGTTTTAGTTTTATACATGTTATCATGAACCAGCAATGAGTAGAGATAGAGTCCTCCTTGTAGGTTTTTGCTCATTGGTTAGGGCAGTCAACTGCGTTGTGGGAAACCAAAGTTCAATTCCCTGCGCCAATTGATGGAGAGAAGGGCTTTTATCTTGGACCTCTTCCATTTCAAGATAGTGCCCTAGCCACTAAGTGATGGGATATTCCAGTTTGGCTTTTCCTCAGTCTCTCCTGTTGAAGCTGTTCCACATTGTAAAGTAATTAAAAAGTCACTGGAGCAGAAATTTGACCCCAATTTGTAGGAGAGTAAAGAGTTAAAAGCTGGACAAGTGGTCAGGCCTAAATTATAGGGAATGGGGTCAAGGGAAGGGCAAACCTTGTTTCTGATAATTGGTGTGAATTTTAGTTAGTCTGTTATCTCTCCTCTTCTCCTCACTTCCTGGTCATCTGTGCAGGGGATGAGTCTATCGCCATTCCTGTGCAAGGCCTTTTGGTGGAAAGAAAGCATTATCTTCCTTCTCCCCCTGGCATGTCTTTACTTCAAAGAATGTTAGTATGAAATGTATAGGTTTTAAGGTGATGTGCCTGACCTCTGTATGTTAATCCTGTAAACAACGAACAGGGACAGGTATAATTATATTCATCATGTAGTTATTAATATTCATTTTATAGGTGTCAGTGTAACCAAATAAGGGTCTATGGGGAGTTGCTGGAAATGTATCCATTTACATACTGGTATGGATAAAAGAATTGTAAAGTAACCCCCTCGTTGCTCACTCACGACATTGAGGTGGAACGAGCAGGCAGTAAAGGGTTCTGTCTCCCCAATCCACCCCCAGGACAACCTGTTTGATTATTTCTAACACAAACCATCACTCTACAGGTTTTCTTTGGCTTTGGGCATTCTTTGGCCCAATGTCTATTCATTGTCATTCATAGTGACACTTCCAAGTTATCCTTGATGCCTCTCTGTGCTCTGCCTTCCTATCTCTACAAGCTGATCTGTACTTTCTATGTAAGTCTGTGAAATTCTGTGGAGAGCAAGTCCCATGGGCACTTGGGAGGAATATAAAATATGCTTACTTGGATGAATTTTTCAGTGGCGGCTTGTAAGGAAAGCATGTAAGAGGAAGACATTTAGTAGGTGAGGAACTTTTAGGACATGGGAGCAGGGTTCTTAACCCTTTTAGGTTCCTTTCAATATCCTAGCACTAGTAGATTAGGATTCTAATGCATATAGAAATATATGAAGACATTTGAAATCTTTGATACTCAGGACTAGCTCAATCTTCTATTGCAGCCAGTAGAAAGATTCCCCAGTGGCAGTTGAATCATGCCTTTGATATAAGCATTTTGGGGAAAATAATAGATGACACTTCTCCTTGCCACATGCTGTTGAGGATGTTGTGATCAGTGGTGAGACGAATGTTGTATGTGAAGGGGAGGATTCGGTTCTCTAGTTCCATCAACGGGTTGTCCAGGAAGTATAACATACATTAAGTGTCTTGAGGAAGAGGTTTTACAGAACTGGGGATGTGAGTTACTTGTTCATATGTGGCTGGAAAAGAAACTATTTGGCACTGTGCGTAACTGGCTTATCTCTGAAGAGAAAGTATATTTCCTTTGTTTGGGCGAGATCTTCAGATGGTGTAATTCAGAATATCTCAACTGAAATCAGTGGGTCTATTCCACAGCTTGTGTAAATCAGTCTACAGCCACTAAATATACCCAACTGGTGTATATCAGCAGTAGCTCTGTTGAAGGCTTGAGGGCCCATTCCCCAGTTGATGTAAATTGATGTATCATCTTTAAAGTTGAATGGGCCTGATCCTAAGTGATGTAAAATCTTGTGTCTACAATGGAGTCAATGGAGCCGAGTCCCCTGGCAGTGTAAATTGACTCATTGCCATTGAAGTTAATAGACCAACTCCCCAGATGGAATAACTTGTCAGATTGTCATCAAAGTTGGTAGACCAGATCTCCAGCTGGTGTCATTGTTATGGGTCTATTGAAGTCAACTCTAGACTATATAATGCTTTAATAGACTATATAATTACATGAGCTTGAACAGAGCATGGCCATGGAAAGAGAAACAGGTAAAAGAGACATATAAAAGCAAATGATTTTGAATCTGTGTCCTGAGTGGTGAGAAGAATTTCTAAGAGAAAAAGAGAGAGCCCGGGAAATACGCCCGGGAGAGATAAGGAGTTCACATTTTGAAGTGATGACATTATCTTAAGTTACAGTGTTAGCAACTATGTGTTCAACCATGTGAACTTCAGGGCAGATTTAACAAATCTCATACCATCTGAAGTGTACCTGAGTACCATTAAGGTTATTAGGAGGAGTGGGAAGGTCTGGGATACGGACAAGATGATTGTCACAGCTCTTCTGCAAGCATTCTGCACACAAATTTTCAAGAAAAAAATTTCCAACAATGAGCCCAACAAATTTAACTCTCTAATCCCATCTGTTATGTGCTGGCAGGTGGACCTCATGGCAAAGATAGAAAGGGGAAACCGAACCACCATGCAGGAATTCATTCTCCTGGCTTCCCTGGCAGTTGGTATTTGCAGATCACACTCTTTCTGCTGTTTTCTGGGATGTATGTCCTGACAGTCATGGTAAATGTGGCCATCATAACTTTAGTGTGGACCTGGCCACATCTCCATACACCCATGTACTTCTTCCTCTGCAACCTCTCCTTCCTGGAGATCTGGTACACCACCGCCTGTGTCCCCAAATCCTTTGGAATCTTCCTTGGGAAAAGCCAGGTTATCTCCTTCAACGGTTGTGTTCTGCAAATGTACTTCATTTTCCCCCTCGGCTGTACAGACTGTGCCCTCCTGGCTGTCATGGCCTATGACCGCTATCTGGCCATATGCTACCCTTTGCACTATAGCACCTTCATGAACAGCACCTCGTGCACTCAACTGGCTGTTAGCTCTTGGGTGTTCAGTTTCCTGGCTATTTCTGTCCCAGCCTCTCTGATAGGCAAGTTGTCTTTCTGTGGCCCTAACATCATCAATCACTTCTTTTGTGACACAGATTCCTGGATATCCTTCTCTTGTTCGGACGCCGAAACTGCTGAGATGGCGTGTTTTCTCACTCTTTCCACTGCTATCCTAGGCTCTTTATCAATAACCCTGGTCTCTTACATTTATATCATTGCCACCATACTGAGGATCCCGTCAGCCAAAGGCTGACATAGGGCCTTTTCCACGTGTTCTGCTCATCTCACAGTGGTGATTTTATGGTACGGCACCACCATCTTCCTATATGTCAAGCCCTCTCTACAGAACTCATTGGAGTTGAACAAAATAGTGATTACCTTCAACACAATTGTAACTCTGCTACTAAATCCTTTCATTTACACGCTTAGGAACGTAGAGGTGAAGAAATCCATGCAAAAAGTATTCAGCAGGAGATTGTTCTCAAATGATATAGCAAGTCACTGACTGAGCCGAAAAGGAGGAAAAAGGGCCAGCTGTTACGTTAGGGTTATGCACTCTGTGAATGTATGCAGTCTTTGCAACCTGAAATGCTCTTTCCCAGTAAGGGCCAAATGACCTACAAGTTACTCTACGACTCCCATCTATGTGGATTATTTATTGTCATACCAAGGAGATATAGGCCAGAAACCCATTGTGCTAGGTGCTGTACAACCGTAGAGCAAAAAGCCATGAAAGTGGCCGCAAGTTGAGACCGACAAACATGAGACTTTTTGCTGGTGAGGCAGTAATGTTGAGAGGGAGTGTAACTCTGTGTTGGACACGTGAGTAGTGATGAAATGATGTGGGGGTGAATATAAAGAAGTTCTTAAATTTATTGCAAGGGGACCCAGACTCTAGATGGGATATCTTTTGTTGTGAAGTTCTTATGAGAATGGTGATTATCAAAATCACCATTTTCATCCTGTGGGAGACCAAATATTTTGACACTGGTTTTTATGATAAATCATAACAAAAAATTGAAATATTGAAATTTTCAAAATGTTGAGAACAAAGACTACAACATTTTCATAGTCTTTTTATACTTTTATCCCCACAACCAGCTCTATTTGTACTTCAACATGCTGTTTCCCAAGTATATAATCTCATCTTGATTTTGCAGGAACTACTCTTACTGTAATTCTTTGAACGTTATTTCAATACTAAGTTTCCTTGTTAATTATTGTAAATACGTTGTTCCTTCTTTAAAGACTTTATATACAATTTACTTTTAAAAATCTATTGTTCTCTATCTTTGAAGAATGGTATATTAAAAACAACACTAGTAACTAAAGAGGCAAATTTTCAAAAGCACAACGGTACTTTAGGTCCTTAACTTCCATTGACTTTAATGGGAGTTAGATGCATACATGTCATTTGTAGCTTTGAAAATCTACCCTAATTTCTTTAGACCACTTTGAAATTCCCAGGCAGAGGCACGCACCAGTCAATTGTTAATGATGTCACACTGATGAAACTCCATAGTCTTTTTTGGAATTATTCCTGATTTACACCAGTGCGAGTGAAGAATCTGGCCCTCTAATTATAATGGAGTCATTCCTAATTTATGTTCATGCCCACAAGAGGAGAATGAAATCCCTGGACTTTAATGTGATTACTCCTGATGTACAGCAGGGTGCATGAGAGGGAAATCTACTATTGATATCAGGGGGATTACCCCTAGTTGGTACAAAGACAGTAGGTCTAATACGTTCTTTGTAATCAGCTGGGTTTGATTTCTGAACAACTACCAGGGCTTATATTACTCAGCTTAAGTTTAGGTGGTTACACCGATATTAAACAGAAGTAACATCGCTGAAGTCAATGAATCACACTGATGTAAAAGAGATCTAAATGAGAGCAGAATCAGCCCAATAATATGAGGGAGAAATCATATTAAAAGAATGTTAGGTTGGCAAAAATTAATGGCTCAGAATTTTGGAAGTGTGATAAATAAGGTTTCTTGTGCAACACACGATGTTCACTTGGCTCTTG
This sequence comes from Emydura macquarii macquarii, assembly GCF_026122565.2. Taxonomy (NCBI): domain Eukaryota; kingdom Metazoa; phylum Chordata; order Testudines; family Chelidae; genus Emydura; species Emydura macquarii. The sequence goes on from NW_027132424.1 coordinate 319,266, forward strand.
AAGTTACAAATGGACATTATTTAAAACACACAGCATGGAGCATTAGAGTAAAATGAAAGTGATTTTTTAATATCAGATAATATTGTTTATGGGCAGGGTTTTAAAAGAAACCTAAAAGAGGTAAGGTTGTAGTTTGCATTACATTTCAATGTGAATTTGTAACCTAGTTCTTTGGACTTCTTTGAAATTTCCAATCTGAATATAATTTTATGTAATTTTCATTGAACATTTCCTGTCTATATTCACATTGTAACAATTGTGTAAACTGGTTGTGTTATAAACTCAAGCCTAGTTTAACTAATTTTCTATTTTGTATATTTATAAACAGCCAATTCTCGTTTGACTACAGTGAAAGTTAATCTGTTTATTTGTTACAGCTAACGAGTGATGAGAGCTGTGTTTGATATGGCAATTTCAGAGAGTGTGCAAAAGCATGACATTGGCACTACTTTTGTAACACATTGCTGGGTGGTATCCCTGGAATCCAGGGAGGTAAACTTTTGCCCTGGAAAATGTTAACCCTTCCACTCAGGCAATGTGGCTTCAGAGAGAGGCTAGTTTATTTTATCCTCCATTGAATCATAGAATATGAGAGTTGGAAGGGACCTCAGGAGGTCATCTAGTCCAACCCCCTGCTCAAAGCAGGACTAATCTCAGCTATATCATCCCAACCAGGGCTTTGTCAAGCCTCAGTTTAAAAACCTCTAAGGATGGAGATTCCACCACTTCTCTAGGTAGCCCATTCCAGTGTTTCACCACCCTCCTAGTAAAAAAACTTTTTCCTAATGTCCAACCTAGACCTCCCGCCCTGCAACTTGAGACCATTGCTCCTTGTTCTGTCATCTGCCACCACCAAGAACAGCCTAGCCCCATCCTCCCTGGAAACTCCTTTCAGGTAGTTAAAGGCCACTATCAAATCCCCCCTCACTCTTCTCTTTTGCAGACTAAAGAAGCCCAGTTCCCTCAGCCTCTCCCCATAAGTCCTGTGCTCCAGCCCTCTAATCATTTTGGTTGCCCTCCGCTGCACTCTCTCCAACTTGTCCACATCCTTTTTGTAGTGGGGGGCCCAAAACTGGACACAATATTCTAAATGCGGCCTCACCAATGCCGAATAGAGGGGAATAATCACTTCCCGTGACCTGCTGGCAATGCCCCTCCTAATGCAGCCCAATATGGTATTAGCCTTCTTGACAACCAGGGCACACTGCTGACTCATATCCAGCTTTTTATCCACTGTTACCCCCAGGTCCTTTTCTGCAGACCTGCTGCCCAGCTCGTCGGTCCCCAGTCTATAGCTGTGCATGGGATTCTTCCTTCCTAAGTGGAACCTGGGGGTAATGGTGGATAAAAAGCTGGGTATGTGTCAGAGAAGAGCCTCTGTAGTGCCCGCATCCAGGACGTGAGGCAGAGGGAGTCCCAGGAGTTCAAGGTTGCAGACCTGCTCTGAGCATGGAGGGCGGATCCTGGCTTCCAGACAAAGAGCGGGGGCAGCCCGGGGGCTGGGTAGGATTTGAGACGTGGATGACGTTTGCAGGGGACGTGGGTCTCGGCTGGGCTCGGGCTGTGGACCTGTCCAAAACTGCGCTGGAACTCCCGAGGCGGCTAATGAGTGGCGTTCGGAGTGTGGGTGGACTTTACGTTTCTTTGACAACCACCCCCACGAAACTTGCTCCTTGTGAATACAAATACTCTTGTCTCTCAATGCAGAGAGACATGGGTGCAACCGTCCTGTTTACCTGTCGCTCACTGTGGGGGTTTCTGGAGGTGTATTAGACTAGGCCTACTTCGGTGTGTGAGGCAAGGTGTCTGGGTGAGTGTGTGTGTGAGAGAGAGAGAGAATCTGTGTGTGTGTGTGAGAATGCTTATGTGAGTGTATATGTCTGTGCAGGCATGTCACTGTGTGCGCGTATCACCTGTCTGACTTGAACACCAGGGAAAAGCACGTGGGAGTGATTAGCGTTACCATGTTGTCTCCCCGGGGGATGGTCCCCCGGCTGCTATTACTCTGGGGCAAGGACGGTATTTTTTATATAAAACCAGCAGATCCAAGACATTCGGGAAGGCAAAAAGGTGAAAATGTCCATAATTTGCCATGTGTTTCTTCAAGCTTCTTCCTTAACTTGCTGGCCTCTCTTCTTTTCCCTTTATTCTGTTCAAATCTCTGCTATTCTACAGGCCATTCAGATTTATCCTCTTCCATCCCATGCTATTCTCTTTAATGCTAGACTATGATATTCTACTTTCCTTTCTTCTCTTCTGTACTCCTAGCCCAGTCCCGTTTCTTCTCTTCAGCCCTGCCCCTCACCCAGGTTTTGTGCTGGGTTCCCTGTGCACACCATGCTCCATCGCGCACAGATACACCGCGGAGTCTGCCAGGCAGCTGCTGGTCAGGTACAGGGAGCTGCTCTTGGCTTTGGTGTCCAGGCTCATGGTGAAATTCTCTCATGTCTCCCTGCCACTCGAGGACAGCAAAGCCACAAACCGCGGTGGGCTCCCCGGGGACTGGCGGTACCAATGCAAGATGTGCCTGTGTACAGGCAATTGAACTGGACCGACTCTCCTTCCTGGGCAGTGGCAGAGCCGTCCTGGGTCACCGTGTATTGGGCCAATGCACCTGTGGGGGAGGAGACTGGTTTTATTCCACGTTTCCTTCCTCAGCAAGGGCAGGAAAATGCATGAGACTCTTTATTGACAAAGGAGAAAACAAGCAAACAAAAATGCATCCTTTCCTCTGTGCTGTCTGTCTGTCCATCCTTCCCTCTGCCTTATCCATCCATCCACCCTTACCTCTTCCAGCTATCCATCTCTCACTCTGCTTCATCTGTCTATCCTTCCCTCTGCGCTATCCATCTGTCTGGCGATGGATGCCCATCACCGTAGTATCTGAGTGCCTTTCTTTCAGAAGAGCCATTCCCCAACAGCCCTGAGCCCCTGGAAACCCCACACGTGGGGCTCTGCTCAGGCCGCCTGAAGACCTGGTGCCAGCACCAGCACCAAGGCAGCGAAGTTCATGGTCAGGGACTCAGCTTCCCAAGGAAGTCGCAGCATCTGCAGCTGAGCTGAACCTGAATGAGGGGAAGCTGTGACACAGTTCAGCGTTCAGGCTCCAAGGAAACAGATACATTTACCCTGTTCAAGTGGGGGAGGAGAGACAGGAGTTTCCTTGCGAGCACGCTATCATTAAGGTAATGGACCAGATCTTCCATTGGTGCAAATTAATTGGGTGTCATCGGAGCCCTGCACCAGTTCCCCAGCTGGAGCAAAGTGGCCACAGGTCCACAGCAGATAACGGGCAGATGGCAGACCCCAGCTGATGTAAATCCTTGGATCTGCATTTAAATCCTGGGGAACTGCTCCAGCTTGTACCAGTTGAAGATCTGTCGGGATCATTCGTGGATTTCCCTCCGGATCACGCTCTCCTGATGTCAGCAATATTTATGTAGGATACACACCACGTCAAGGAAGAGGATTATAAGCCTCTGGACAAAGAGCTTAACAAGGCAAAGCATCAGCCTGTCTCACTGTCCAGCAAAGAAATGCATCACACATTTTCCAAAAATGGAAATGAATGCGAACAGACTTTCAGGGAAATGCTTAGGGATGCAGCTGTAAGTGGTTGGAATTGAATAGCCAGTAAGTGGCAGCAGAGGGTGAGGAATCTGGAGGCCAGCCTGGGTTGTGCTATAAGGTGTATTCTGAGACAGGCTTGGAGACCTCCGTTCACCTGAGAGGAAAAGAGATCTCTGTTTCATGAAGCAGAGATCTTAGCTTGGTCACTGCTGCTCCAGGGATCCATTTGGCCTGGTATCCATCTTCAAAGCAGGCTAGTGCCATATCACGATTATTGCAGCAAGCACCAAATGGCCTCAGTTGGGATTCTGCTAGGTGCTTAAAAACAGATTGTGACAAAGGGTCCCTGCCTCTAAAAACTTACATCGGAAGCAGGGAAAGGCAGATAAAGGGTGGGAGGGAAAATAGATGCATAGAGAGTGGAACGGGCTTGGCCAAGTTCATATAGTAGGTCAGGGATGGAACCCAAGGGACCTGAACTGTGGGTTCTTTAGAGAAGGGACCGGACTGTGTTTCTACAGCCCTTAGGCTCTTCTGCGAATAGTAATAAAATCTTCCTACTTTCTGGTCTAATGCTCTGTCTGCAAGACCAAGTTGCTTTACTGTGCTCTTTTCGGCGAGAGGCAGAATAAGAAACATTGGGTAGAAATTCTAACCAGACCCATTCAAATGAGAAATAAGTAGGGTTGGCAGAACTCCATTTTTATTTATAGATCATTCTGATGGATCAGCTCTATGGTTATTTTTAAGCATTTTACTTTTATTTTTATCTATATGAGCACAATTGTGGGAGGGAGGGTGGTCAACATTGCATGTGAAAACATACAAAGTAAAGAGCCTTGAATTAAACTGTACGTTCTCAAGCATAATTTTCCTTACTTTGCCTGTGTACATTTCAGTCATTAGAGACGGAAATATTTCTCATCTGTTTATGTGTGCATGGTGAAATTGATGTTTACTAACATTTACCAATACAAATCTAATCCTTCCAAGCCCGGAAATAAGACAGACGTTTTCTGTAAGAGTGCAGGTGATTTATTCTATCAATGGAAGTGATGGATTTTTCTACCTCTTGAAGTTTTCAAATCCAGACTGGAGGCTTTTCGGGAAGTTGTTTTCACCAAACACAACTTATTGAGATTAATACAGGGGTTATGGAAAGAAATTCTATAGTCTATGCTATACAGGAGATCAGGTCGGATGATCCCAATGGTCCCTTCTGGCCTTAAAATCTAGGAATCTATGTTTCAGAAGGTGTCAGTCCCTATAATTAATTGTAAAAAACTAACCTGTGTGCAATTTCATCCTGGGATTCAGCTTTTCCCAAAGCATATTGATACTAATAATAGTCCTGTGGTTAGACCAGAACTTGGGAGATCTAAGATGTGAGACTCTTTATTATTATTGTCATGCTTTCCTGAGGTGCAGCCTAGCTCCTATCCACAGTATCATTGCTGTCATTTTAGTGTCATCTGTTTCAACATTCAGCAACCCTAACCTAAGCAGAATTTTTATTCCCAAAAAGGAGAAGTACCAGAAACTCCACAAAGTTTGCTTAGGACTTTGGCTCAGACCCTTAAAGATATTTAGGCACCTAACTCGCATTGATTTCAGCAAGGAGATGGGCTTTTAGTATTGCTATTGATTGTATACAAAAGTTACTCAGATGCTGTGGTGACAACAAACAGCATAACACCCCCAGGAAGGCAACCCAGCTAGCTGCAGCAATATTTAAAAGGGAAAGTCTGTCACTTCTCTCCCGGTTCTTACTTCGTAGGAGATACTTCATTCTTCTTCACAGAATGCTTTTGTCTTTGTAAAAAGTAGAATTAACTGCCCAGACTAGACAGGTGACCAGATGCTCAGCTGCTGTAAATCTGCCATACAGCCCTGGGAGTCAATGGGCCCAATCTGTAGCTGGGTGAAGTGCTGTTGCTGCAATAATCATTGGTGCCAGATGCCCAGCTAATGTAAATCACAGTAGCCAGCTTGCACCAGCTAAGGCTCTGACCTGATGGTGGTTGTGAAGCAGTGAAGCTGCACAGCTGTAACTAGGGTTTTAATGAACTTCACAGAGTGTTTTCCTGTTGCTAGGGCAAAATGTTATCAAGTAACTTCTGGTTCCCACTGCAGCTCATTAAACATCTTTCAATTCCTCCCCACGATGAAATTTTAATTGTTGCCTTTGCTACCTACGCGCAAGATGTGTAATACCCAAGGTTAATTAGGGAAAGCTTTTAATTAATGCTCCCTGGTGCTTGTTAGAGACAGCACCCGAGGTTGGCAAACAGTGATTGTATGTTTGGAAAGGGAAGGCGGTAATAGCAAAAGGAAACCCAGCTCTCTGCAAAGTGGAGCTAAGCCAAGATGAGACATCAGCAAGGCCAAAAGTCCCTCTAGGACAATTACGATGTAACAAGCAGAAACAAAAACACAATGCCAGATCCCCACCTGGTGTAAATCAGCTTGAAGTCAAGGGAGTTCAGTAGGACTTGGCTGCTTTACTCACACTGATGAAACGGACCCATGGTCTGTGGAGGATTTCTCAGAATCAATCGCTCACACATGGATGCTAAAGATAAGCACACAGTGCCACGTTATGCATAACCATCCGGTGACAGCCAGCTGGCTTGTGCGTGGTCTGGAAATGGAATATGGGCCTCCCCCTCTTGGGATCACCAGCTCCAATCTGGTCCCGGGGCAGGGGGACCGGCTGGCTCGGGGAAGGGGATATGCAGCTTCTCTGCTGTAGGTGATGCTGGGCTATTATTTGCTTCTAGCTCAGGGGACTAGCTGGTTCGGGGGGTTAGGAATAGGGCACAGGGCCTTTCCCCACGAAGAGGTGCTGGCTCCAATCTGGCCCCAAGCTGGTGGGAGCGGATGGCTCAGGGAATCTGGGAATGGCATATGGGGCCTTTCTACTTGTAGGGACCGGCCCCAGTCCGCTTGTGACTGAGGGCCATGTGCATAGAAGGGGCTGTTTGGCTAGCACTGTAAAAGTCGCTGGCAGGGGCCCACCCCACTCCCAGGTCCACATAACAGTGGAAACATTGCGACATTGGGCACCAGCTCCCAGCCCTGTGGTGTAGTTTGTTGGGGATGCCAGGCATCAAACGGGGCATTGACTCTGCACTCCCATCTGGCTCCTGGGACTGATCCTGCTGGCAGCGATTCTGAGTCAGGGCTGGCCCCAGCACCCCAGCGTGGCTCTGTGCTGCAGGGGGCAGGCTGGAGGGACCCACGCTCTGCTCTCCCAGCGGGGGCTGAGCTAAATGCCCCAGGGTGTGCTGTGCTGCAGGGAGCGAGGTGGGAGGTTCGGGGGGGGGCTCTGCCTTCCCTGTAGGTGCCGACCCCCCTACTCAAGTGTGATGCTCTGCGGCGGGAATTTCTCTGTTGGGTTACGTGTGAAACCAGCACTTTACTACTAGTGGCCGTGTCACTTTTCCTCAGAGCTAGCTCTGCTGTCCAGCCCACACTCAACTTCGTTCGTATCATTTTCCCTTCAGGTCACTTTTTTTTTTGGTTGAACTGGCTACAGGGAACTTCTTCCTCTACTATGATGCGCTGTGATAGTGCACTGTAAACCAGCCACAGGGTCCCACCCCAGAGGGGGCTACTCTTCAGCAGTCAGTGAGGCAGCTCACAGATGGACTGGGAGGCTTATTTAGCAAACATGTCTCAAGCAGTTTGAAGCCTTGGGATGAAAAGTCCCCAGGATTGGCAGTCAGTACAATTATTATGAATCATCAGAAAGGATCAGGCACCAACTGCGAATACTGTTTAAAGTATTTCACAGTCTTTCTATTTAAAAAAATGTATCAGTCTTTTTTAACACGCAGCATCCAAACATCAGACAGATATTCCACAGGGGAAAATATGCAGCAGTCATTGTTATAACCAGGCTTCAATAACCTTCTATCTGAGTGATACAAAATATGATGGATCGATCGATAGATTAGTATTGTTTGCAGTATTTGCAGTAGCTGTGTGGATCTCAGGATCTGGGAGAGAAAAGGTGGGTCAGATAATACCTTTCACTGGTGCAACATCTGCTGGTGGATTGGACAAGCTTTTGAACTATGCAGAGCTCTGCCTTAGGTCTGGAGAAGACAACCAGAATGTCACAGCTGAGAACAAAGGACTTTGGCCCAGATCCTCAAAGGTATTTAGGCACCTAACACCCACTAATTGCATTGATGATCCGGACTTTTATTATCACTAATGATTTGACATGGAAGTCACTCAGATACTCTGGTGATAAGTAATAGACTAAAACCCTAAGGAAGATAACACAGAGAGCTGCAGCAATATGTAAAATGATCTGTCTGTCGCTTCTCTTCAGGCTGTTAATTTGTATAAGATACTTTTATCATAGGGGTTCACAGGCTGCAGGAGACCACTTACACTGAAGTGCTCACTTAACATCTCTGCAGTCACAGGACAAAGGAGGGTTAGTAGATAACAGAGTATGTTATAGAATTGTTGTAATGAGTCATACAACCAGTGGCTCTGTGTGCTGGGATTCCCTCTGAGACCTTTTCCACTTGGCTGATCCAGAATACCGTGTCCAGTTCTGGGAGAACACTTCATCCAGTTCTCTGGGCTCCAAAAAACTCAGTTCAACTCCAGATCTTCTCGCTCAAGTCCCTTTATTTTGCATACAACAAAGCTATGCTGAGTTTATCCAACTCAAGTGTAGGGGGTGAGTATAGGGTGTACCATTGAAAGAAAATAATTGTTTGCTTGACCACAGTCAGTCAATCCAGATACGTTGGCGAATTTGCTGCCGTCAGTGAAGACATAGCCTGAGTTAGGATTTAGCCAGGAAATGAAGGTTAAAACATCTGCTTTGACCAAAAGGTTCCGTGAGTTCTCCAGGAGCCAAGCGTTGCATTCGCAACTGGGGTCAGCTCTGACTTTCAGGAGAGATCATCCCCTGCTGAGCGTCCACGACCGTTCCCTGCTTCCATGCTGGGACATGTGGTCAGCAAGAACTGAGAGAGAACAAGGCAGTCTACTGAGCCTTCCACCATGTTCCCAGCAACACTGTGCTCCCCTCGCAGCTGGCTAGGACACAGCTCAGCACTGACTTGAGCAGAGAGCACATCCTACTGAGTAACCCCTTCCACTCTGCAATACCGCACCTCCTAGCAGAGCGCGGGGCTCAGAGAGGGAGGCCAGGCCTGGAATATCAGTGCAACCAGTTTGCTGTGAGAACTGCTGCATTAAATTCAGCAAAGACAGGCGCTTCAGTGTAATGTTCCTAGTTAGCACCCGGTGCAATCTGCAACACCAAGCCGTTCTAGCAAGGCCCTCGGACTCACCTCACTCAGGGACACATGAGCGATCTCCTTCGCTTTGCCCCAGACAATGCTGATAATATCCGTGGGAGTTTGCCAACAGGAGGGCATCATGATGTGCTTAAAAACACAGCAAATGTCCAGATTTAATATTGGCGGAGCTGTGAGTGACCCAGGGGAGTGCAATACACCAGGGGGAAAGAACACAGGAAAGGACACAGGGAGGGTGCAGGGTTATAAGAAGCTGCAGAGAGAACAGACACCTCAGAGCTGAAGAAGAAATTTAACAGAGCAGAGAAACAGTTAGGCAGTTTCTCTGTTTCTATTGATGGGATCAGCACCGAGGCCCCTCCAGCCAGGTTTCCCCCAATGGCTGGTACCAGCTTCTTCAGAAGCAGGTGCAAGGACCCTGAAGTGGGCGACTCTGGGCTAATCACCACAAGAATGCTTACCCTCAAACCCTTCCAGTCCGACGTTGGTTTCACCTGGGGGGACAAATCCTCCTTCTGCGTGAAGAGGTTGGTCAGGGAGATTTACAGGGGTGAAGGGAGCTCTCAGAGCGTAGGGCTCTGGCCATGGCATCGCAGCTTGAACACCCTGCCAGGCAGTGTGTCCAGATGCAGGGATTCACAGCCTGCTCGGTGTTTAATGCCAGAGCAGACCAGCAGCGTCATCTAGCCTGACCTGGACTTGGCAGGCCACAGAAGTTCACCATAGAGGGCCGAGCCCAATAACTCGTGCCTGCGGAAAGCCTGTCATCCACAGAGGCAATCTTGACTTGAAGACCTGAAAAGCCAGAGCATGCACTGCTTCCCTTGAGCGTTTCTGCCAGTGGTACTCACCCTCCCGTGTACAAATGTGGGCTTTGTTACTGACTGGGATTTGTCTCTGTTTAACTCTGGGGTTTTATTCCTGGATGCGGGAGAGGAGTGGAGGGTCGAGTGAGCTAGAGTGGGGGAGCAGGGAGCTAGGACTCCTGGGTTCAATTCTGGTCTCTACATAGCAGTGAGTTTTAGCCCAGACACCCCTGCAAAGATCACTCCTTGTTTCGCCCTTGGTTAATCATTATCCCCTTGGGGGTCACTCACAGGGACACTTGGAGTTTGGATTCAGGACCCCTGTATATTATCTCTGTGATGCTTTTGTGCTAAAAGAAATGGACTGTGCGCTGTGAAATCTGGCAGGTGCCTGGTCATTCTTCTCCTTGTCCCTGAGACAGCGCAAACGACAGGTGCTCAGACCTGTGCAGCTAGTCACAGCAAATTGCAGGGCGGTTTCCAGCTGAAATCCCTGGTCTAGAGGCAGAGGCAGACGGCTCTGCGCCCAAAGAGAGGTGACAACCGGAGGTGTGTGATCTAAGGGGCTGCCACGAAGGGGCAGAGATGCAAGTAACCCTGAAACTGCAAGACTCACAAGGGTCTGTTCTGGGCCTAAAGGCTATGAAAAGACGATCACATGGTTACCTTGTCCTTCCGCCCCACCAATCCTCACCCATTGCTTTGACTCAGCCACTAGATTTCATCAGCTGCCGGCTACACGGTGAGCTGCTCCGGGGTGGACCTGTCTGTGCACTGCTCGGTACAATGGGTTCCCGTCTCAGTTACTGTGTGTCTGCCAAGCGCTGGGCACAGTGGGGGGTCTGTTGCTGTGTGTCTAAGCGGTGCCTGCCACAAAGGGGTGCCAGTCCCTGAGCATCTGTGCGGTACTTGGCACAAGGGAGCGTCCAGCCCAGGCGAGGCAAATCCGGTTAAATTAGGTTAATTAACCTGCACCTGGGGAGAAGCAGGGCTGGAAAGGTTGATGGAGCCCAGCTGGGAAGGATCAGGTGGGGCTGGGATTAAGCCAGGAAGTTGGCAGCCATCACATCCTGGGAGAAGGGGCAGGGGGTGTTTGGGGCTATGGAGTGAAGCAGTGAGTCCCTGGAAGGAGGGAGGTTGGGCTGGTAAACCCAGAGAGGGGTGAGCCGGCAGAGCTCCAGGGAAATAGCGAGAGGGGCTGGCAGCCAGCAGCCCATCGTTGCTAGACAGAGGGTCCCCCTGGACTGGACCCTGCAGTAGCGGGTGGGCCTGGGTTCCCACCCCACCCACTGGGCAGCGGCACAGACCTGGCCATGGAGCAGAAGGCTGCCTCGGACAATTGTCTGCTGGGACTTTCCTACCCTGGAAGGGGAGGATTTTAATGACCTGGCCAGAGGGACAAGCCACGAAGACAGAGCACTCTGAGTTTCAGAGACACGGTGGGGTGCATGGATGAGCAGCGGAAGGAGGTGCTGGGCTGGAAGGTGAGACTCCCCAGGCACCCTAGCGGTGAGTAGACCCGTGATGGTCCCGAGCTCTGTTACTGTTTGTCTGGGCAGCGCTGACACGCCGGTGTCCTGATCTCTGTGGCTCTGTATGTCTGGGTGGCACCCGGCCAGGTGGGGTCCTGCTCTCGCTGGTACTGTTTGTCAGTGCAGCCCCTGGCAGAACAGGGCGCCAGTCTCAGCTGGGCCTCCAGGCGCTGCCATAATAGAGACAATAAGTATAAACGAGATCTGCCAGGCTGGCCCAGACCTGGGGCACTTGACTTGAGGCTGTCCTAGGAAACCTTTCACCTCTAGATCTGCAGGCTGAACGCTGCCCAGATTGCGAGCAGCCAAGAGCCATGGCATCAGAGAAAAGGGCTGCAGCCCTTGGGGTCATTTTCACCAGCGAAGGATCTGGGCCAGGGTTCTTCAGAAAGATGCAGAGACCTTTCCTCCTGCAAAGGCTGCTCGTGCGGTCGCAGTGCTGGGCTGCGTTCCAGGAGCTCTCTGTGAAGGAGAGGTGCCCGGGTGTGTGCACATGGCGTGTGAACAGACAAGCTGCCAGGATGCAGCGCTCTGCGACGTGCAGCAGAGTTCCTGCCATTTGTAGGAGCAACAAAACTCGCTGTTGTGGGCAGATTGCAACTCGGGAGACTTGGGTTCAAGATTTGCCACAGACTACCTGGGGGACTTTGGGTGAGTTACCTTCGCTGGGCATGTCAAAGGAGCATCTGACAACCTCTCTGCTGCTCAGCCTGTGAAATGGGGATGAAAACTCTTCCGTCCCTCACAGAAGTGAGGTTAGATGTGCTGGTGTAAATGAGGAGCCATGGTGGAACCCAGAGCGATGCATGCACTCAAGCAGAAATGGATCTTTCCAAGGCTCCTCACACTTCCCCTAACCCTCCATTTAGCTCAGCCACATGCCAGGAAAAAGAACCTTTGAAATTCAGCTGGTCAGGAATTTTCTGGTGTTTGTGTGTGCGGATCTCTTTCGTTGGGTTTTTTGGGGGGAGGGGGCATGTTTTTGGTAGGCTAATGCCAATTTTTCTAAAACAGAACTGCTCATTAAACAGTGTTGGTTCAATGAAACACCTGCCCCCAAAAGATAGATATTTGGTTAAAAATTTTCTAGATTGTCGAAGCATCTCGTTTCAATCTTGTCACAATAGAAAGCTGTAAGGTTTTTGAGTGAAAACAGCTCTTGGTTTAGACATTTTAAAAAGGGGAGAAGATCAATATTGACTGAAAAACGTTGAAATGATCAGAATAAAACATTTATTTTCCCCAAAGTGAATTTTTGGCAGTTTACACTGTTGAGGTTTTGCTTTTTTTCCATTCTGACAAATTTCAAAATGTCAAAAATTCTCATGAGACGGGAAAACCTTTTCCCACCCAGTCCTGCTTTGAAAGGAGACCTGCTCACATGTAGTCTGAGAGACATGCACCTTGGCATCTACACATTACAGCCAAAAGCCAAAGTGAATGTGCTCACTGTAAAAAGACCTAGGGGCATTAAATGCAGTGGTACTTTGGTGAGTTTTTCCAGCTGGGGATATGACCTGCCTTACATTAGAGCTGTCTCTGTACCTACAATGTAAAGAAGTGTCTGTGTTAGAATTTAGCCAGGAAATGAAGGTTCAAACCTCTCTTTTGATCAAAATGTGCCGTGACCTCGACAATGGCCATGACTAATGACCCAAGCACTGCATTGACGCCCTGCACCCTGACTCAGAGAGTACATCTACACAGGGATAAAAGACTTGCCACACAGCCCCGGCTGGCACAGGTCAGCTGCAGGTTTTTGATCCCTGTGTAGACAGACCCAGAGAGAACCGGGCTATCTACCGAGCCCCCCACCCTCTTCCCTCCAGCACAGTGCCCCCGAGAACTTTCCTGGGACATTGGGATTAGCACTGACTCCAAGCACATCCGAGTGGGTCGCCCGCTCCACGCTCTGCAAAGCAGCATCCTCTAGCAGAGCACTGGGCTCAGACTGAGTCGTGGGGGGGCTGCATGTGGGGAGAGGCTGGGCCTGAGATACCAGCCAGAGCAGTGCTCTGCCAGAATTGGTGCATTAAATGAAGCAAGACACTTCCGTGTACTGGTCTTTGCCGGGACCAGTTGCAATCTGCGGGAGTGCCCCATTCAAGCAAGGCCCCTGGGCTCTCCTCAATAAAGAAATACGTGGGTCATCTTCACTTTGCCCAAACCAGGCTTCTAATAATGTCCCCAGGAGGATCATCATCATGTGCTTAAAACCCAGCAAAAGTCAACAGCTGAATATTGGCCCAGCTGTGAGCGACCTTGAGGGAGAGAAATACACAAGGGGCCGGGCGGGGGGAGTGAAGAGGAGGAATGGCAGAAACAAGGTGCAAGGTTATAAGACGCTGCAGAGAGAAAAGCTCCGTCAGAGCTGAAGGAGAAATGTAAACTAATGAGTCATAGAAACAGACCCCACCCCTCAACCCCCTCAGATAGACACTGAGGAACAAGGAGATGAAAGACACCCTGATGAGATGGGGGGCAGGAAACTGCCCAGGCCTGAGCTATGACAGGCCCTTCAGTGCCACAAAAGACCATGCTCAATATTTCACACGGGAGGCTGGATCTGTGGTGAGGGCGCTGGAGTGGGACTCCAGACAGCCCGTCTCAGTTCCCAGCTCCGCCGTAGACTCCCTGTGTCATTTGATGTGTGTGTGCCTTAGTTTCCCATCTGTAAAATGGGGATAATGATGCCTCCTTTGGCGATTTAGAGCATCAGCTTCTTAGGGCAAGGACTGACCCTGCACAGAACTTGCCACAATGGAGCCAGAGCTCTAGGCATTGTTAGAGATCCACACGGCGTTAAATAGGACAGATCCCTGACTGCTGTGAATCTGCTCTACCTGCCCTGGAGTCCATGGACCAGATTCCCCAACTGGAGTGAACCAGCCGTAGCTCTGCTGGAGTCAGTGGTTCAGACGCCAAGTGATGTCAAAGTGGCCATCGCGATATGCTGTGAGATTTCTACACATTTCTGGCCCAGTAGAATTACTTTCCTTGGTGCCCAGTTGATTGTGTGTTGTTGTAAGCAGGTTTTCAGTTGCAGAGGCTCCCTTTCCCATCTAGAGGGTGATGTTTACCCCTGTGCAGGTCCCTTGAAAACCCAATTTTCTGTCAAAGAAAAGCTTCAAAGGAAAATGTACAACTTGTCCTTGACAACGATGATGAGGGGGTTTTATACAACTCACAATGTTCATGATTCATATAAATGTCTGATCCTTTTCTGAAATCTACTAAGCTGTTGATCTCAATAATGTCTTGTGGTGATCAGTTTTTCGGGCTAAGTGTGCAAATATAATAAATATTTTAGGACTTAAGTGGTATATAACCATTAAACTCACCCTGTGCAAAAACAAATGAACATAATATCACACCTCCACTTTAGTCTGGGAATTTCCAACAGGTCTAAAGGGAGCTAGGTGTCTAATTCCCATGGACTTTTAACTTCCTTGGGCCCTTTGGAAACCGCAGCCTCGAAGACCAACTTTTTTTTCCTTTCATGTTTTTATTGTTTTCTTAAATTTCACTTTGTATTTGCCAGTCTCATAAATGGGTCCAGTCCTCTCCGCACACTGGTTTTGAGCTTTATTTTTAATTTGCACACCAAGAAGAAGCAACTTAGAGACAAGTTCCAATAAAACAGCTGAGGGTGGGAAACAGGAAAAAATCCTCATTTGAGTCCCAGGTTTTGGTTTCAGACACATTGAATGTTGCTCAAAATTCAAGTGCAATGGATGCAGAAGACACAATACATATGTATCAAAAGCCTCCAACACAGTGAATGTGATGAGTGTAGAGTTCTCACCTCCATTAAACTGTCTGTTAGCTTTTTTCTTCCTTTTTTCTTTATCTTTCTAGCTCTGTCAGAGTAGAGGGTAAAATGTACAAAATCACCCAAGGACTTAGGAGAGTGAGTTTTATTTCCAAAAGCCATTAAGGAGCTCAGTTCTCACTGACATTCAGTAGGACGTAGGCTCCCAACGGCCAGATTTTCAGAGGTGCAGACAGGCACATAGTGGGATTTTCAAATGGATCTTGGTGTTTAGGCCCAGTTTTTTGTTACAGTTCAGGGCAACTGCACCTGCATTTTCCCTTAATGGTCCAGCAAGGGCCAAGGCTCCCAGCTCTCAGTTCCCTAGCCTTTGCCTTTCTTGGGTGGAAACCCACATCTCTCTCCTTGCTGACTGGGGTCTTCACAATAACACACACACAGCTGCATTTTAATACAATGGGCCTCCAAGGTATTTAAAGCTCATGCAATAAGGTTTATCCAGAATATTGCAAGAAATGGCTGTCTGTCCCCCTTTTAACAGTCTGGCCCCAGACATCTAACTCTGGTTAATTTCAATTGGGGCTAGGTGCCTGCATGCTCCTGAAAATCCTGCTAGGTGTCTAAATATCCTCTGGTCGAACATCTAGGTTTACAAAGGGGTTTATGTGCCTAGTGGAATTGACTAAGGCTTTTAAATAGGTCAGGTGCTCAACTCCCATTGCAAGTAAATGGGAGGCTGGTGGCTGACTCACTCAAGGTGCTCTTCAAAACCCTATTAGGTGATTAAATGCCTTGGAAATCTGGTCCTCAGGAGCCTCAATCCCAGGGACTTTCAGTGAGATTTCGGCCTGGTCTACACTTACCTTAAAATTTGGCGGCAGTTGAAGGGAGTTACACAAGCTATGCAGAGTAGATTGCGTAACACCCGTCGACTTCTTAACTTCTGTTTGTGAACGGCGTCTTCACTGCACCGCAGTACTTGAAGGGGTCGTTTTCGCAAGTCAACTTCCACATCGATTGAGCGGGTCAGTGAAGATGTACCTTAGACCAGAGGTTCTCAACCGGTGGTACGTGTAAGACGGCTCGGTGGTACACGAGGCGCACCTTGCCACCGATTCCGCTGCCGAATCCCCCCCCTCGCTGCCGCCGCGGAAGCTCGCTGCCGCCGAGAAAGCTCGCTGCCGCCGAAAGTCCCACCCACCCTGCTGCCAAAAACGGTCAAACGGCGGTAGGGTTTCGGCGGCAGACATTGATCCCTCCACGCAACCCCGCCGCCGCCGAAAGTGTTCCCCCCACTTATTTACCGAGTTCCACTCGGTACTTGACCTGACTGTACCTGACCCGAGTAGTACTCGGGGGGGGGGGGGGGGGGGGGAAGGTAGAGAACCGCTGCTTTAGACTGTTAAATGCTTCATTACTTTTGAGCAGGGGGCTGGACTAGACGACCTCCTGAGGTCCCTTCCAACCGTGTTCGTCTATGATTCTATGAAAATGGGATTTAGGTTCCTAAATCACTGAGGTGGTTTTGAAAATTTTACCACAAGTCCATTGAACTTCAGGACATGCTGAAAACCCAGATGTTCTCCAAGGATCATTAGGCAGCTCTGTAGCACAGCTTCCTGCCGACATGTGGTTTGTGCCAGATGATGAAGAGAATTTTTTTCTTCTCTTTCTTGAGTTTGCAGAAGATGCTGCCTTGACTTCTGTAGATTTGTGCAATGAGGCTGGGACTTTCAAAGTCGGCTATGAGACTGGGATCTCCAATTCCCATTAATTTTAATGCAGACTGAGTGTGCCTGTCCTTGAGGCAGCTTTGAACATGTCAGCCTTACATCATGTCAAGACAACTAGACGCTTTTAGCAGCACTTTTATAATTTGCAGAGCTCCAGATAGATAGCTGGGACAGTATGGGGAAGGAGAGAGACAGACTCTCACATAAGCCATTGAAGAGCCACACGGATGAATTCACAGACCTATTTCAATGCTCACCCACAAGCTACTTCTGCAGAGGCTTTACTACACTCGTCTGATCCCCTCTCAGTTTCCTCAGAGCCCCTTTCACCTCCTTGTTCCTCAGTGTGTAGATGACCGGGTTCAGCACGGGCGCTACCACATCGGCAGAGATCTGCAGAGCGGTCACCACCACTTTGCTCAGCTGTGGCTGTGTGTAGATGATGGCAGAGGGCCCAAAGAACAGCGTCACCACCGTCAGATGTGAGGCGCAAGTGGAGGCTGCTCTGCGTCGTCCTTCGGCTGAGTTCATCTTCAGGATGGAGTAGACGATGCGGACGTAGGACATGAGGATGAGGAGAAAGCAGGCCATGGGCACCAGGACAATATTGGTGAAGCTCACGGTCTCGATGACGTACGTGTCCGCACACTGTCTGAAATGTATGCACATTTAATGGATGAGAGAGACAAAGGATTTAATGATGCCTGTTAAACTGAGGCACAAAGCAATATAATGAGTTACTCAAGGTCAAATAGGGAATCTTCCACAGAACCTGTACTTCAACCCAGATCTCCTGTGTCCCACACCTTTGTCTTAGCCACAAGATAATGCTTTGCAAATAATCTCATGGGCTCTTTAAATGTAGGTGTGTTGAGTTGATACAGTTCTCAGTTACTAAACACTTTGGCCACCTGCTCTCCCTCCTCCTCCCTCTGCAGCCATCCAGTGCCCAGGGCCTGCAGGTCAGTGCAGCTTTCCCATTGTCCATCAGAAGTTACAGCCGCTTTTAGAGTCCATGTCCACAGCTGTGCACCTCTCTTCCAGTCCAAGTTCTCTTTGCTCAGTCGCCCTCTTCTGGATTTGTGACTCTTTGGAAATTGGTTTCCTGGACAACGGCAAAGAAACAGCAGAGAAAATTCAGGCTGACCCCGGCAGTGCGAAGGGGAGCTGCAGTGCAGGGGTGGTGCAGGCAACTCAGGAGGGACGCTCCTCCTTCAGTCAGCTGCCCTTCTCTGCAGCTCCCCCAGCAAAATGTTGTTCATCCGGGCGGATGAATTTGTAGACTTATTTCACTGCTCACCCACATGTTACTTCTGCAGATGCAGCACATCAACGTGCAGTCGTCTGATCCCCTCTCAGTTTCCGCAGAGCCCCTTTCACCTCCTTGTTCCTCAGTGTGTAGATGACTGGGTTCAGCATGGGTGCTACCACATCGCCCAAGAGCTGCAGAGCAGTCACCACCACTTGGCTCAGCTGTGGTTGTGTGTAGACCAGGGCGCAGGGCCCAAAGAACAGCGTCACCACCGTCAGATGTGAGGAGCAAGTGGAGGCTGCTTTGCGTCGCCCTTCGGCTGAGTTTATCTTCAGGATGGAGTAGACGATGCGGACGTAGGATGCGAGGATGAGGAAGAAGCAGGTCATGGGCACCACCCCAGTGTTGGTAAAGGTCATGGTCTCAATGACGTACGTGTCTGCGCAGGCCAGCTTGGCCACGGGGAAGACGTCACAGAAGTAATAGTCCACCACACTGGGCCCGCAGTAGGGCAGTGTGAAGGTCAGGCTGGTGAGAACGGTGGCGTGAAAGGAGCCGGTGACCCAGGTGCCGGCAGCCAGGATGGCGCACACCCTCCAGTTCATGATGATCAGGTAGCGCAGCGGGTGGCAGATGGCCACGTACCTGTCATAGGCCATGACTGTGCAGAGCAGGCACTCGGTGCAGCCTAGGAAGTGGTAGAAGAAGACCTGGGACATGCACCCGCCCAGTGAGATGGTTCTACTCTTGGTCCAGAGACTGACCAGCAATTTAGGGGTGATGATGGAGGTGAATCCAAGGTCCACCACAGAGAGATTGCAGAGAAAGAAGTACACGGGGGTGTGCAGGCGGGAGTCAGCGAGGATGGCTGATGAGATGAGCAGGTTGCCCAGCAGGGTGCAGAGGTAGAAAGCTAAGAAGCTGATGAAAAGGATGGTCTCCTGTCCTTTGGTGTTGGGGATCCCTAACAGAATGAATTCTGATACCACAGTGTGATTCTCCATTTCCATGCGAGACGGGGTCATTCATGGAAGCACAAAGAGAATGCAGCCGGATTAGGCATCTCAATAAATTATGGTTTGTTTATTCCTTAGCACACCACAACTTACTCTACAAGGGTAAACCTTTCTAAGCATCATAAGTTAGGTGAAAGTGAATGGAGAATCAGGACTCTAATATTTCATTGATTCTATTTGATGCTTCTCAATTTAATTGTCCTTTCTTCTTTTCCATTCAACCATCTTCTCTCTATTCAGTTCTTATAGATCATACTGGGAAGAAGTACATGGGGTGTGCAGGTGGGAGTCACCAAGGATGGCTCAGAAGATGAGCAGGTTCCCAGCAGGGTGCAGAGGTAGAAAGCTAAGATGGCGACAAAGAGGATGGTCTGGAGGCTGTTAGTGTTGAGGGTTCCTAAGAAGATGAAATGAGTCAACACAGTGTGGTTGACCAACCCGATGTGGGACTCATTCCTGAGGTAGGGGAGAGAAATAATTCCCATGAGTTACTGAAACAAAAACCTATATCATCCTTTTACTGCAATGCTCACCCTTCCCTCCACTCCCACCTTTTTACTGCATGTCACCACATTACTGCCTTTCATTAGTAGTAGTTTATATTTACAGCATTGTCATACCAGTTGGGATCAGGTTCTCACTGTGCAGTGCAGAACACAGAAAGAGGAAATGTCTGCCTTGAAAATCTTTCCATCCAAAGACAAACAGAAAAAGGGGATGTCCTATTCTCTTCTACTCAATTCCAGTTTCTCCTCTTCTGTCCTATCCTGTTCTAATTTCTTCAACTCTATTCTATACAGGCTCTTACCCCATCTTTATCACAACAGCATCTTAGAGCCTTCCACTGGTGGATTAGGGGATGTGA
Organism: Emydura macquarii macquarii; assembly: GCF_026122565.2. Classification (NCBI taxonomy): domain Eukaryota; kingdom Metazoa; phylum Chordata; order Testudines; family Chelidae; genus Emydura; species Emydura macquarii. Next base: position 339,103 of record NW_027132424.1, read on the forward strand.
CCAACATTTGTCATATGTGGTTTGTTCTTTCTCTCATCCTCTCTACAGAGGGATTATTGTGTGTGCAGTGAAGTAGTTTGTTTGGCAGGGATTCATTTTTATCAGAGTAGGTGCTGCTCTGTGTTTCTGTTAAAGGAGAGAGTGAGGATGCAACATACAAAAAAATGAATCTGGTGAAGAATTGCCCCAGCTTTGTTAAAATATATGAATTGTTTGGGCGGTTTTATAAGGGTTAGAGAAAAAGGGAAAAGAAAAGAAGAGGAATAGTGACTACTTGTCATCTGCTCAGCCAGGATCAGCAGGCTGCGTTCTGTGAATATCACAACAGGGGATTTTTAAGGTCAGATTTGAAGGACAATAATGATGTGTCTATTTGCATTTTCTCAGGGAGCTTTCCCCATGCATGAGAGGTGCTGTTGGAAGGGAGAAGCTGCCGTGTTGGGATTATCACATGCTGGCTACACTACAGAGCTTACAGCAGTGTCGCTCTGGCATGGCTAGTACAGACAGGCTAAGCCGATGGGACAGAGCTCTACTGTCATGTGAAATACTCCAGCCCCCGTGAGCAGCAGTAGCTATGTCAGTGGGAGAAGCTCTCCCGTCCACATAGAGTTCTCCACACCAGCGCTTAGCTTAGCACTTATTCAACCCCCTTAATAACGTAACTTATACCACCCTTAGCTGTGGTGTGTACATAGCCACACAGATATTAACAGAGAGAGAGGGATAAATGATACACATGCACAATACAGAGACAGGCAGACAGGTACTGCAGAGAGACACAGGGACAGATGGATGGACGGATTTTTCTCTGAAGAAAATATTTGGGTGACATTGTCCTCAAGTGAGGTGCAGACTGACAGATTTCAAGACAGGAAGAGACTGAGGGATAGAGAGAAAATCTTTACCAGACCAGATGTCTTACCCTGGCTGCATTGGGAGAGGACGATCCAGCTGAATGGAATTTTCCTCTTCCCCCTGGCCGTGACCCCTGTGTAGAAGCGTCCAGATTTCTTACCCAAAACAGCACATCACACAGCAGAGGTGCCCGGTCTGCGCTTTTGTTATCCAGCCTGCAGACCTCATCGTCTCCGAAGGTGGCCAGGGATGTCCACAGACTATCGCCACAGGCTGCTGCAGAGCCCAGAGCTTTTTCACAGCTTCCCACAGCCTTTAGGCTGTCCATGGTCTTTAAATCACCCCAGGTCCCTTTGGGACCCGGTCTCTGAATCCCCTCCAGGCTCCTGGTCTGAGACCTCAGCAGAGTCACCAATTAACTGAGATGTTGCATCATTTCAGAGGACACTCACAGACCCCCAGGAAGAGCAGCTCAGCTGGCATAAATAAGGGTAGCACAAATAAACTGAAAGGGCTGGATCCTCAGCTCCACCAGGCTGCATATTCTTCTCTCACTCAGCATGATCTGAATCCTGAGTAACTCCATTGGGTTCAATGGGACTGATTCCCCTCTGTCACTCACCCTGCTGGTGTAAATCAGCACTAACTCCATTGGACTCAAAGGAGCTATGCAGATTTACACCAGCTGAGAATCTAACCCATAACTGATGAGGGGACATGGGATGTTAATTATCATCTAGTCTCTCCCGCCGTGTAACACAAGCCTGCAAATTCCACCCAGGAGTGTGAAATAGAAGTGAACTGGGCCAGGTATTCATCTAGTGGTCTCTGTCACCAACAAAGCTTTCTCCTTGGTTTGTATTAGCCTCTGTACCCTTGACTCTTCTGTCTCTTTGTGCACATGGATGTAGTCATGCAGTTGTGTATCTCTGAGGGTGAAAGTCAGGGCTGTGCAGATGGACAGAGTATGTCCTGTCCACCACTTGGCATCACTTTCTGCAATGCAGTACAGACTGGCAGTATAGTGGTCCCTAGCAACTCCAGGAAGATCATGGCCCCAATGTCCTGGGTGCTGCTCAGACACAGCGTGAGACTGTCCCTGCCTTTCAGAGTTCACAAACAGAGGAAGGGTTACCAGTCAGTTTTACAAGGGGGAACTGAGTCACAGAGAATTTGAGGGTGAGATTTTCAAAGGAGCCAGGCTCCCAAAACTCATTCTAGTGCAGTGGGCTTTGGGCTCCTAACTCCTATTGGCTTTCTTGAAAATCTCAGACTGATTGAATTGTCTGAGGTCACAAAAGGAGTGTGTGGAAGGGCCGGGAATCTGATCCAGAAGTTCTGGATTCCAGTCTGAGCATTACCCTCAACATCATCCCTGCTCTTTCCACTGGGATGAACATCGCTCTGCGTCTTGCTGGGTCCCAGGCATGTTCTCTTACCCAGCCCTTTGCACAACCAGTGTTCGTGGGGAGAAAGGATCTTTACAGAATTAAGGTTCATTTAACTTAACCACACCTGCCCCTTCACTAGCCAGGTAAGGCTCGTCTTGCACCTCTACTGTGCCTCGATGCTAAAGGCTTAGCAGTGGTTAGCTACATCGCTGGCATGCCCTGTAACCTAAACCAGGCCATAGACCCCACACACAGAGGGTGTGACAGAGCCAGGGAAGCAGGGCTCTGTTAGGGGTTTGTCAGCACTGAGCTCATGGATCCGTTTGCTGCTGCCATAGCAGAGCAGTGTCAGTGAGACCCTTTGCAATTCTTTTCATCGCTGTCATTTCTTGCTGTTCCTGTGGTTGGCATCTTATTTCGGAGCCAGAATCAAGTGGAAGAAGGCAGAACTTATAATTAGTCTCTGTAGACAGATTATCCCACTCAGTTATAACATACCATGCCGTGCAGTCGCCTTTGGGGTTAATTAAAATGCAGGTGTTCTAATGAATGCCCAGGGGGGCCTTTATCACTGTGCTGGGTAGCAGCTCCCAGGTTACTCTTGGCTGGCACCAGCTGAGTCCCCTGTGTCATTGCCACAAACAGCAGGGCCGAGCTGCATTTTACTCTTTTTACTTGTATTCTCACTGCTCCTATCAGAGGCAGCTGGGACCTGCTGATGGTGGGCAGAGGGCACAGTTCAAAGACAAACACATGCTCTGCTCTCAGCTGCCCCTCCCTGCAGCTCCAACAGCAAAGTGTTCGCTTCTCCGTCTCCCCAGGGTCACAACTTGCAGCCTGCTTCAGGAGCTGCTGGACAGGGAGGGGGCCTGGCCAGCAAACCCTGGCAAAAATCTGCATGGTCACCTGACCCCTTCTGCCCCCACCCTGGGTCGCCTCTGATTCTTATCATTGGTATTATGGCAGGACCTACAGACTGGAACTCAGATGTGTGCCCCTTTCTGCTGGGTGTTGCGTGGACACATACTAAGAGGCTGTCACTGTCTGAAATGGACACACATTTAATGGATGAGAGAGACAAAGGATTAAATTACCCCTGTTTAACAGATGAGGAAACTGAAGCAGAAAGCACTTCAGTGAGTTACTCAAGGTCAAATAGGGAATCTTCCACAGATCGCCCCCACTACAAAAAGGATGTGGCCAAGTTGGAGAGAATCCAGCGGAGGCAACAAAATTGATTAGGGGGCTGGAGCACAGGACTTATGAGGAGAGGCTGAGGGAACTAGGATTGTTTAGTCTGCAGAAGAGAAGAATGAGGGGGGATTTGATAGCAGCCTTTAACTACCTGAAAGGGGGTTCCAGGGAGGATGGGGTTAGGCTGTTCTCGGTGGTGGCAGATGACAGAACAAGGAGCAATGGTCTCAAGTTGCAGTGGGGGAGGTCTAGGTTGGACATTAGGAAAAGGTTTTTCACTAGCTGGGTGGTGAAGAACTGGAGTGGGTTACCTAGGGAGGTGGTGGAATCTCCACCTTTAGAGGTTTTCAAACTGCGGCTTGACAAAGCCCTGTTTGGGATGATTTAGATGAGGTTAGTCCTCATTTGAATTGGGGTTGGACTAGATACCTCCTGAGGTCCCTTCCAATTCTAATATTCTATGATTCTATGTACTTCAAGCCAGATCCTTTGTCTTAGCTACAAGATAATGCTTTGCAAGTAATTCCTATGATATCTTTAAATGTAGGTGTGTTGAGTTGATACAATTCTCAGTTACTAAACACTATAGTCACTTGCTCTCCCTCTTTCTCCCTCTGCCGCCACCCAGTGCCCAGGGCCTGGAGGTCAATGCAGCTTTCCCATTGTCCATCAGAAGTTACAGCTGCTTTTAGAGTCATAGAATCATAGAATATTAGAGTTGGAAGGGACCTCAGGAGGTATCTAGTCCAACCCCCTGCTCAAAGCAGGACTAACCTCAGTTATATCATCCCAGCCAGGGCTTTGTCAATCCTTAGCTTAAAAACCTCTAAGGATGGAGATTCCACCACCTCCCTAGGTAACCCATTCCAGTGCTTCACCACCCTCCTAGGGAAAAAATTTTTCCTAATGTCCAACCTCGACCTCCCCCCCTGCAACTTGAGACCGTTGCTCCTTGTTCTGTCATCTGCCACCACTGAGAACAGCCTAGCCCTATCCTCCCTGGAACCCCCTTTCAGGTAGTTAAAGGCCGCTATCAAATCCCCCCTCACTCTTCTCTTTTGCAGACTAAACAAGCCCAGTTCCCTCAGCCTCTCCTCATAAGTCCTGTGCTCCAGCCCCCTAATCATTTTGGTTGCCCTCCGCTGCACTCTCTCCAACTTGTCCACATCCTTTTTGTAGTGGGGGGCCCAAAACTGGACACAATATTCTAAATGCGGCCTCACCAATGCTGAATAGAGGGGAATAATCACTTCCCGTTAGCTGCTGGCAATGCCCCTCCTAATGCAGCCCAATATGCCATTAGCCTTCTTGACAAGCAGGGCACACTGCTGACTCATATCCAGCTTTTTATCCACTGTTATCCTCAAATCCTGTGATATTCCCTGTTTACAAAGTGTGAGAAGCCTCCCCGCTGTACAATTTCCCTCTAAGGGCCTCCTTCCATGTGTTAAACCCTGGGCCTCCAGTCTTTTGCAAGGACAAGCCATACACCACTACGCTGAGACTGGACCCTGTTTCCCGCAGAGTCTGTGTAGTGTGTCCTGATGAGTTCAGACCCCTGGTAAAAGCTTCACCCCTCCAGGGAGCCATGGCACCAAAGGGGCAGCCTTGGCAAAGCAAGTCAGCATGTATTAGCCAGCTGGGATCCAGGAGTGAGGCGTCCTGAGGTTAGAAGGGAGAAGCAAAACTTCACTCAAAGTCCATGTTAGCAGCCTCACCCTGCCCTTCTGGGCCAAAGCCTCCTGGAGTCCATCTCTCTCTGCCCTGCGCACACAATCCTTTGCCTCACACCTCGCCTCTTTCTCTCCCGTCGCATTCCCTGCCTGCTGTGTTCACATCTTCTTCTTCCTGGGGCTCCCAGGCAGTAGAAGTCAATGCCCGCTCCTTGGTCCTCGGTCGTCCCTCTCAGGCAATGTCATTCAGAGATGGTCACAGTCTTTGATAGTTTTATTCACACCAACCCAAATCTGTCGGTGTGAGCCCAGCACCCCACTGCTTGCCCGCCTCCCCCCACAGGAGAAATTAACCCTTTCACACCTCATGGGTCGCAACACAAACTGAGTCGGGAAACTGAGTCATGCAGAGTTTTCATACAAATATTACAGAACTTTCCACTGTCCCTTTGAAAATCCCAGCTTCCAGGACGGCCCAGGGTGTCACAGGGAGTCTGTGGCAGAGCCAGAATTGAACTGAAATAGGCTGGAGATGCTCATCCTTCTTTTCCAGGGTCTAACTCATGCCCAGGCCCAGAACCGTCCTCGGTGCACAGTGGGGATTTCACTCAGGACGTGCAATCCTGCAGGCACAACTCCACCTTCTCCCTGTGGCAGAGGGAAAGATTCCCCTCCCGTCACCCAGCACCAGTGGCTGGAGGATAAAAATGTCCCAGGCAGGTGATTCCAGAAGGGAAACCCTCCCTCCTTCCCTCCATTCCCCCCGCTGAGCTGTTATACTGAGTAGTCAACAGAAGGGATTTGTAGATGTGTCATGCTAGCATTGTGTTTTTGTTACAAATGTAGTGTGCAACACACAGACTGCCCTCACAGAGAGAACACGCAACACACACATACAAACCCCACGCCACAAACACAGACAGCACATTTACACACACAAAACAGACAGAACACCTCTAGACAGGTCACTAACTCCTAGACATACACACACAGATAAACACAATACAATATACTCAGACACCACTCACACAGGCCATTCAAACACACAGATACCACACATGTACACAACACACATTAACACACCCCCATGAAAACCACACACACACAACTCAGATGGTACACACACACACACACACACACTCACACTTAGGGGCTGTCCACACTAGGACACAAGATGTATTTCTAAAACATGTTAGCTGCATATCTGTGATATCTGCCGGTCTCTATCATCCTTCTGGATCTGGCTGGCTCTATCCTCTCTCTGGGTCTGGCTGTCTCCATCACCTTTCTCTGGGTCTGGCTGTCTCCATCACCCCTCTCTGTGTTTGTCTCGCTCTCTCACCCTGTCTTTTTTCTCTCTGACTGTTCAGTGCAATCATTGAACCAGACCCTGCCCTCCCCTTTCTGTGTCGAGTCCCAGGCTGCCTTCCCTCCGTGTGGGGCTCAGTGCACAGAGATACCCAGCGCTGTCCTGGAGACCTACATCCAGATCACTGGGTTGACGCTGTAATTCCCCATGTGTAATTCTGCGGAGAGTCACCCAGGTTCCCTGAGAAGCTGGGATTTGTCCACCTGAATAAGCACCTGGGGGGCCTGGCGCGGGAGCTGCTGGTGCCGGAAGAGATACAGAAAACTATCGCTGGTGGAGAAATTACAGTTCAGCGTGACACTGCGTCCGGCTGCCATTGTCAGGGCAGGACGGGACTGGAACATGGACTCCTGACCATGTCCTGTAAAGACAAGGCTTCATTGTTATACTGCTGTCCTGTGTCTGCGGCTATCCATCCCCAGACACACTCTCACCTACCTACCTATCTATCTAACCTTCCAGGTGCAGTTTATATCCATCCCCCCGCACACCAATACCTGTCCATCCCTCTGTCCTTCTGCAGAACCTAGCCTGTCCATCCGTTCACTTGTCTAACCAGCCTTCCTTCTTCAAGAGCTCATCTCTCTGCCTATCCCTCTGTCAGTCTATCGGGTCTTCCTTCTGCAGAATCCACCTTCTATCCAGCCCCAGACAATTTCTCTCTCTGTAGCAAAGACACTTTTATTTCCTGGCTCGCTGCCCTTCCACATCTGCCGCCCCAGCTCTATTTGCACAATTGCTGCAGTGAACAATTCCGTCACTGGCCCGGGACTCTGGGCAGTTTCCTCTCAAAGGCTAGTGGGGACCCTCAGTAGCTCAGATTCCCCCTGTGGCAAAAGTCACCCCTCACCAAGTTTTGCATACCCCACCAGGACTGCCAGCCAAAGCAAGACCATGCCGCCTTTCCCCGCCTCAAGGAGCTGACTCATGGCAGGAGGGTGAGCTGTGTCTTAAAACTGCAGGTTCTCTAGGCCTTGATGGCTGCTTCTTTGAATCGTCCTTTCTCCTCCCCCTTCCGGTTCAAAGCACAAAGAGTCCCTCACGGTGCAGCACTGGGAAGACCACACCTAGAACCCTGCACTCTGTGATGGGAAGCTCTGGTGGAGGGATAGGGTAATACTCTGGGATTCAGGAGACAGCTGTTCAGTTCCTTCCTCTGCCACTGACTCTTTGTGGCCTGGGGTCAGTCACTCGGGGTGAGATTTGCAGGGTACTGAGGTGTTCAAGGATGCAGGTAAGAAACGAGAGGGATTTTCACAGCACCTGTGCAAATGAGGTTCCTAACTCCTATTGGAATCAATAGGAGTTTGGTGGACAGGGCTTCTGAAAACCCCACGAGTTGCCAGTCAGCATCTTAATACCTTGGACAATCTTTGCCTGAATCCTTTTGACCGTCTGGCCTTTAGTCTCTATGGGCTAGATTGCTAAAGATATTAAGGCACCTACAGGTCCGGATCGGCACCTAATGAGGTTTTTCAAAAGGGCCTGGGTGTCTAACTCCTTTTGCAGCCAGTGGGAGTTAGGCACTAGGGGCATTTGAAAATCTCCGTTCCTAAATACCTTTAAAAATCGGGCCACCTGGGCCTCATCTCCCCAGCAGCAAAAGGGGGGATCTAGCCCTTCTCTGCCCCACAGGGGGGAGGTGAGACTGAACGTGGGAACTGTGGGAACTCCGTGCTGCCTACGTGGTGATGGTGGATTGAAGCTGATGTTGTGGGATAGGCTCCCCAGCCACCTCTTTCATCCCTGCTCCACACACAGATTTTGTAGGTGAATTTTTAACAGCTGGTTCTCCCAGAACCTTTCTGCCTGTGGTGCAGGTTCTGCTGGCAGCAAGGTGCCTTGTGCTGGTACCGTTTATTCTCCTCACCATTCAGCGATAGCTGTGTCAGGATAAGCCCCTCTATGCTCCTGTGACGACATGCACACAACGGGCCTTGTGTCACGTTTCAGTTACACTGGAATAGTTCAAGCACTACAACTTCTGTGTGTCAACAAGGCCTTCGGTGCTTCCGCGGACCCTATTCTCTGAGCATCCAAAATCTGTAAGGTCTTGACCCTCGCAATGCCCCCGAGGCAGGGAAGGGCACGGGAAGGCGAGAGCCAAGGCACAGAGGGCAGGTTTGTAAAGGGATTTAGGCACCGAATTGGATTTTCAGAAATGCCTCAGTCCCTTTGATTTCAATGGGCGCCAGGCACCTCTGCTTTTCAACCCCCCCCCCCCCCAGGTCCCTTTCTGCCTCTGGAGGTGCTAAAACACCTGTTCAAATCTGGAGGTAAGTGGCATAGCCAAGGTCACCCAGGGAGTCGCTGGAGAAAGGCGGAACTAGAACCCAGATTTCCCAAGCCGGCACACTGACCATGGGACCACCCTTCCCAAGGGAGTGCTGTCAGCCACAGAGCCTGGGACATTTAACACTAGGCCTGGAAATGGTGCACGAGGCACTGACCACTGGGCTTCTCATCTACTTCCATCCAGTGAACGCAGTGCAGGCTGCACCAGTGAAGACCTGCTGCGGGTCAGACCCTATGGCTCGCCTCACCCACTGGTTGTTTGGCTTTATGCCAAGCCCCTTTCAAAGGAGCCTGAGGGAGTTAGGCACTTGATTCAATAGGAATTGGGTGCCTAACTCTCTTTGGAAATTCCAGCTTTCAAAACCAAAGCAAACCCTTGTGTGAGATTCCCCATTGATGATCCTCGCCTGCCATCTAGTGGCTGGTCATCCCCATCCCCCCTCACCCATTCAGCGCTGCAGCAGCTTTGCACATACGGGGGCTCCCTTCGTCCGCCTCTAATTCTCATTACTGGTTGCTTGTACTGCAGTTGGGCACAGGAGTCCTAGGCATGAACCAGAGCCCTGTGGTGCCAGGTGCTGTACAAACACTCACTGCCTGTAAGTCTCCTGATTCCTTCTCAAAATGGGCCCTCCCTGCTTTTCCCCCAGTATGGGGACCAGCCCCCTGCAAGAAACATGTGAAATGAATGGAGGGTGAACTTCTTTAGACTGGAAACCAGCAGTCAGAGATGGGCAGGCCCAGCTCCCCTGGTGAGATACCATCCACCTCTGTCTGTCTGTCTGTCTATCCCCCCACACACCCATCCATCTAGCAGTTTGCAGCGTTGCTGTAGCTGTTTTGACCCCACAACATTAGAGACACAGCATGGATGAGGTCATATCGTTTATTGGGCCAATTGCTGTTGGTGAAAGAGACCAGCTTTTGAGTTTACACAGAGCTCTTTCTCTGGCCTAGGAAAGGTATGTTCTCTTGCTCTCACCTGCTGTTCACAGCATGCATCTTTCTATCTGCCTGTCTAATCCATTTCTCCCCCAGCAGGCCGATCCTACCAGAACTCTGAGCCAGGATATTGTGGCATACGAGTAAAACAACAAAACTCTGCAGAGCAGCAAAACTTTCCCCTTGACCTGGAAAGCAGCAGCCTGTGTCCCCATTTCCCTCCCCAGCCTGGCACCAGGGTGCTGGAGAGACGGGCACCCGGTGAGTTTGGGTGAATGTTTGGAAGAACTTGGGCATCTTAATGATGCGCTTTGTGCTTCAATTGCACAGCTGCAGATCCCTACAGTCCCAACTCCACGGTGAACTGGTGTCATTGCAGGTTGTGTGATGCTGACTTAAGAGGTTACGTATCTGGAGAAGAACAATAGCGCTGAGCAGCTGTGGCAAGACTACACCAGACACAAAATTTGCCAGGAGTTCCTCATGTTGCTGTCTCCCTGTAAGTCATTCTTTATTACTTTGGAGAAGAGCAGCAGGGTGCATTCTCTGCCAGGTTACTCCTGTTTCATGTTAGATTTACACCAGTTGAAGATCTGGCCCAAGAGCTTTGTTCCATTAATCTCCATATCTGACTGATAACTGCATGACTCCAGTTTTACACCAGCATAACTGCACCGAAATCATTTTTCGTCTGCATCGGGGAACCCTTTGCAAGGGCTCCAGCGGGATAAAGTGTCGTGGGTTTCAGTGTAACTTATAACCTATTTAAGGTCACTTTAGGATACCAGATGTATCTAAAGAGGCTCTGATGTAAAGGAGAATTAGGCCCAGTTTGGCTGAAATAGAATTACACCAGTGTAAAAACTGGAGTAATGTAGCTGTGACTCCAACTGTCTATTTGGAGATCATCAGTACAATAATAGTGGGAGAGAAACTGACTTGAATTTGACACCACAGAGCAGTGGCCTATTTACCCCACTTGCAGGGCTGGCTGCACCAACTCCAGTGGTGCTATCACTAGCTTACCCGAGCTGGGAGTGTGCCCTTTGACTCCCCTGGAGCTACAGACAATTGACACCAGTGCGGGCTCTGTTCTTTACAGTTAGTGATTTATTAGGTGAAAAAGAACTGCTGTCCTTAGAGCCATCTTTTTATTTTTCATTTTCTTTTTCTTTCTTTCTTTTGAAGCTGTGAACATGTTGGACCAGGTTCTCAGCTGGCACAAATCAGCACAGCTCCCTTGACTCTGAAGGAGTGACCCTGGTTTACAACAGCTGGCCCAAAGGTCTCGAATGCAAGAATGTTCTTCAAAAAACTGAGACGGAGTGGGTAGCTTAAATTACCAGCTAATGTCTTTGTTTTGGCAGAATTTTAATTTTAGTTTTTATAATTTTGATAGATAATATTGATGTTTATTTTTATGATATTTTTTCTATTTTTTATCCATTTAAATCTTCACAGTTGCAGGAAATTATGAGGGGTTCAGACAATTATTTATGGACAGTAAACATCGAGATTCAAAAAGTTAAAGCGTTATAAACGTGAAAATGCATTGTGAACATCACATATTAAAATATACAGAGTAAATATCCTTAAATGAAAATGTGAAAAACTCTCAAACAGCATTGTTCTTACTTTGTCTAGCTGTAAATTTCAATTATCGTCAATGGAAATATTTTTCATTGGTTTGTGTATGTATAGTGAAATAGACATTTACCAATGTTTACCGATAAAAATCTAATAGTTTCACATCTGATTATAAGGCATGTTTTATTTAGTGCTGAGTGGATAATATTTTTTTCTGATTGATTGCAATTTCATAAAGTAAAAAAAAAATCATGGAAAACAACACAATTTTCAGTGAATCAAAAAGTGAAAAGAAATTAAATTGGGGTCAAACAACATGTTTGTTTTGACAAGTGACTTGATGCATTTCCATTTCAACCATTTTATATATTTTAAAGGATATTTTTAAATAAAAAGTAGTTTTTTCAGAACTCAACAAAATGTTTTGGTGTGATCAAATCAGCCAAAAATTTCACCTTGCTGTAATTTTATTAAACTGCAGTGTATTGGAAAGATCGGACTTTGCTGTTAGTATTTTACATTTTCATATGGACTGGGGGATGGAAGAGAACCCTTGCAGAGGGGAACTGAAATGGGGAAGCAATGTGATTCTAGTGGTTAGAGGGCTAGGACTCAGAAAACCTAGATTCTATCCCTGATTCTGCAACTGATCTCAGGCAAATCACTTCCCTTCTCTGTTCCTCAGTTTCCCACCACCACCACTTCTTGCCTCTTTCGAATGTGAGCTCTTCAGGGAAAGTACCACCTCTCGCTGTGTGTCTGTGTAGTGCCTGGCACTAAGGGGCATTAACAGCAGTGAAACCTGGCAAGACAACCATTGCACCTTTGCTCTCTACTACAGCTGAGTGAATAACTGACTTGAAAAACCCAAAATACTTTAATTGTGTATTGACTAAAAATGGTATTTTACCAGTTTTTCCCACTGAAACAAAAACCTGAAAACATTCATTTCAGGGTGAACAATATATTTTCTTTGACATGAAATTAATGTTTTGTTTTGTTTCATTTTGGGGTGCTTTTTTCCATTCTTTGTTTAAGTACATTGAGCTAAACTTTAAATGAAACATCATTTTGAAACATAACACTTTTGCTTCAAAAAGTCAAAGTAAAACATTTTTATTTTTTCTAAAATTTTGCCTTCTTTTATGTGAAACTATTCACTGAATTTGAACCAAATTCATGACTAGCTTCTGCCTGCCTCAACTGTGTTTTGCAGTGAATAAACTATCCAAAAACTTTCACCCAGCTCTACATCATGAATATGAAGATGCCACACAGACACCATTGGGTATCGAATTACCATGTTTATTAACTATATACAAACCTACAAGGTCTAGCTAACTATCTCTGTTCTGGTGCTTCTTCAACAAAAGAAAGGCAGCCCACTGGAAGGCTCTGAAACTATTTAAAGGGGATCCTACCCAATTCCTATAACAATTTCCTCTTCCCTCTAGGAACAAAAATCAGACCACAGTGACTGAGTTCATCCTGTTGGGACTCTCCTCCAACCCAGAGACACAGCTGATCCTCTTCATGGTCCATCTGCCCATCTACCTGCTAACCTTGGCTGAGAACATCCTTATCATGGTCACCATTGTCAATGACCGGTGCCTCCACACACCATGTACTTCTTCCTCTGCAACCTCTCCTTCATCGATGTGTGCCATGCATCCGTCACTGTGCCCAAGATGCTGGCTGACTTCATCTCAGCAGAGAAGACCATCTCTTTCGGGGGTTGAGTGGCGTAGGTGTTCTTCTTCCACCTTTTCACATGCACGGAGATCTTCCTGCTCACTGTCATGGCCCATGACCGCTATGTGGCCATCTGCAACCCCATGCACTACCTCACCGTCATGAACCGCAAGGTCTGCTTGCTGCGGGCTGCTGCTGTATGTCTTGGTGGGGCCGTTCACTCCTTAGTCCTGACCGACATGACCATCAAGCTGCCATACTGCAGGCCCCAGGAGATAGACAAATTCTTCTGTGACGTGTCGCCAGTCATCAGGCTGGCCTGTACCGACACCTACATCATCGAGGGGCTCATCATCTCCAACTCGGGGCTCATCTCCGTGGTCTGCTTCATGGTGCTGGTGGTCTCCTACGGCGTCATTCTGGTCTCGCTAAGGAATCGATTCTCCGAGGGGAAGCGCAAGGCGCTCTCCACCTGCACTGCCCACCTGATGGTGGTGGCAATCTTACTGGGCCACTGCATCTTCATCTACTCCCACCCATCCACCAGCTTCTCCGAGGACAAGGTGGTGTCCGCGTTTTTCACAGCCATCACTCCGTTGCTGAATCCCATCATCTACACCCTGAGAAACGAGGACATTAAGTGGGTGATCAGCAAGCTACGTGGGAGGAAGGTGGATGCAGAGGAGAAATAGAGACTGGACTTCAGGAGGGATTGTGTCCTAGGAGAAGCTCCCTGATTTGCACCATGTTCCGCAATGGGGCTAATTTATCATGGCAGTGACTATGCTGCTACTTGTCTCCATGTGTTGTCTCCTCTGCAGGGCTCATCGGTTGAGCTTTGAACCCAATAAGCTGGGACTAGTTGACCTTTTTTCAGCCAAAACATTATCCTGTCAAAAATGTCAGGGTTTTTTCCAACTTTATTTACTGATGGGACATTTTAAAAGAAGTGAAAGTTTTCTTTGTTTTGAATTTTGCAGATTTGTAAAAGTATTTAGGTGCCAAGTGGGGTTTTCAAAAGCAGGCAGGCACCTAACTCCCATTCATTTCAAGGCACCTCGGTACCTATCTAGATTTTTAGGCACCTTTACACATCTGGTGCTCGGTGCCTAACACGCACAGCTGGTCAGCATTTTCTCAGTGACTTTCTCAAAAACATTTGTGTACAACACAAATTTTCATTTTTCAAAACAATATCAAACAAACAAAATTAAAATATTTACATTTAATGGACAGTTCTCACCTTCTGTCAATGTTTCTGTCTTTTGACACAGTGGGGAAAGGAAAAAACCTGAGAGAAATTGGAAACATTTCTCGTATTTATTTTTTTTTTCCCCAATTTTTCCACGCAAAAAAGAGGGACAATGAAAAAAATGGATTATTCCACTTTCTCCTCTTTTTTCCTTTGTCTTTTTTTCCTCTGAATGCAGTAAATTGATCAGTATCAGTTTGGATTTATACCAGGTTGAAGCACAATGGATGCTATCTTTGCACTAAGAATGACAATGGAGAAGCACCGAGAAGGACAAAGGGATTTGAGAATGATGTTTATAGCTCTCGAAAAGGCCTATGACCAGGTGCCAAGAGAGGAAGTGTGGAGATGTGCAAGAAAGCGAGGGGGTCCTGAGAAGTACATCAGACTGATCCAAGATCTGTACTCTGAAACCAAGACTGCAGTAAGATGCTCAGCAGGACGAGGGAAGAACTTTGAGGTAAAAGTGGGACTGCACCAAGGATCTGCCTTGAGTCCATCCCGATTTCTGATAGTAATGGATGTGGTTACCGAGGGTGTGAGAGAGGATTCCCCGTGAACCATGCTTTTTGTTGATGACGTTGTGCTGTGTGGAGGTTCAGAAGAAAATATGGAGGAAAACCTAGAACGCTGGAGAAAAGTACTAGAGGAGAGAGGAATGAAGATCAGCAGAACAAAGACCCAGTTGCTGAACTGTAAATTTAGTGGAACCCATAGGGAATGGGAGGCACCAGTGAAAATTGAAAGAGGAGAAATCAAACAGGTAGAAAGCTTCAAGTACCTTGGATCTGTGGTACAAGAGGATGGTGGTATGGGTTCAGAAATAAAGCAAAGAGTACAATCATCATGGAACAACTGGAACAAATGTAGAGGTGTGCTTTGTGATAGGAAATACCAGTTAAACTGAAAGGGAAGATATATAAAACCGTTGTGTGACCAGCACTAACATATGGTGCAGAAACGTGGGCGACAACGTTAAAAGAGGAGACTAGGCTGAATGTGAATGAGATGAGGATGTTGCGATGGATTTGTGGTGTAACAAAGAAGGATAAGATAAGGAACGAGTACATTCGAGGGACTCTGAAAGTGATAGAGGTTGCAACAAAGTTGAAGGAGAAGAGATTGAGATGCTATGGACATGTAATGTGAAGAGGCGAGGACCATGTGACGAGAAGAGTGTTGGAAATGGAGCCCCCAGGACCACGGAAGAGAGGAATGCCAAAGACCCGTTGGAAGGATGTGCTGAAGAGAGACATGGAAGATACACAAGATTGTACTGGATGGAGAAGGACAATAATGAACCTTTTTGGTGATCCTGCTTAGTGTGGGAAAACTGTAAGAAGAAGAAGAAGAAGAATGCAGTAAAGTGAAAGATATTTAAGGCTTTGTGGGAGGGTTTTTTGTTTTCTCATTCCAAATCTTTTAAAAACTTCCTCATCTTTTCAAAAATGACATAGTGGCTAAGGGAAAAATGCAAAATTGAAAAAGGGGGGGGGGGGAATGCAACCCTGGATATTGTTCATTTTATTACATTTATTTGCCTACATGATACTAAGCTGGGGGGACTGGGAGATATGTTGGAAGGTAGGGATAGGATACAGAATGACCTAGACAAATTGGAGGATTGGGCCAAAAGAAATCTTATGAGGTTTAACAAGGACACTTAGGATGGAAGAATCCCATGCACAGCTACAGACTGGGGACCGATGGGCTAGGCAGCAGTTCTGCAGAAAAGGAAATGGGGTTTACAGTGGACAAGAAGCTAGGCATGAGTCAACAGTGCGCTCTGGATGCAAGAAGGCTAACGGCATATAGGGCTGCATTAATAGGAGCACAGCCAGCAGATTGCAGGAAGTGATTATTCCCTGCTATTTGGCACTGGTTAGGCCACATTTTGAGTATTGTGTCCAGATTTGGGCCCCCACTACAGGAAGGATGTGGAAAAATTGGAGAGTCCAGCGGAGGGCAACGGAAATGATTAAGGGTTTGGGGCACCGAACTTCTGAGGAGAGGCTAAATGAATTAGGCTTGTTTAGTCTGCAGAAGAGAAGAATGAGGGGAGATTTGATAGTGGCCTTTAACTACCTGAACCGGGTTCCAGGGAGAATGGGGCTAGGCTGTTCTCAGTGGTGGCAGATGACAGAACTAGGAGCAATGGTCTCAAGTTGCAGTGGGGGAGGTGTAGGTTGGACATTAGGAAAAGGTTTTTTACTAGGAGGGTGGTGAAGCACTGGAATGGGTTACCTAGGGAGGTGATGGAATCTCCATCATTAGGGGTTTTTAAGGCCCAGCTTGACAAAGTCCTGGTTGGGATGATTTAATTGGGGTTGGTCCTGCTTTGAGCAGGGGGTTGGACTAGATACCTCCTGAGGTCCCCTCCAACTCTCATCTTTTATGATTATATGTAGAGTAGCTCCATTTGCATCACCAGTTTAATGCTGATGAGGCTCTGGCCCGAGACTCTGGTCTAAACTCAGCCGTGACTTGAACATTGATGTAAATTACTAGTCTGCTATTATGTTATGTTCTAGTTCGGTTTGGAAGGGTTAGATATTTATTGGTAAATGTCGACAAAGTTAGATTGCATCACGCACAGACACACTGACTAAATATATTTCCATCAATAATAACCAAAATTTACAGCTATGCAAAATAAGAAAAATGCTGCTTTATAATTCATTAGCATTTGACTGAAGGCTATTTATTTTGTATGTTTTGACATGTGATACTGATAATTTTTTTTAATGATTATAAAGCTTCAGCTCATTGAATCTCATCTTCTATTGTTTGTAGCCTGATTTAAATTTCTTGATTATTTAATAGGGTTATAGGTTTGCCAATTATTTGGATTAGAAGGTTTTTGTCCCTGAATCAGGCTTCAGGAGAATTTTTGTAGGGAACCCCGGGATATACAACAAGTTTCTCAATGAAAACCAAATCTGTATAATTTTAGAAGTTTTATTTAAAATAATATAAAGTGATAGACAAATTAGTGATACAGAGAAAAATCAACAATCAAATGGATAATGGATAATACAATCTTAATTTTAAAGACTTATATGATATATATATCTATGATATGCTTTTGAATTAATATACTTATGCCCTGGTTGAGAGAGATGTTTGATTCCTCAACTTTGAGTAGAGGGGTGAAATAAACACTGCTAGAGAGATAAGAGCTATAAACTAAACTAACACTTCAAATAAGACTAAGTACAAAATAAAGAAGAAATCTTAACACTTAACTAAAGGAACTTCAAGCAAGAGTAGCTAATGGTCGACACCCAACAACGAGCTCTTCCTTCCTTTTATACCCTAAAAACATGGGTCCTCCTTCTAAATCCATACTTGGATTTTCTCCCCCAAACTATTGAGGTACCCATTTTGTATTGGCTGATCATTCATGAATATTAATGATTACTACTTCCACTTTTCTATTTCCATTACCTCATTTGTTATTTTGGCCCCCTATTACGCCTTGCCCTTTGTGGGTTTTGTGGTGTACTCGTGTGATGCCTGGCATTCACAATTTCAACATCTAGGCCAAAAATCCTGAGGAAATCTGCTGTCTTGCTTAACTATTTATAACCATATATGTCTTGTTTTTGCTATACTTTCAACACTTATTCCCGAATATGTGTATAATAATTATGTAGCTGTTACACAGGATATGACCTGTATGTTACCTTGTGTTACAACACAAATAAAATGTATCACTCTATTATAATCACACAATCATACTTAAATCTATAAGACAGATACGTATCTATATATATAGTGCAAGCAAGCAGGCTAGTTATATGGGCTACATGTTATTAAATAACTATTTTCTGACCCCCACATAATTTCCTACAACTGATCAATAAAAAATGGATAAAACTTGACAAATAAATGCTTAAAATACATAATATTCTACAACTGTGGAAATTTAAATGGATAAACACTTGGAAAACAGTGCTGAAAAATAAACATTGATCACCTCCACTGTAATTATAAAAGAATAAAAATCAACTTCTCCCACACCTAGCTGTGACTGTGGTGTAAGTGGGACAGGATCATTACATGTGTTGAGCTGACATTTATACCCCACCCAGGGGAAGTCTAGTTACGTTCCAGCTGAGAAGGGACAGGGACAGTTCTTGACCTAACAACAGTCTCCATTTGTCATGAAGACAGATTTCTAACTGATTGTGACAGTCAGGGAGGCTAAATCTGCTGATGAAGAGGAGAAAGAATGGGCAATGCATCCAGAACAGGAAATCGACTTCAGGGAAAGGGATTTGGATGTGGCCATGGTGACAGAGCAGGGCCTTATGTCTAGAGTCTTCAATGGCCAAGGAAACGGAAGAGTGGAAATATTTAATGAGACCTTCAAACACAGGAACAACCATAAAACAAGGCATTACAGATCTTCAGCGCATGCTGCCTGGCATCGCTCCGTGTGCTAGGCCAGTTCACACCAGCTGGGGATCTGTCCCCGTGGATTTCAATGGTGCTGTGGCTGCTTGAGACCAGCGGAGACCATTCCCACGTTGAGTAAAATGGAGCTAAGCAAATTTAGAGCAGCTGGGAATCTGACACAGGGACACTGGTGGAATGATGCTGAATTGAACCAGCTGGGAATCTGGCCTTTCCTTTCGATTCAATCTCTCCCTCGCACTGGTGACTGATGGAAATTATCCCTTTTAGAAAGTCCCACAGCTTTGCATCTGCAGCTACTGTTCATGGAGTCACAGAGTCAGAGTGTTCAGGGCCAGAAGGGAGTAGCAGATCATCCAGTCTGCACACAGGAACCGAAAGGAGACCAGAGCAGGTGAGACCCATGGGAGAGCAGACTGGTATGTGCCAGGGACTGAGAACAGGAGCCGAGGTGCCCCAATGTTCGAGCACCCATGATGGCAGGGGAATGATTAAGTGAGATACACTCAGAAAATCCTGGCAAGTGACCTGCACCCCAGGCTGCAGACAAAGCTCAAAACCCTCCCAAGCTCCCTGCCAACCTGAGCGGGGGGGAAATTCCTTCCTGACCCCACGTCTGGTGATGGGTTAGACCTTGAGCATGTGGGCAAGAACCAGCCAGCCACGCACCTTGGAGAGGGAATGGTTCAGTGCCACCTCAGAGCATGGGCCCACCCCACCCAATGGCCCATCTCCAGCCCTGGCTACTCAGAGACTTCAGAGGAAGGAGATAAAAAACCCACTCACAATGCACTGAAGGGGGAATCCCCTTCCTGACCCCTCGTAGTGGCCAGAATAAACCGTGAAGCTGATCTTTAGGAACATAAGACATAAAGCAGAAATGATTCCTGCCCCTGCAACATCAAAAGTCACCCTGACCTACAATCGGACTCATAAATGTATCCATCTCTCTCTCTCTCTTAAAATTAATTAAGTCATTTGCCCCCCACACCACCTATTGGGAGACTGGAAACCTCCCTGTGATTTCTAGCCAGTCTCTGGATTAAATGGACACTGGATGCAGGCTCACACAGTGCGGCTTCCTGCCCCATCCAATGGTTAAACCACAAATGGCAGCTTATGAGCCCAGAAGGCTTCGTTCTTCAGTACAGAGGCTCGGGCTTGAAAATCTAAAACTCTGGGTTCAAATCCCTGCAACCTATCAGTGGCAGACCGTTGTGATAGAGTTACACATGGGAGCACACAAATGAGCGTGAAGCCCCCTCCCTCCTCACACACACAACTGCCCCATGTATATACATACAGGCAGGAGTGCGGAGTCCGGAGTGACTCCAGGGTAACTGAGATCAGAACATGGCTTTAAAGGCTCATCTGCAAAGTGAGAAGCCTGCAGTAATGTGGAGAAATGTGGCCACTGAGCAATAAAGGCACATGTCGGACCTCAACGGGTCTGAATTGGCCTAGCCCCATTAAAGCCAATAGACCAGATCCCCAAATGGCGATACACCCCCTGAGAGTCAGCCCTGCTTTACTGAAGATCTGCTCTCACATACACCAGTGTAGCAGCAGCCTGACTCCTCTGAGGCCAGCTAAGCTGCTTTGGATTTATACACACAAGGTGGGAAATCTCCAGCCTTGTCTTTGAGGACCATGAAACATGTAGAAGTAGCCAAGCCGTGCGCCAGGTACTGCTCTGGCAGAGACTGAATGTCTGATTTGCCTCTCCAGCACAATTTACACCAGTGACACTCCATAACTGGGCCAGATCTTCCGCTTGTGTAAATGAGCCCAGCTACTTTCACGTCTGTGGCATTCGTCTGGGTTTGCATTAATACAACGGAGCTGGGAATCAGCCCTGTCTGAGTGTGAGCTGTCATGGGTGTCATGGACTTTAACGAAGGGGAAAAGCGAGAAAGCATCTATTGGAGAACGGTGGACAATTAATTATGGGTGAATAACCTCCACACAGTCAGTCTCTTCAGGGCACCTTTGATTTCCTTGTTCCTCATGCTGTAGATGACAGGATTTATCAGGGGAGGCACCAAGGAATAGAGAACAGCCACCACAAGATCCAGAGCAGACGGAGAGCTGGAGGTGGGCTTCAGGTAGGCAAAGATGCCCATTGAAATTAACAAGGAGACCACAGTGAGGTGAGGCAGGCAGGTGGAGAAGGCTTTGTGCCGGCCCTGCTCAGAGGAGATTCTCAGCGCTGCTCTGAAGATCTGAACATATGACACAACAATGAAAACAAAGCAGCCTAGGTTTAAAAGGAAACTAAAGACAATAGCACCTGTTTCACTCTGGTATGTGTCGGAGCAGGCCAGCTTGAGGATCTGGGGGATTTCACAGAAGAACTGGTCTACCACATTGCTTTCACAGAAGGGCAATGCAAATGTGGTCCCGGCGTGCAGTGCGGAGGAGAGAATCCCACTGGCCCAGGCACCAGCTGCCATTTGGAAACAAGCTCTTCTGTTCATCACCCTCTCATAGTGCAGTGGCTGGCAGATGGCGACATACCGGTCATACGCCATGATGGTGAGAAGGTGTAAATCTGCTAACAGGAAGGAGAGGAAGAAAAAGACCTGGGCAGCACATCCAGCATAGGAAATGGACCTGGTGTTCATGAGGGAGTTGAGCATGGATTTGGGGAGGGTGACAGAGACGGATCCGAGGTCCAGGATGGACAGATTCATCAGGAAGAAGTACATGGGGGTGTGGAGGTGGTGGTCGAAGGCCATGGATGTGACGATGAGAAGATTCCCCATCAGGGCTGCCAGGTAAATCACTAGAAACCCCCCAAAGTGCAAAATCTGCAGCTCCCGAATGTCAGAAAATCCCAGGAGAAGGAACTTGGTCACGGTGGTTCGTTTGAACATTTTCCTCCTCAAGATATCGTGTGATGGCTGTGAAGGGAAAGACATGAGCGAGGCCCGGCTGAGATCAGTAAAATAACTCTCCTTTTGTCTAAAACCACCTCCATTACCTTGAGTCAGACCTTTAGCTTCTGCAGGTTGGCGTAAGATGGGAATGGGGGTGGGGGAAAAAACCCACTGTCTCCACCAGAGCTATTCCTTGTTTACACTGGGGTGAGAGACAGCAGAATCAGCTCAATGTACTCCCGCGGAGTTTCTCCTGGGTTACAGCACGGTGAGGGCGAGGGGAATTAGGTACAACTGCTTTTGAGGTGTTTGTATCCCTCTGCCACCCGGAGGCAGGCGAGCTCTGGATACCGGTGTCTAAATCTTTCCAGCCTCAGTTTCCTGAGGAGAATCTGGGGCCTGGCTGCCCACATCTGCTGCCAGGGGCCCTGCTATGAATCCAGGGTAATTTCACTGGAAACCAGGGAATTACTCCGCATTTATACTGCTGTAAACTGGGGCAGCATCTAGCACGGAGGTGACCGAACCCAGTCGTAATTATGCAGCGAACTCGACCCAGTCCCCGGTTCTAGCCATGGTTCCATACTCGCTGCGAGAGACTCGTTCCAGCCCCTCCTGCATCTCTCACCACTCACCTAAACCCCCTCCCCGAGCTTGGCGGAGAACCCAGGAGTCCTGACTCCCAGCCCCCCTGCTCTATCCTACTACACCCAACACCCCTCCCCGAGCTGGGAACACAAGTGAGGGGTTTTCAGCCCCAGAGCCCTCCTGTAACCACTATCCCAGGCTGCCTCGCAGCCCCTCTCTGCCCCGCGATGCTCCAGTGCCATCGGCACTGCCGGCTGAGAGCGACAGCGGAGCGTCCTTGGCCAGCAAGTGGGAGTGGGAGCGATTTTCCGGTGGGTGCTGAGGGCGCTCCCTGGGTGGCGGGAAGAGCCCAGTCCAAGTCCCTGCATCAATGACTATTTAATTATTGGTACAAAGGGAGCAACTTCCAGAGGAGGCTGATCCAGTTTGATCTCGGAATAACCCAGAGCCAAGCGGGTCAGTCACGCTCCTGTAAAGCAGGAATTCCAATCCCTTCTCATGCTCAGTCAGAGGGAGGAATTGAACCTGGGGCTGTCACATCCCAACCGAGTACCCTAGCCCCTCAGCTGCTAGTTATGGGGGAGGGGGCAAAGGCGGGAGGGACCTGGTCCACTGTGCATATGAGAAACAGACGCCACCAGTTCTGGGTCCTCTACACACTGGACTAAACGTCCTCCCAGAGCCGCACACAGAACCCAGGAGTCCTGGTCCTCAAACCCCTGCTCTCACCCACCTGATCCCACGCCCCTCACAGAAATCTGACAGACAGAGCTAACGGCAGACATAGAGATACAGAGAGCCAGAACCAGACACAAACAGATGATGATGATAATAGATAGCTAGATAGATGAACTAACAGAGAGACACAGGTGAGAACAGCACATGGAGTGTGAGAGAGAGAAACACAGAACTACCAGGTAGAGAGAGAAGGAAAAACAAACCGATAGACAGACACACAGAAATAACAACAAACTAATGTACACAGACAGAAAAGTAACAGCAAGCTGATCAGTTCCCCCATTCCCCAGAGGAGGAAACTGAGGCACGGATATTCTGCCCTCTCGTTCCAAAGGTAACTGCTTTCGACTCCCTCGCAGTTCCATGGCCCAAACTGAGCTGCGAGTGAAACTGAAAAAATACAGATCGGCGTTTACAATCTTGTCTGTAAAGTGACACTCTGCAGCCCCCCGATAGATTTCACTGGAAGAGCAAACTCACGGGGCTGGCCTGGGTGGAATCCTCCCCGAGTGAGATGGCTTCTCTCCTCCAGCTACAGACAGCCCCTGGTTATCCCTCTCTCTCTAGCCCTCCCTCCATCTGTCTCCTTATCTAATGCCCCTCTCACTGTGTTATGAGAAGCCATTTCCCCTCACACAGAGGCTGAGCTGTGGGAAATGCACTGAGATCTGTGCTCTCTGCAGATGAGCCGTGTGTCAAACACTCCAGTGCTGCGGGAAGGTGCTTTATCCATGTCTGTTTTCTAAGGGCTTGTGGGACTCACTCCCTGGAGCCCTGCACAGCCCAGAAGCAGCAGCCCAGAGCAACAGTTAATTTAGTTTCCAGAAACTACAATAATCACAGTTCCGAGGCAGCAGGGTCTAGAGGAAACACCGGGGGCGGAGGGGCACAGGTATGTGCTCCAGACATCTGACATCGATTCCTAGCTCTACCGGTGACCTGCTGTGTTACCTTGGGAAAGTCATTCCGTGGGGCTGTCTCCAACCCCCACCCCCTCCCACTGTTTGCCTGTCCTTTCTGTTTAGATTGTAATCTCTGTGGGGCAGAGACTGTCTCTTACCTAATACAAAGGGACTCAGGTACAACTATCATATAAGTAATTTGTTTATTTATTATTATTAAAAAGCTAAAGGCCAGTGTGTCCTGAGCTCTGACCCGAATATTCCTCTGCCTTTGTTCAGTCACTTCATTGCTCCCGTCTTCAGCTTATCATCTGCCAAATGGGGATAATCGTTACAACTTGGAGGACAATCCCGAATGAGTAGAGATGCTCAAAAATATTTTCCTGTCAGAATAGCATTTTGATGAAAAATTACTTGTCCTTGTAAATAATTTTGGTGTGGAAAAAATTCCATTTTGGACTCAATTTTCTCTGGGTTTTTTTTGGTGCTGGGGGGCAGGGGGATTGGTTTTAGCTTTGATTTTAGGTATATGAAAACCTAGAAATGGAAAACTTTTTTCAGGTTTTTGGGGCAAAGTTTTCAATATCAGGAATCTTTTCCCCAAAGTAGAAAATATTTACCCTCAAGTGGGATTTTTACTAGAGAATTTACTGAAAAGTTAAAGCCTGGAGAAGTTTAGTCTGGAGAAGAAGGCGACTGAAAGGGACCATAACAACTTTCAAGTACATAAAAAGTTGTGACAAGGAGGAGGGAGAAAAATTGTTGTTCTTAACCTCTGAGGACAGGACAAGAAGCAATGGGCTTAAACTGCAGCAAGGGAGGTTTAGGTTGGACGTTAGGAAAAACTTCCTAACTGTCAGGGTGGTTAATCACTGGAATAAATTGCCTAAGAGGGTTGTGGAATCTCCATCTCTGGAGATTTTTAAGAGCAGCTTAGACAAACACCTGTCAGGGGTGGTCTAGATATTACTTGTCCTGCCATGAGGGCAGGGGACTGGACCCAATGACCTGCCGAGGGCCCTTCCAGCCCTAGGATTCTATGAAAACCAAACACTTTTCAGTCTCCAGATTCATATTTTTGCCCACTCCCCCATCCAAAAACAATATTATGGAATGTTTCTATGAAAACAGAACAATGATATTTTGCACAAAATTATCATTTTCATTTTTGATTAGCTTTGACAATGAGTAATTAAAATTAAATTAAATGTATCTGAGTTGATCTGGGTGCAACATTCATTGCAATTATATTTGACAAGGTCCGTTTGTCATAGGAACTGTACCTGGATCAGACCTTTGAACCGTTCCAGCCTGTATCCTGTCCCTGACACTGACCAGAACCAGCTGATTCAGAGGAAAATCTAAGATGCCCCATAGAGGATAATTCTTAAATAAGCTCCCCAACTACAAAACAAGGAATAACTGGCTAGGCGGTGGTACTGCTGAAAAGGATCTGGAGGTTAGAGTGGACCACAAATTGAATATGAGTCAGCCATGTGATGCAGCTGCGAAAAAGACTAGAATCATTCTGGGGTGTATTAACAGCAGCATTGTATATAAGACAGTCTCCTGGTCTACTCAGCACTGGTGAGGACCCAGCTGGAGTACTGTGTCCGATTCTGGGTACCACGCTTGAAGAAAGATATGAACAAACTGATCAAAGGTTTAGAAAACACCTGGGCACGATATACCTAGGATCGGTTAAAACACCTGGGCATGATATATATATATACAAAGAGACTAAATGGGGATCAATGTTGGAGAAAATGCGGTGGAAGTTAAAGAAATATGGGTTGGATGAATGGACTATAAAATGGATAGAGAACTGGCTAGAGCATAGGGCTCAACGAGTAGTGATCAATGCCTTCATGTCTATCTGACAACCAGTCACAAGCGGAGTTCCCCAGGGGTCAGTCCTGGGGCCGGTTTTGTTCAACATCTTTACTAATGATCTGGAGGATGGGGTAGATTGCACCCTCAGCAAGTTTGCGGACGACACTAAGATGGGGGGAGTGGTAGATACCCTGGAGGGTAGGGATAGGATACAGAGTGACCTAAACAAACTGGAGGATTGGGCCAAAAGAAATCTAATGAGGTTCAACAAAGATAAGTGCAGAGTCCTCCACTTAGGAAGGAAGAATCCCACGTACAGCTATAGACTGGGGACCGACGAGCTGGGCAGCAGCTCCGCAGAAAAGGACCTGGGGGTAACAGTGGATAAAAAGCTGGATATGAGTCAGCAGTGTGCCCTGGTTGTCAAGAAGGCTAATGGCATATTGGGCTGCATTAGTAGAAGCATTGCCAGCAGGTCACGGGAAGTGATTATTCCCCTCTATTCGGCATTGGTTAGGCCGCATTTAGAATATTGTGTCCAGTTTTGGGCCCCCCACTACAAAAAGGATGTGGACAAGTTGGAGAGAGTGCAGCGGAGGGCAACCAAAATAATTAGGGGGCTGGAGCACAGGACTTATGAGGAGAGGCTGAGGGAACTGGGCTTGTTTAGTCTGCAAAAGAGAAGAGTGAAGGGGGGATTTGATAGCGTCCTTTAACTACCTGAAAGGGGGTTCCAGGGAGGATGGGGCTAGGCTGTTCTCGGTGGTGGCAGATGACAGAACAAGGAGCAACGGTCTCAAGTTGCAGGGCGGGAGGTCTAGGTTGGGCATTAGGAAAAGTTTTTCACTAGGAGGGTGGTGAAGCACTGGAATGGGTTACCTAGGGAGGTGGTGGAATCTCCATCCTTAGAGGTTTTTAAGCTGAGGCTTGAGAAAGCCCTGGCTGGGATGATATAGCTGAGGTTAATCCTGCTTTGAGCAGGGGGTTGGACTAGATGACCTCCTGAGGTCCCTTCCAACTCTAATATTCTATGATTCTATGATTCTATGAACTTATTTGTGTGTAGCACTTAGGTGTGTGTGAGAGAAGAAGTCCGTTTTGTGAGATAGGATATGGGCAAATTGCCAAAAGTCCAAAAGAGGGTAACAAAAATGATGAGGGGGCTGAGTACCATGATTTATTAGGAGAGGCTGAGGGAATGGGGTTTATTTAGTCTGCAGAAGAGAAGAACAAAGAGGGATTTGATAGCAGTCTTCAAATACCTGAAGAGGGGTTCCAAGAAGGATTAATCTAGGCTGTTCTCAGTGGTGGCAGATGACAGAACATGTAGCAATGGTCTCAAGTTGCAGTGGGGGCGGTCTAGGTTGGATATTAGGAAAAAAATTTTCACTATGGGGGTGGTGAAGCACTGGAGTGGGTTACCTAGGGAGGTGGTAGAATCTCTATCTTTAGAGGTTTTTAAGGTGCAGCTTGACAAAGCCGTGACTGGGATGATTTAGTTGGGGTTGGTCCTGCTTTGAGCAGAGGGTTCGACTAGATGACCTCCTGAAGTCCCTTCCAACCTGATCTTCTATTATATGTGTTGGTTTGTGGGTGGGAATGTGCGGGGGGTGGTATGTTTGGAGGATTTATGGGGAATGAGATTTGGGGTATGTACAACGGAGATGTGTGGAGAAGATTCAGGGTGTTTAGGTGGTAAGTGGGATGTT
Organism: Emydura macquarii macquarii; assembly: GCF_026122565.2. NCBI lineage: Eukaryota > Metazoa > Chordata > Testudines > Chelidae > Emydura > Emydura macquarii. Next base: position 366,424 of record NW_027132424.1, read on the forward strand.
GCTGAAGCGTGTGTGTGTGTGTGTGTGTGTGTGTGAGAGAGAGAGAGAGAGAGAGAGAGGTAAGATATACGTGGGAACGAAGGAGTGTGTTGAGATGTGTATTTCATAGTGGAGGGTGAATTTGAGAGGGAAGTGGGACACCTTTGTGTGTGAGGTTGGGATCTTTCTTGGGCTGGTGAGTAGTACGAGAAGGGGTGGGTGTCCAATGTGTGGGTGTAGCTGCAAGGGATGGAGTTATGTATCGGGGGTGGGGATTTGTTGGATAGGGGATGGCATGATTATATATATGAGGTCACTCTATGTGTGTGCATAAGAGGCACATGTATGTGCTGGCTGAGTGTGATTCAAGACATGTGGGCGTGTGTGGGGGAGGGTTGGGGTTGACAGAAATTGTGTAGCATTCATCTTTGGGAACGTAGCTGTGGGGTATGCGGATTGTTTGCTTTTGTTAATTTGTGTGCGTGGAGGGGTGTTGGGTGCAGGCGTGTGTGGGGTATGTATGGGGTGTTAAGGATGTTGGGATACGTCGGAGCCGAGATGTATGGGTGTGTTAGGTGTGTCAGGGTGCGTCGGTGTGTTTTTACATTGGATATGGAGCAGGGAGAGGCATTTTATGGCATCTCAGTGTGAGTTAGGACACTCACCTGCTTAGTGGAATTTTTGAAAATCCCAGTAAGCACCGATCTGCATTATTAGGTGTTTTAGTAACTTTGAAAATCTGGTCCTGTTCACCAGATGGCAGGGGCACAATACAGAGATGGGACTAGACCCCAAGTTCCAATAATGTGAGCATCAATTGCTGAACAATAGCTTCCAGCCTCATTCAAACCATTGGCCTTGGTCAATACAAGAGGTTCATATTCAATCCATCCAGAACTTCCCTCCTTTTCTTTTAACTATTCCTGTTAACGAGTCCAACTTTCTTCTCGTTCAGCCTTCTACTTCACAGCAACCCCCCCAACGCCTCCTTCACTTCCTTGTTCCTCAGGTTGTAGATGATGGGGTTGAGGAGCAGGGTGACTGCACAGTAGAAGACGGAGACCACCCGGTCCTCCTGGAAGGTGTAGCATGCTGTGGGCCAGACGAACATGAAGGTGATGGTACTGTAGAAGATGGTGACCACGGTGAGGTGGGAGGCACAGATGGAGAAGGCCCGGTGTCTGCCGGTGGTGGAGGGCATCCTGCAGATGGTGGAGATGATGGAGCACTAGGACACCATTGTGAGCAGGAAAGAACAGAGGATGATGACCCAGGAGAAGGTGAAGAATATCATCTCGCTGACTGAGGGGTTGGTGCACGAGAGGTTCAGCACAGGTGCCTCAGCATGAGGTTGATCTCATTTGGGCCACATAAGAGAAAAAAAGTGGTGAATATAGCGAGAGGTAGTGGGGCCATCAAGCCACTCAACCAGGAGGCAACATCCAACTGGGTGCAGACCTTGCTGTTCATTAGGGTGGTATAGTGCAATGGGGAGCAGATGGCGATTTAGCAATCATAGGCCATGACAGCCAGTAAGGTGCACTCGGTGGTGCCCAAGAAGAAGAAGAAGTAGAGCTGCATGATGCATCCAGTGATGGATATGGTGGTGTTGCTCTCATCCAGGAAGCCAGACAGCATCTTGGGCATGGTGACTGTAGTGTACCAGATCTCCATGAGGGAGAAATTGCTCAGGAAGAAGTACATGGGCATGTGCAGACGTCTCTCCCTCCACACTGTGGTGATGATGATGATGATGCTATTGGCCGTGATGGTCAAGGCATATGGTAGGAGGAAGTGGAGGAAGAAATACATCTTCCACTGATGGAGTCTGTGGAACCGTAGGAAGATAAATTCAGTGATGGTGATCTGGTTCCTGGTTTCTATCCTTTCCATGTCTTTGGTCTGGAATAAAGAATTAAAATAGAGAGAAATGATGACCATAGAAACTGAGATGGCTATTTATATATAAAAGAAAACAACATTAAAATAATGTTAGTGTATCTAATGTCCGCTGAGGCCTGTAGGTGCAACTATAATAAAAATAATGACAGCAATTCAAAAATGAGTAAATGCCAGTGTGGACGAGCCCCTGGAAGCAGGGGCCAGCGTCCGGGCTTCTCCCTCTGGGTCCTTCTCAGAGGGGGACCACCCCTCCCGGCTATCTCCTACCAGGAGCAGTCTCAAGGCCTTTTCCCAGGCAAGCAATCTTTTGCCCTGCCCTTAGGCAGGACTGTCAAATAAGTGGTCTCTCACCAGGCCCTCAGGCAGGGCTGGCCAATGAATGTCCACTGAGGCCTGTAGGTGCTTATATAATAAAAATAATGACAGTGTGGATGTGCCCCTGGAACCAGGGAGCAGCGTCTGGGTTTTCCCCTCTCTGGGTCCTCCTCAGAGGGGGACCACCCCTCCCGGCTACCTCCCACTGGAAGCAGTCTTGTGCCCCTTTCAGGGCAATCAGTCTATGGCCAGACCCTCAGGCAGGGCTGGCGAGGCAAGCAGTCTATAGCCCGGCCCTGGAGCAGGGCTGGCGAGGCAAGCAGTCTATAGCCCGGCCCTGGAGCAGGGCTGGCGAGGCAAGCAGTCTATAGCCCGGCCCTGGAGCAGGGCTGGCGAGGCAAGCAGTCTATAGCCCGGCCCTCGAGCAGGGCTGGCGAGGCAAACAGTTTAAAGCCAGGCCCACAGTCAGGGCTGGCAGGTGAGCAAGCTGCTCTCGGGAACGGCACGGCAGGGAAGGCTTCCTCACGGAGGATAGGGAAGGGGGGAGGGGGACGCAGGCCCGCCCGTCTCCACTGCGTCCCAGCCCAGGGCCCTGGCAGTGGCAACAGTGTTTGCCACTGGGTCGGCGGGGCTCCTGCCGCAACAGGCCACCCAGGTTGCCCCTGACTCAGCCACTAACGTGCAGCTATCCCTGGGCTTCTTCCTCCCCGAAACCCCCAGTACCTGCCTCCTCTGGGTCGCTGAGGTTTGGTAGACCTGCTAGGCCCTCCTCGTCCATGGGCGGCAGCTCCGGGAGCTCCATGGGCTCATCCTCGAAGGGTAGCTCCTCCAGGTCCTGCAGTCCCCAGGCCTCGGGCAGGGCCGGTAGGTCCTCGGGGTCCCAGGCTTGGCACTGCTCTGGCAGATCCGCCTCCAGCTCCCAGGCCCTGGGTGTTTCTGGGAGGTTCTCCTCAGGCTAGTCGTCCTCAGGGAGCCCCGACGGGCCTTCTTCCGGCTCCCAGGCCATGGGGGTCTCTGGTGGTCCCTCCAACTCCCAGGTCGTAGGGTACCTGGGGGAGGCCTCGGTCGACCCCCAGGCTGGGTTTAAGGCCGGCCGCTCCCTCTCAGCCCGGCTCTCCGGCCCGGCCTTGGCTAGGAGCTCCGGAGGAGACGCGTCCTTCCCCTTCGACCGCCTCCCTCCAACTGAGCTTGCCGGCCTGGCTCTTAAAGGCCTAGCTCCGCCCCCCTGCTTCTGGTCAGGTGGGGCCCCTGGGGCCTTTAAAGGCCTAGTCCCGCCCTCTGGCTTCCGGTCAGGTGTTTCCCTGGGGCAGGCTTCTGTCAGCCAGGGTGGGTCTGGCTCCCTCTCTGGGTCCTCCTCAGAGGGGGACCACCCCTCCCGGCTACAGACAGCTATTCAAAAATGAGGAAATGCCAGGAATAAGCTTTCCAGTACAACTTTAAATCAAAGATTCCTGGATATGGATGACTGAAAATTTTCCATTGAAACTTTTCTTTTCAATGGAAAACTGGGTGTTTACTTTTTTTAAAAACAAAAAGAATTGTCATTCCTCAAAAAATAAAACAACATTTTTCTTTTGTTAGAAAGCTGAAAACCCAAAACTCAGAACATTTGTCTGAAAATAATTCTGCTTTTCCCCAAAATATTTGGTATTCATTTTTTCAGTGAAAATTCAAAATCTTCCACTGAAGGGGTCAGGAATCCAACCAGGTCTCTGGACAAATTTTGAGGCCAGAATGAGTTATTTTGATAATCTAGAATAGGATTTTGAAAGGTATTTCATTAATTAATTTAATTACGGTAATTAGGCACACAATTTATATACCCTTTAATGACATTGTGAAAAGTTTGTAGCCAAGGTACAATCTTCTCTGGTTCAAAATATTCAGCCATAATTTGCTGATGCTAAACGTTCACATAACAGAGTCTGCAGATTATGTTCTCTGTGATCTGTGATGAGCTAAGAGACTGAATCATCCTGGAAGACAAGGACCTAGCCTTGTTTATCCATAGTGTTGTCATCTCTTGGCTGGATTACAGCAATGAGATAAACCTGGTCATGAAGCCTTCAGTACTTAGCAAGATGCAATTACTATAGAATGCTGCAGCATGTTTCTTCATCATCACAAACTACCGTGAGCAGAGTGGCAGCAGTGGGAATAGACTCCCAAAGGTTCTGAATCACAGTTTAGTGTGCTGTCCACACTGCAGTCTCATGCACAATCTGTTTCAGAAGCCCCCCTCCCACTTAATATTTCATAAGCAACATGTTACTTTTAAAGTTTCCATAGGATCACAGCATTTAAGGGCATAAGGGACCACTAGATGATCTATTCTGACTTCCTGTATAACAGAGACTATGAAATCTCATCCCATCAAGCCCAGCAACTTTTGTTTCACTAACGCATAACCTGTGATTGGCTAAAGCCTATCCTCCAGAAAGGCATCAGTTTGATCCAATTAATCACCCTCACTGTTAACAATTCATGCCTCCTTTCTCATTTTAATGTATCCAGCTGCAGCTTCCAACTCTTAGTTGTTCTTTCGCCTTTGCTAGATTAGTATGAAGTATTTTCTCCCTGTAAATTCACTGCCTTCTTATAATGTAACCACACATTTATTAGAATAGGAACCACAAAGACACTTTAAATATAATATTGGGTTGCAAGAATGCTATAACTTGGATAAAAAAATCTCAATCTTTAACCTCTCCATCAGGCTGTGACTTAGTGAATCTTCATGAAGGATTGGGTAAGACCTGAAGAAGGGCCTCAGAGTTTGCCCATTGACCTCAGTTGGAGAAGTCCAGGAGGAAAATCTGGGTAAGGCCTTTCAGGTCTCATTCATGTGAGTGGTAATTTAGGACTCAAACCTGCCACAGTGGGAGTCACCTTTTAGAGACTCCTTTTGAAACTCTGCCTTATCTAACACTGTTCCCTGCTCCAAATCTGAGTCGCCAGGCTGCCTTTTGGGAATATTCAGAGTCAGGAGTTTTAAGGCAGATGAGGGCTGGTGTATCATACGGTGCCACTGGTGTCACCTCTACTTCTCCATCCTGACCCAAGGAGCTGCCAAGGCACTGCGTCAACATGGGATCCCAGTTGCCTGGACTTGCACTGGCATCACACTCTGCAGATGGCAGCTGTGAGCTTCGAGGCCTATGGGCAGATCCATATCTTAAGTCAACCAGCACAGCTCCTTCAACTTCCTAAGGCCTGGTATACACTGACCCCGGCCATCGATGGGAGATGCGCAAGCTACTCACTGCAGCTTGCATATCTCCCGTCGACTTACTCACGTGGCTGTACCGAGGTATCTACAAGGCACTGTATCGACGGCAGATGCCCTCTGGTCGACGCAGCATTGCTCTTTTTATGGGGGGGGTGGATTTATGGCGTCGACCGGAGACCATTCCAGGATCGACTGAGCGGGTCTCCACTGCCCACTCAATCAATCCTGCTCCATCAATCCGTGCAGTCCCTACAGTGTAGACATACCCTGAGTCACAAATTACAGGGCAGGTAATGAACCATTGGAACAAACTACCCAGGAGAGTGGCGGATTGTCCATCTCTTGTCTTCCAAACCAGACTGGCTGCCATTCGGGACGATGCCTCAGTCAAACTCAAGTTACTGAACTCATTACAGGGATAGCTGGGTGAGATGTAATGGCGTATGATATACAAAGGGTCAGAATAGATGATCTCATGGTCTCTACTGGTCTGAAACACTAAGAATTAGAGATTTTCCTAAGGAAGGACATAGTAAAAATCTATCTATCTATCTATCTATCTATCTATCTATCTATCTATCCTCATTATTGCAGTATCTCTCCAAGGACTTTGGTATTTTGTTCATGACACCAAAGGTAACATAAGCAATTAAAAGACAAGATCAGTGGCTCCTCTAGATAATTAACTTCTAAAGGATATATAAGATCTGCTCTCCCAGTAGCACTGGGAGGTTATTTAACAAGCATTTTGATGCTGATAATTCATTACTGAAAACTGACGGGTGACCATAGTAACTTTGGGAAATGCAGTCTGGCCTGTGCTGCGCCAAGCTCAAACTAGATGATTGCAATGGTCCTTTCTAGCCTGGGAATCCTCAAATCTACGAAAGGTCTGTGGCAGAAGTAAAGCCAAATCTTTAAATTCAGCCAGCAGTCTAATGGAAGAACTAGAATGCTTTTCCCAGCTTTGGCAATTTTAAACTGCATGAAAGACTAACAGGGCACAGGAGACTGAATTATCTCATTCAAAAGGCAGTGACAATTATACATTTTCAATACATAAAAGGTAAATAATCATTCATTGGATATCCATAAATGAACTGGAAGAGAGATCTTTCTTTCTTTCTTTCACTAAACTAATTACAGCAGAATTTGAACTTCTATCTATCTGTCTGTTTAAGATTTTGACCTTTTTCAATCTAGCTAGATGTCTCTGCATGATTTTCATGTAATATCTATATTGCTGTTATATATAAAGACATTATATCATTGTTATAAATTATCTATACTGCTTTATTTTTGCTTGTCTGATATTGCTTAAATATGGAGGAACTGTATTATTTTTAAATTATTTTTAAATAGTTAATTCAACTTCAGATATAGAGAGCCAAATTGTGCACTATTGGAAATTTGCAAAACTATTTATTCAGACCCATTTTTAATAAAATAAATGATAGATAGATAGATAGATAGATAGATAGATCAGAGGAGAAGACAGGAGTCAATTTGTATTGACTGGGATTTCTTGTCAATGGGATTTGGTGTCTCCCGCCTTAGACTCCCTCAAGAATTCTAAGTTATATCTCTAGCTTTAATACATGATTTACTTAGAATAAATATTGTTATACATCCTTCTCAATTACATGGGGCCTGATTTTCTCTCTTACTCATCCCGGTGAAAATCATCAATTATTCCACACTGCAGTGGACAGCCATCACTGGTTGAAAACAGACAGTGAGGGGGAAAAAAGGAGAAATGTTTTTTACAATAAAGACAATTAACCATAGGAACAATTTAACAAGAATCATGGCTAGTGCAGATCAATGTCTTTCCATTGTCTTCCGGCCCACTGACTTAGAGCTACACTTAGGCTATGCCTACACTGACGGTGGCAAAATCGACACCATCAGATTGACTTATCTGGATCGACTGAGCGGTCAGTGAAGACCCACTCAGTTGATCCAGAAGTCGACCTACTAAGACCACCTTCTCAAGTGGCATAGCATTGCGTCGACAGGATTGCCGTTCCCGTTGGTGCAGTGCACTGCAGTGCACACAAGAGAAGCACAGAAGTCGACAGGAGTTCTGCAAGTTTTTTGCGTACTTTGTGTAACTCAGGTCAACTGCTTCCAAATCGCCAAGGTAAGTATAGACATAGCCTAAGTTGGAGTATCTGACCAAGTGAGCTGATTTATCTTGACAGAAGAGGAGTAGTGGAGATTCAGGAATGAAGAACCAATCCTCTGTCACTGAATTCATCTTGGTGGGTCTGTCCAGACACCCTGAACACCAGAGGTTCCTCTTTATGGTATTCAGCTTCATCTACATGGCAGCGCTAGCTGGAAACATCCTCCTCATCCTCACAGTTACTGCCAGCAGATGCCTCCACACCCCGATGTATTTCTTGCTCATCAACTTGTCCTTGATAAACATTTTATCCATCTCAGTGTCCGTCCCCAAAATGTTGCACAACCTTCTGGAGCACAGGAAGACCATTGCCTTCTTGGGTTGCATTGCGCAGATCTATCTCTTCACCTGGACTCTGGTAAGTGAAGTTCTGGTCCTTGCTGCCATGGCTTTCGACCGCTATGCTGCTATCTGCCACCCTTTGCATTACACCCTCATCATGAGGAAGGGGGTTTGTGTTGGGTTAATCGCCGGCATATGGACAGTCGGGCTGGCCAACTCCGCGGTCCATACAGGATTTGTGCTCCAGCTGTCCTTCTGCTGCTCGAACGTCATCAACCATTTCTTCTGTGAATTGCCACCTGTGTTAAAACTCTCCTGTTCAGACACCAGCCTCAACGAAACCCTGGCTTTTCTGGCTGATGCGGTCTTCGGGATGGGGAGCTGTGCGATCACTCTAATGTCTTATTACTTCATCCTAAGAACTATCCTGAAAATCCATTCCACAGAAAGCAAGAAGAAAGCCTTCTCCACCTGCTCCTCCCACATCATAATGGTCAGTTTTTACTACTCCACAGCCATTTATATCTACATCCATCCCTCCTCAGCCTATTCTCCCAACAGAGACAAAGTGATCACTGTCCTATGTTCAGTTATAACTCCAGCCCTCAACCCTATCATATACTCTCTAAGAAACAAGGAGGTCAAAGAGGCCCTCAGGAAACTGATAAGTAGACTTGGGATTTTTCAAAGACAATAACATCTATCCATCTATCTAGTTATCTATCTGAGAGACAGGGTGGGTGAGGTAAAATCTTTTATTGGACCAACATCTTCTGGTGAGAGAGACAAGCTTCTAAGCTACACAGAGATCTTCTCCAGCTCTGTGTAGCTCAAAAGCTTGCCTGAACAAATTGGTCTTCACCCACTTTGTCTCTAATACCTTGGAACCCGCTCAGCTACAACAACATTTAACAACATCTATCTATCTATCTATCTTTATATCTCTCCCTACACACATCTATCTATCTATCTATCTATCTATCTATCTGTTAGTATATAGAACATAGATATTCAGGCCTGCCTATAAAGGACCATATTTTGTAAGTATATCCTTATCATTTAGATGGTTATAGGGGTTTAAAAGAAAGAATCAAAACCATGGCTCTTCTCTCACTGTGACAGTCGGAGGCCTGATACTTTGGCTCATATGCAGGAATGGTGGCCATAAGCTGGGAAGAGTGCAGTCACATACGCACATTCCAGCATAACATCTAATACCCTGTTCTTAAGATGGTGATCCAGTCTAACACCTCCAGATAAAGAAAAGATCCTAGAATGTTTAAAGGAAACTTGATTTGATAGCATTCTGTCTGGCAAAAGAATTACTTATCAACAGTTGTGGTTGTAAAATCTACACTCATTGTTTCATCTTTATGGTACCCAATTCTCTATTATCTATTTGGAATGATTTCTGTCTGGTTCTTTGATTGTTTCTGTCTGTTGCATAACTGAGTATGATCAGTTAAGGTGGTTGGACATAACTGGCTAAAGAATTGTGTTACAATATGTTAGGATTGGTTAAAGAATCATCTTGTAATATTGTTAAAGAAATGACTGGTGAAGATACACTATAAAAACTGAGGTAAAACAGGAAGTAGGGAGGATTTTTTTTTTCAGTCCAGCTTCTGGGTGGAAGTTGATGGCTGGTGTGTGCGAGGATCGGGCCGGATGGTCACAAGGATCCCATCTAACATCGAGGGTCTGTGATTATGAGTCCCCCGTTCGTCCCTTCCTTCACAAGGCATGAACAACATAGGAAGCTCTGAATTGCCCTCAACACGTTCATAATTCTTTGCCATGCTGTATTAAGCAAATGACTCTAATTCAATCTCAACGAGAGTCCTGTAGCATTTTAAAGACTAACAAATTTAATTTTTGCAGGCATACGCTTTCATGGGCTGTAACCCACTTCCTCAGATGTAAGGAATAGAAATCAGATAGCAGGTATATATATACATATCTGAGACTAAGGAACAACAATGGGGAAGGTAGATATAAGCAAAGCCCCTTCAGTTAGAGTAGCTGAGGCCTATTCACAACCATTGATTAGGAGGTGAGAATGTGTGAACAGTGACAATTGCTTCTTGTAATGAGATAACCATTCCAAGTCCCTATTTAGACCCAGTTTGATTGTGTCAAGTTTGCAGATCAGTTCAAGCTCAGCAGTTTCTCTTTGAAGTCTGTTTTTGAAGTTTTTTGTAGAAGTGGCTTCGGCCAGTTGCCTGAAGGGAGCAGGCAGGATTTTTCCTCTCCCCCAGTGCACAGTAGTTCAGAGGTGTTCTGGGATATTGTTTGTTTGCTTTACTCTGAAGAATCCGAGATTGACCACAGCTGGAGACAGGATGGAGCAGAGCTCTGAGGCTGTACAGAGAATTATAGAACCATAGGGTTAGAAGGGACCTCAAGAGTCATTAAATCTAACCTTTCTGCGAAGATTCAAGATTCATTGTGCCTAAACGATCCAAGACAGATGGATAGCTAGTCTCTTTTTGGAAACCTCCAGCCTAGGAGATCCCATGGCATCTCCAAGCAGCTTGTTCCAGAGAAGCCTCTTTCTAGATGCCATGTTTTCGTCACTTTCTCAGGGTCAAACTGATTTCCAGATTTGGGCTGGGGAATGAGTTTTCCCTGAGGTCAAATATGAAGGAGCCTGTGGAGGTTTTCTCAATCTCTGCCGCATTGGGTGTGTATCGCCGGCTGGGATCATCTGGGCACATCTCACCTAATCAATTCCCTCCCATCCCAGGGGCCTCTGGCACTAGCGGGCAACTTGGTCTCTGCTGTTCACTGCCTTGGCCACACAGTTTAGTCACCCAGGAACCTTCGTGCCAAGGGGCTGAAAGCACTGGAGGGCATATAATTTTACAGGGATAGCCTGAGTCAGTATACAGGCAATAATTCACAAAAGGTTGACACGTAAGGTCTCTACAGTGATCCAGTATTGCACTGGTAATCATAACCATTGTGAACTGAATGGACGGGTAATACTTAAGAAGCAAAGGAGCTATATTGGGAATTATTCTTAAAGTTCTTAACATTTCTTAAAAATTCTATATTGGAAATGTTCTTAAAACCTTGATATTCAAGGCAGACCACCGGCAAGTGACATTCCTTGCACAGACTCTGTTCTGGTCTTTACATTTGTTCATTGTCTACTGTATGCCTCACAGTACAAGTCTATTTCCCTACAGAGCTAATGAAGACCACAACATTGACAAGAGAGGGCAAAATATGCAGCATCAGAATCATAGAAGATGAGGGCTGGAAGGGACCTCAGGAGGTCATCTAGTCCCACCCCCTGTTCTAAGCAAGAACAACCGTGACTAAATCACCCCATCCAGGGCTTTGTCAAGCTGGGCCTTGAAAACCTCATAGGATGGAGATTCCACCACCTTCCTAGGTAACCCATTCCAGTGCTTCACCACCCTCCTAGGGAAAAAGTTTTTCCTAATATCCAACCTAGACCTCCCCCACTGCAACTAGAGACCATTGCTCCTAGTTCTGTCATCTAGTACCACTGAGAACAGCCTAGCTCCATCCTCCCTGGAACCCCCTTCAGGTAGTTGAAGGCTGCTATCAAATCCCCCCTCACTCTTCTGTTCTGGAGACTATGACAAAGATCAAATAATTAGTCTGGTCTACAATGAGAATGACACGATTTCTCATGATAAAGTGAACACAGCCTACCTGATGGGAAATACTTTATTACAGATGAGAGTGTCTTTAAGTCTAGGGTCTAGAACGTGGGTTGTGATTTTATTTTATATGTAACTGTGTGTTTCCAATATTTCTACTTGGTGTCACATCTCTACGCTTTGTTAAATAAATGTTTATTTGTGTTCACTATCAACACATCTCAGTGCTGTGTTTTCAGCAGAGGGATTGAGCTAAGGTGTAATGAGGAAGCTGCAGTGTTTTCATTTGGGAGCAAGGAACCCGTGAATACAGCACACGCACAGTGCACCAGTGGCTGGGAGATGCTTGGAGGGTGCATATTGCTGGGCTGCAGAGGGACAGCAGAGCCTGGGTAGGCTGAGAGAGGAGTGGCTTGTGTTGCCCGTGGCTGGTGGAGTCAGGGAGCTGACTCCCAGCTGGCAGAGACACACTCAGGGCAGGTGGCAGAGAGGTGCCTCATTGCCCTGGATACCCCAGGAATCATCAAAGTCTCCTGAGAACTGTCAAGTTTTAGTCTAACTAAAGTCTCAGCACAGGGGCACTTGGGTGACGGTGAATGGCCTGTGTTATAGAGGAGCTTAGACTAGATGATCTAACGGTCCCTTCTGGCCTTGGAATCTAGGAATCCATGACTTTTCCCATTTACACCAGTTGGGTAGGTCGTTGACTCCAGTGGATTTATGGTTCATTTACACCAGCTGGGGATCTGACCCATTCACTCCAATGTAGCTACAGCTAATTTACACCAGCTGGCGATTTGCCTCAGTGACTCAAACTGAGCTGTGTCTGAATTACACCAGTTGCGAATCTGGCCCATTTACTCCAAGGGTGCTATGCCGGGGTTTGGCCCATAGGCTGCAGTGGTGCTGTGGCTGATTTACACCAGCTGGGGATCTGACCCATTCACTCCAATATAGCTACAGCTAATTTACACCAGCTGGGACTCTGGATCGTTTACTCTAATTCTTTTGCCTTCACAAATAACGACTTTTAAAAAAGGCTTTTTTATGTTATGAAGACTTGAACACAGATGTGTTGCCTTTACTTAGACCCTGTCTACACTTACCTCCGAGATTCAGCGGCAGTCAACGGGAGTTACGCAAAGTATGCAAAAAACTTGCATAACTCCCGTTGACTTCTGCATTTCTGTTCTGCACGCTGACTTCACTGCACCGCGCCAGCAGGAACCACTTTTCCATTGACACAGCACTATGCAACTTGCGAAGGTGGTCTTAGTATGTCGATTTTTGGATCAACTGAGCGGGTCTTCACTGACCACTCAGTCGGTCCAGAGAAGTTGATCTGATGGTGACGACTTTGCTGCCATCAGGGTAGCCGTAGCCTTTGAATCAAGGAAAACTTTGAGTATTAAATAGAGATGTGACTGTAATCCCATTGGGCACTATGACCTAATTTAAAGTAATCAGTGGGGCTGATTCTCCTTTCACTCTCCCTGGGTTAAATAGAGGGTAACTCCATTGGAGAAAATGGAGCTGACTGTTTGCTCCTCACCCATTTAGTGTTTTCTACCAATGTTTAAGGCCACTATCAAATCCCCCCTCACTCTTCTCTTCTTCAGACTAAACAAGCCCAGTTCCCTCAGCCTCTCCTCATAAGTCATGTGCTACAGCCCTCTAATCATTTTCATTGCCTTCTGCTGGACTCTCTCCAATTTGTCCACATTCTTCCTGCAGTGGGAAGCCAAACCCACATGCCACCTGCTAAATGCTTGCTGAAGTAGACTCTGTCTTGAGCTGGTGGATTGCTATTTGCAGAATAGAGGGAAGATATTATGTTCGAGTCGTGCGTGTCATCTTGTTTTCCTTGTGGACCTTTGGTCAGTGTTGACTTCTCTGTTGCCACTACAGCTGTCTGAAAATGAATGCACATCGCTGAAGATAATGGGAGAGTGCACTAACTGAAAAAAAAAAGAAAGAAAGACAGACAGACAACTAATAAGTGAGATGCTTTTATTTGTTTTTCTTTCAGTATAAGGGAAATATGAGTCAAATATTAAAATGCTACATAGAGAATCACCATGGACAGGTCAGTGATCAGGGGTATGAACACACTGAAGGCAGCAAATTTGCCACCTTCAGATCGATCTTGCCGGGTTGATTGAGCGGCAGTGAAGACCTGCTCAATCGATCCAGAAGTGAATTCAATCAAACCACCTCCTCAAAAGGCGTAACACTGTATCGAGGGGAACACATTTCCCATCGGTGCAGCGCAGTGGATACAGCACACTAAAGGGAAGGTAGGAAGTCAACAGCAGTTACTACATCTGAAGAAGAGAGCAAGCCTCTCGAAAGCTTATATCTTCAAATATTAAATTTGTTAGTCTTTAAAGTGCCACAGAACTCTCGTTGTACAAGCTACTCTGCGTAGCTTACATAACTCCTGTCGACTGACACCAGATTTCCCAGTAAGTGTGTACTAAGCCCAGGTCTTTTCACTGAGTTATATATTTTGCCTTCTTCAGGCCAGGAATGGATTTTGTCTATTGCGATCTTGGTCAGATTTATCTACTCCATTTCAGATTCTCATAGACTTTAAGGTCAAAAGGGATCATTATGATCATTTAGTCGGACCTCCTGCATAACACAGGCCACAGAACCTCACCCACTCACTCCAGCAATAGACTCCTGACCTATGACTGAGTTATTGAAGTCCTCAAATCATGGTTGAAAGACTTCAAGGTTCAGAGAATCCACCAGCAAGTGACTCTTGCCCCACACTGCAGAGGAAGGTGAAAAACCCCCAGGGCCTCTGCCAATCTGCCCTGGGGGAAATTTTCTTTCCAACCTCAGATATGGCGATCAACTAAACCATGAGCATGTGGGCAAGACTCACCAGCCAGACACCCAAGAAAGAATTCTCTGTAGTAACTCAGAACCAATCTCATCTAACATCCCCATCACAGGCCACTGGGCATATTTACCGCTAGTAGTCAAAGATCAGTCAATTGCCAAATTAGGCTGTCCCATCATACCATCCCCTCCACTAGCTTATCCAGCTCAGTCTTGAAGCCAGCTAGGTTTTTTGTCCCCTCTGCTTCCCTTGTAAAGCTCTTCCAGAACTTCACTCCTCTGATGGTTAGAAACCTTTGTCTAATTTCTCCACCTGGTTTGGCTCATTATTTAGCCTCTTCCACACCCCAGAGACTCCCACTGCCCCCATAAATCACTCCACACACCCCACAGGTGAGCAGAGAAGCAAACACCTGCCCTAAAGGCAATGAAGCTCTCCAGGAACTCAGTACATCCTGACATTCTCCGATGATAGTGCAGGATGGCTTGAGTGCTGGTCAACCTAGATGCATCCCAGTCAGACTATTTATAACATATGGATTAATCCTTATTTAACGAAGCCCAGCTGACATTTTGTGATCACCGTGGACCAGCCAATCAGTTGGTTTAACCAGCATAGCTCCTTTGACTTTTATGGAGACCAATCACTTTACATCTGCTGAGAATTTGGCCCCATACATTTACTGGTAGCTTTTCTCAGGGCCTCATTGATCTCTTTGTTTCTCAGGCTGTAGATAAGGAGATGGGCCAGGGGAGTCAGGATGGTGTAGAAGACAGAGAACACTTTGTTCAGCTCTCTAAGCATACTATTTTTGGGCATCACATAGACAATAATTATGGTCCCATAAAATATGGTAACCACAGCGAGGTGCAAGCAGCAGGTGGAAAAGGCTTTTTGTCTCTCCCTGGTGGAAGGGATTCCCAGAACAGTGACTATGATGCAAACATAGGCCATCAGGGTTAACAGAAATGGTGTCAAGGTTTCAATGGAAGAAAGTATAAGGGTCACCAGTGTGGTCAGGTGGGTGTCACTGCAGGAGAGTTGAATCACTGGGGTGAAGTCACAAAAGAAATGGTCAATTTCATTAGAGCCACAGAAAGTTAATTGTGACACCAAAAATGTCATAACTGTGCTGCCCAAAAATCCACTGCTCCAAGACCCAGCTGCCAGCCAGAGGCAGTTCCTACCATTCATGCGGAAGGCGTAGTGCAGTGGCTTACTTATCGCTAGATACCAACCATAAGACATCGCTGCTAGGATGTAACATTCTGTAGCTGCCAGGAAACCAAAACAGTAAAGTTGGGTGATGCAGCCATTCACAGAAACCGTTCTGTCCCCAGTCAGGAGAGTGGCCAGCATCCTGGGCAGGATGGCAGAGGTGTAGCAGGTCGCCAAGCAGGACAAGTTCCCCAGGAAGAAGTACATGGGGGTGTGAAGATGTTGATCAGTCACAACTAGCACAACAACGAGCATGTTCGCAGCCATGGTGACTATGTAGATCATGAGAAACAGCAGGAAGAAAAGAATTTGCAGTCCAGGAAGATTCCTGAATTCCAGTAGGATGAATTCTGTGAGGGACGTTTGATTTTCCCCTTTGCCTTTCTCCATTCTCCATGGGATGCAACTAGTGATTGAGAAAAATAATGGTCTGTTAAGGTGTTTGCTGTACAATACTGTGGTTTCCAAATATTTGATTCCTTACAAATTCAGTGTGCTGACTAAGATCAGGGTATATTTTCTGTCTCAAATGACAAACTGTTTCTCACTCAAAGGATATACAGAGATAGGGTCAGAGATTCCCCACCATCTCAACAAAAGAGCAATAATACAGTGAATTCATCACTTTTCTACACCTCTTCTCAACTGCTTCAATTCACCCATTCATAGCTTTAGAGGCGAAAAGGGAACATAAAATAATCTAGTCACAAATAACATACAAATAATTTCCCAAGTTAGCCCTACACTGAGCTCAGTTACTTGAATATGGCTAAAGTATATACCCCAGAAAAGCATCCATGGCCAGATATTTAAAAGTATTTCTGTGCCTAGTGGTATTTTCAAAAGCATCCAGGAAACTAAAACTCATTGCGCTAAATGTGTGTTAAGAAGCTAAGTGGTTTTGAAAATTCCACATTCTTTTAAAAATCTGGCCCAGATTGTTTTGCTTAAAACTATACAGTGAGGCTATCATAGAGCAGAGGAAAGAAGCCAAGTCTAGAAACCAAATGACAAGCTAGTGCCCTAACTTTTGGACTATTCTTCCCCCTGAAAACTGAGATGGAGCATAAAGTGGTCAGATAAATTTTTTCCCACTGCTGCCACTACTTCTTCGTCGGTAAGGATTTCCAATCATCAGCCACTGAATTTCTAATGTACACCTCTGTCCTGTGTAGAGCCCAGAACCTCCCAAGTAATGCTGACGGTCATCCACTCCCTCTGAAATCCATGAAGAAGATACACAATAGAAGATACATGACAAGACTGGGCTGGGATGCATAGGAATCTGCCCTGTAGGATGATCTGGATGAGCGGCTGAAAAACTGAGGGAAAATTTACCCAAGAGAGTAATGAGCTGTTCAGAAGAGAGTGGCAGGCAGACAGCAGGAGATTGAAAGACATGCAGATAGAGGGATGTGTAAGGTGATAGACGTCGGGGTGTTTACGGGACTAGACCGAGGTCTAAGGAGCTAGGTAGATAGATGTGTAAGGGACTCAACAGAGAGAGAAACAGATGTCTAAGACGAGAGAGAGATGGAGGTATGTGAAAGGGAGGTTTGTGACAGTATGTTTATCAGTGGAAGGATAGATAAAAGACAGATAGACACATTGTATAGGAAGCTGGATGGAGGAATAGGCACAAGGGGATAGCAGGATGACAGGAGGGCTTATTAGAGAGATCGATAGGTGAGTGGAGGTAGACAGATCTCCTTTGCCTTTCATCAATGTCTCTAGCAATAAATCATATGAGGTTCTAAAGGTCTTACTCAGGCAAGGCTCCCAGTGAGTGAAGATGCTGCCCAAGAGGACGGTCTTCCAGTTTAAGGGCTGAGTCAGAGTAAGGGGTTCAGGATTTGCCCTGAGACTGGTAGCACTCACCATTAATTGTCAGCATGAAGCAGGCACGGCTCCATCGACAGTGCACGGATCTCGTCTCACAGTCAATCTCATCCTCTCAGTCCCTGGGAAATGTCAGCACATTGCTGTGGCGATGGATCTCTCTTCTGCTGCCCAGCACGACTCTCTGCATCACACAAACCCTAAACGTCTCCTGCTCTGGTTTCTTTCATCCTTTATTGGGGAAGGCAGCCTCACTGGCCAACTCTATGGTTGGGATCTCCCTTGAGCCTCCTGCAGGCAATCACTTAAAATTACCTGCATAGGTAAATTACCACTGTTGTTTGTTAAAATAGTGTCACACCAAATCTGATGACAGTGGCATGGAGCAGAGACATCCCACAGGGCTGAATTCATTAAAGAGGGAACTCTATACCCTAGTAAAGAGGATAAGAAAAGTAGAGGTATGAGCTAGGAAGAACTGTAAAAGGTAATGGAGACCCATTTCAAAATCACACTTGAAGGTGATCAGCAGAATACTGACAAAAAGTACAAGTGCTTATATACAAAAGCTAGGAGTCTAAATACTGAGATGGGTGACAACCAGTGCCTGAGATTAAATGAGGATGTTTATATAACAGGCATCATGTTACTGGTGGTAAACTGGGGGACTGAAGCTGATCAATGGGACACTTTCATGCCAGGGTATAAAATATACAGGAATGACCGAGTAGGTTGCACTGGTGGGCGAGTGGCTTTATATGTTTAAAAAAGCAGGGAGTCAAATAAGGTAAAAATCTTAAATGGATCAAACTGTACCAGTGACTCTCTATGGTGAGAAATTCCATGCTTCAATAATAAGAGCATAGCAGTGGGAATGTACTAATGACCACATGCCACAATGGTGACAGTGATTGTGAAAAGCAAGGGAGAGAGGCAGCAGAATAAGAAAATGCAAGTGTCCTGCAAGGAGAATGGATGGCAATGAATACGGGCTCAGACTCAATGCATATCCCAAATCAGAAGGGAGAAAAACAGGATCGAAAGAATGCCACCATAGCTATATACAAGAGTAATCAAAGATGTTAGAGGCAAAAAGGCTTCCTTTAAAATTAGAAAGTCAAGTCCTAGTAAGAATAGCAGGTAATTGGACAAACTGTGGAAGGGTAAGTGTAAATGTACTATAAGGGAGGCCATTAAAGAATTTGAGAAGCAACTTGCTGAAAATGGAATAAACAAAGAATATATATATTTTTAAGTAGGTCTAAAGCTGGAAGCTTACCAAACGAGTAATGGGGACACTTGATGACCAAGATGTTAAAGGAAGAGAAGGCCACTGCAGAGAAGTTAAATGAATTATTTTCATCAGTCTTCGGAGTTCATGGAGGAGATCCCCACCATCAGAATTATTCTGTTTGGGCAACAAATCTAAAATATGTACCCACACTGATGTGTCAGTAGAAAAGGGTTTAGAACAAACTCATAAATTAAATGTTAATAAATCATCAGCACCAGATGGCATTCATCCAGGAGCTCTGTAGGACCTCAGATATGAACTTGCAGATCTACTAACTTTGGTATGTAACCTACTGCTGAAATTAACCACTATACAAGATGACTGGAAGATAGGTATTGCAACACTGATTTTTAAAAAGGGGTTCAGAGGTGATCCTGATAAATAAAGGACAATAAGACTAACTACATTAGAAAGCAAATAGGTTTAAACTAGAGTAAAGAACAGAATTATCCGACACATAGATCATAGAATCATAGAAGATTAGGGTTGGAAGGGACCTCAGGAGGTCATCTAGTTCAACCCCCTGCTCAAAGCAGGACCAACTCCAGCCAGATGACTCCAGCCAGGGCTTTGTCAAGCCAGGCCTGAAAAACCTCTAAGGATGGAGATTCCACCACCTCCCTAGGTAACCCATTCCAGTGCTTCACCACCCTCCCAAGGAAAAGCTTTTTCCTAATATCGAACCTAGACCTCCCCCACTGCAACTTGAGACCATTGCTCCTTTTTCTGTCATCTGCTACCACAGAGAACAGCCTCGCTCCATCCTCCCTGGAACCCCCCTTCAGTCAGTTGAAGGCTGCTATCAAATCCCCCCTCACTGTTCTCTTCAGCAGAATAAAACAGGCCTGGTTCCCTCCGCCTCTCCTCTGCTGGATGCTCTCCAATTTGTCCACATCCTTCCTGTAGTGGGAGGCCCAAAACTTGACACAATACTCCAAATGAGACCTCACCAGTGCCGAATAGAGGGGAATAATCACTTCCCGTGACCTGCTGGCAATGCTCCTACAAATGCAGACCAATATGCCATCAGTCTTCTTGGCAATAAGGGCACAATGTTGACTCATCTCCAGCTTCTAGTTCACTTTAACCCCCAGGTCCTTTTCTGCTATCCAGTCGGTCCCCAGTCTGTAGTAGTGCATGGGATTCTTCTGTCCTAAATGCAAGATTTTGCACTTGTCCTTGTTGAACCTCATCAGATTTCTTTTACCCCAATCCTCCACTCTGTATCCTTTACCTACCCTCCAGCATATCTATCGCTCTGCCCATCTTAGTGTCATCTGCAAACTTGCTGAGGGTGTAATCCACCCCATCCTCCAAAAGGATATTTGCATTTTCTTATTTTGTAGCCTCTCTAAACTTCCTTCCCATTTCTCAATCAGCGTGAGCATCCTGGGCATGTGGTCAGTAGTATATTCTCTCTGCTATGCCCTTATCATTGAAGGATAAAAATTAAGTACATTTTAGTTCATTCTTGCAGTATCTACATGGGGCATTTACAACCAATCATGCTAGAGAATGCTCCAATTCACACTCCTGGAGTCCAAACTGTGGGGATGTGTTGACATACCATAAGACAGAGATTTTTAATTTATTTTCATTTGCGGACCCCTAAAAAATTTCCAGTGGAGGTGTGCCCCCTTTGGAAATCTTAGACATAGACAGTGGACCCCCAGGGATCCAAGGACTACAGGTTGAAATCCACTACCTAAGACTAGGTTATGGGAGATACCTTAAAACAGTTAGGTCCTTTCTTTTCTGGGCTGCTTCTGTCCCTACATGAAACTTGTGCAGTTTGTGGAATAAAGATTGGTTTAAGGATTCGGAAGTTAGACACACAAATCAATCCCATTGAATGTTAGTGGAAGATGGGAACCTGCTTCCCCACTGGAAATACAAATCTATGAAGAAGTGTGGGAGATCACAGTGACATAGTGAGAATGAGTCTGTGTTGATACAGTAGTTTCACCTTGAGTCTGCAGCAAATTTGGTTGAATTATTTGTCTGACAAACATTTTCATTTAAAAAAAAATTGTGAAAAAAATTAATCTATCTTTCCATTTTTTGTTAAAAATAAATATATTTTTTTTATTTTCCCCCCACTTTTACTTCTTACTCCTCGTTTTCAGTCAAAAAGCTGTGGGAAGGGAGAAGAAAACACAAGCAGTGGGGAGGAGAAAAGAAAAAAACCTCACAGAAAACTGAACTAAAAGATAAACGGCTCCTTTTCAAAAGCTGCTCAACATAAATTATTTTGAAATTTTCAGGTCTGTTTGTAAGAACTCTACCTTTTATCCATCTGCTGTAGTCATTTCAGTGACTTGTTGGAAATCAACACGAGATTTGCTGCTGGCATTAATGGGTTCAGGTCCAATCCACAAAAGCACAGACAATATAGCAGCAAGAGGAACTCACTAATATCTAAAATATTTCTCCATCTTGCCAACATGCTAATTTACAGTGATAATTTCCCAGTCACTGACTGAACATCTGACAGGAGACATTTTTCCCAACTCCCTGAGAGGAGTTTCATAGAATCATAGAAGATGGGGGTTGGAAGGGACCTCAGGAGGTATCTAGTCCAACCCCCTGCTCAGTATTTTTACTAAGCTTATGCCTAAAATATCTACTGTTGGAAATAGATGTGAGCAAATACTTCCTTTTTCCCCTGCATGGAAAAGTTTAGTGAAAATTGGAGGAGGAGGCAATTTTTGGCTAAGTTTTCAGTGGAAAATGTTGATAGCTCATTGAAAACCAAAAATGTTTTTTCCTTTTTAGCAGCCAAATATTAAAAAGAATTCAGCTGAAGACTGCGAAAAACAAAATTAGGGGAATTTAAAATGACTTTTGTTTCATTGGAAGTTGTAATTTTTGGATGAAAATCTGAACCCTTCAGAGAAAATCATGAACAATTTTGTTGTGTCAAAACTCAATTTTCCATTTAATAAATAAATAAATAAATAATGGCTACATTTAGAGCAGTCCTACTTGGGAACCATTACTATGAATCGCTATGTTTATCATAGAAACATAGAAGATGAGGGTTGGAAGGGATCTGAGGAGGTATCTAGTCCACCCCCCTGCTCAAAACAGGAACAATCCCAACTGAATCATCTCAGCCAGAGCTTTGTCAATCCAGGCCTTAAAAACCGCTAAGGATGGAGATTCCACCACCTCCCTAGATAACCCATTCCAGTGCTTCACCACCCTCCTAGTGAGAAAGTTTTTCCTAAATTCACCAGAGCTGGGATTTTTAGTTAAGACACCCGACTCCTAATGAATCACAATGGGCAGTAAAGTGCCTAACTCTGCTGGGCCCTTTTGAAAATTCTAGCCCTGATGCAGAGAGACGGCACAATTCATCTTATTATTGGTGCTATACTACAATAAGAACATGAGCACAGGACAATTTCTGATCATCAATATTCATAAACCGGGCAACAATCCAATAGCAAAAATAGACTATTGTTGTAATATGTGACCCGTTTCTTAATAATAAAAACCCTAGACGTGTATCTGTATTGTGATTATTCTCCTTGCATAAATCACCCAGTGTATTTATGCTAATAGAGATCCATTTCTCTGCAGTCTTTTGTTAGATGGGAGCCAGGCTGTGAAAGAATAAAATCAGAAGCCAATTTTTTTTCTGGGTGTTTAACTATGTGAAGGATTTTCTTGGCCCTAAGCCCAGCCATCTCCCTGGGTCTGCAGGGACTCATGAGAGCCTGGCTAGTAATTGCATCGCTGCTAATTAAAGTAGGAAGCCGTGGCAAGGAAGTGGTGTAGCTGTGCATGTCCTGTGGGGTCTCATTAGACTAGCAGAAGGGGGTTCTTGCCAGTGGGGTAGTTCAGAGGCAAAGCTGGGAGCATCTTTGATGTGACTGTAGCCGCAATCACTGATATTCCCGTCGCTTGTCATTTCACCTCTAATCATCCTCTCACTATGGGTCCCGAACCCCTGGCCAGAGCCTGTAATTGAATTAAGTGTGAAACCATCGTCCCCGCTGTGTATCCTCTGTGATCTGAGTCAAGCTGGGTCATTCACAGCGTTTTCAATGTACACAAGGGCTGGGAAAGCCACTGGGACATTTCTGACACTGAACCAGCAGCTGAGATGTGCTGGGCAGGAATGGTCGCTGGGAAAATCACTGTAACCGTGGCGGATTGAGCCAAAGGGAAATATTTATTATGATCATTTATTGTTTGTATCAGGGTAATGTCTGCAGCCCCGGCCACCCCCAGGATTTTATTAGGACCTGGGAAACTTGAGGCTAACAAGTACAATTTACAGAAGCATCTAAGTGATTTATGAGTGTAAGGCCAGTTTTTTAAACGCATGCAAGTGCCAGTGGGAGTTAGGGGCTTGGGCACTTTCCAGTATCCCACTTGGTACCCAGCTGCTTTTTAGGCACCTAAATACCTTTTAAAATCTGGCCCTCAACTCAATCACTTTTCAAAATTGGCCTTAGCCATCTCAGTCACATAGGCCTGGGATTGGCAGAGACCCGGGGGGATTTTCATCTTCTTCTGCCGCATGGGCCATGGGTCAGTTCTTGATATGAACTAGTGTAAATGGCGTATTCTCTGTAACTTGAAGTCTTGAAATCATGACTTGAGGATGTCAGTCACTCAGCCAGGGTTAAGGGGTCTATTACAGGAGTGGATGGGTGGGTGAGGTTTTGTGGCCTGCAATGTGCAGGCGGTCACACAAGAGGATCATGATGGTCTCATCTGGCCTTCAAGTCTATGAGGTTCAGATTTTTAAAGGTATTTAGGTGCCTATGGGATTTAGATTCCTTAATACACTTGTATATCTGGGTCTTTGGCTTGGCCGCGCTAAGTAGAGAATTGTGTAAATATCTTTAAAAATCTGGGGAGATTCTTTGAATATTAGTAAAGTACTAAGCAATATATGACTGTAGCCGGGAGGGGTAGTCCCCCTCTGAGGCTGATAGAGCCCCCAAGGAGAAACCCTGACCGGAAGCAGGTGGGTGGGTCCAGGCCTTTAAAGGCCCCAGGGTCCTCACCTGACCGGAAGCCCGGGGGTGGAGCCAGGCCTTTAAAAGTCAGGCCTGTGAGCGCAGTCAGAGGAGGACGGCCGAGGGGGAAGGACGCTTCTCCTCCTGAGCTCCCAGCTAAGGCCAGGCCGGAGAGCCACGCTGAGAGGAAGCGGCCGTCCTTAACCCCAGCCTGGGGACCAGCGGAGGCCTCACCCGAGTTCCCCGCTTCCTGGGAGCTGGAGGAGGGCCCATCGGAGTACCCCACTGCCTGGGAGCTGGAAGAAGGCCCATTGGGGTTTCCCACTGCCTGCGAGACTGAGAAGAACCCCCCTGAGACACCCACAGCCTGGGAGCCGGAGGCAGGCCCGCCGGAGCAGTACAGAGCCTGGGGCCCAGAGAACTTACCGGAAGAGCTGCCCTCCGAGGATGAGGAGGGCCGAGTAGGACTACCACGCCCCAGCGACCCAGAGGAGACAGGTACCGGGGGTTTCAGGGAGAAAGAATCCCAGGGGTAGCCACAAGTTCGTGGCTGAGTCAGGGGCAACCCGGGTGGCGTGTTGCAGCTGGAGCCCCGCCGACCCCGGGGCAAACGCCTTTGCCACTGCAAGGGCCATGAGCTGGGACGCAGTGGAGATGGGCGGGCCTGCGTACCCTTCCCCACTTTCCTAAGAACCCTGAGGGAGCCTCACCCGCCATACCGCTCCTGCTTACTTTGCCAGCCCTGCCTGGGGGCCTGGTGCTAAACTGCCTACTTTGCCAGCCCTGCCTGAGGGCCCGGCACTAGACTGCTTGCCCGGGAGAAGGGCTCAAGACTGCTCCCAGTGGGAGGTAGCTGGGAGGGGTGGTCCCCCTCTGAGGAGGACCCAGAGAGGGAGAAGCCCGGACGCTGCTCCCCACTTCCAGGGCACGTCCACACTGACATGGTATGTTAACTGCCTGCTTCACCTTGAATAGTCTCTTACCAGATGTTAACTCCTTGTGCTAAACAATCTGTGACATCTTGTGTTTTGCTGTGGCACTCTAAGGACCTTTCCTGGACCTAAAGGACAGCTCTGTGTAACTTGGAAAGCTTCTCTCTCACAGAAACTGCTGTGGTGGTTTGTCACGTACCAAAAAAATAAGGGTATTTCACATAGACTCAATATAACATAATCAAGCTTTGGACCTACATCTACTTGGTGTTATGTTGGCATAGCTATATCCGTCAGAGATGTATTTTCTGTAGTTATGCAGAAATAATTTTTCAGTATAGACCAGGCCCTATGTCATGTCTGCACTACACAGGTAAGGCATTGCAGCTGTGCCATTGTAACAATGTAGTGTAGATGCTTCTTATATTGACGGAAGAGGTTTTTCCATCGATGTAAGTAATCCACCTCTCTGAGAGGCGATAACAAAATCAGTGGAAGTATTCTTCTGTTGATCTAGCAGCATCTATAGTGGGGGTTAGGTCAACCTAAATATGTCTCACATGGCATGGAATTTTTCACATTTCTCAGCAACATGGCTAGAGTTACCTGATATTTAGGTGTCGATCAGGCTTAAGTGTGTGATCTTGGGAAAATCCTTTCCTCTCCCTGTGTCTCTGTTCCTCCTCCCACCCTGTGTCTGCCTTGTTTAGTGGTCTGTGACTTCTTTGAGGAAGAGGCTGTCTCTCACTGGGTTCATGTATGGTGATGAGTAAAATGGAGCCTTGATCCCGAGAAGGGCTTGTAGACACTATTATAACATATATAATAATAGTTGTGTTGGTTACGCAGAATTTCACACTGTATGACTTTCTTGAGAAGAACCAGAACCTCAATAAATGACAAGAGAAACTGCATTTTCATTGTCTTCACGTGGGATTCTTAAGATGGTCATTTTGTCTCAGCATTGAACGGCCTCCAAAGCACGCCTGGAACATGGTGGCTTCTTCTGAAAATCACCCTCTGATTCGCAGCACTTCTCAGGGTCTCCTTGACCTCTTTGTTTCTCAGGCTGTAGTTCAGGGGGTTGATCATGGGAGTCAGAACAGTGTAAATGAGAGAGAAGACTTTGTTCAGCTCTCTCCAATTGTCAACTGTCAGATACACGATGATCAGGGTCCCACAGAAGATGGTCACCATGAAGAGTTGGGAGAAGTAACTGGGGAAAGGCTTTTTCCTCCCGGTGGTGTGGTTGATTCTCAGGATGGAGAAGATGATACAAACGTAGGAAGCCACAGTTAGCAGAAACAGAGGCAATGCCCCTACAGAGAAAACACAAAAGCCACCAGGTGAGTGTCAGTACAGGAGAGTTTTAACACAGGTGTTAGGTCACAGAAGAAATGATCAATTGTATTAGGACCGCAGAACATTAAGGTCAGCGTTGATAAGACTGTTATTGTGATAGTCAGAAAGCCAGTTATCCAAGACCCTGTTGCTAGCTGAGCGCAAAACTTGAAGTTCATTAAAGTTGCATAATGCAGTGGGTTACATATTGCTAAATATCGGTCAAAGAACATGACTGACAGAAAGATACCCTCAGTCCAGGCTAGGCAACTAAAGACATAAAACTGCAGGAATCTCTCAGTGAATGAAATGCTTGTGTCTCCGGTCAGGAGAATAGCCAGCAACCTGGGCATTATGGTGGAGGTGTAGCAGATCTCCAAGCAGGTCAAGTTCCCCAGGAAGAAGGGGAACTTCTACGGAAACTTTTCTTCTAGGGAAACATTCATAAACTTCATAAGTGCAATGAAACTTCTACAGTCAAAGGAAATCCCTCATTTAACCTGCCACGTGAGATGCAGCCTGCATTGGGGACCCAAACTTAATGCATCAGTTAAACTGTTCACTTTATTGTCCAGTGACCTAAATGGATAAAGCTGAAGGAAGAAGAGCCTAAGGTAGAGTTGGTAAGAAAATGAATTTTCTATGAAAATTAAAAAGGTGAAAACTGATTTTTTTTTTTTTTAAATTTATTATTGGTGCAAAGATTTTTGTTTAGTTGAAAATTCATTTTTCATTTAAAAAATGTGAAGAAAAATTTCCACCAGCTGAGAGAGTTAGGCCCTTTAGGTCCTTTGGAATTAGCTCCCTAACTCTCTTGGGACCCAAGGTCATTGCCATACATGCGGTTAGATAAGATGGGGCTGGAATCAGCTCTAACTCAAACTGGTATAAATAAGGGGTAATTCTGTTAACTTGAGTAGAATCAGGACCAGTCTTCTCTCATTTACCCCCATGTAAATCCAGGGTCACCCCATTGCAGGCCATGCAGTTGTGGGAAGATTCTGATCTCAGTGAGCCCAGTGTAAATCTGGAGTAGACCCAACAACTGCACTGGAATCAGCACCAGATTCTGATCTCAGTCACTTTGGTGGAAATCCAGAGTCACCTTTAATGACTGCAATGGATTCATGTCCAGCTTCTGGTTTCATTCATCCGGCAGTAAATCTGGAGTGAACCCACAGAAGTCATTGGGTCAGGGACACATTCTGATCTCAGTTACCTAATGTGAGTCTGAAATAACTCAGCTGATTACCTTATAGTTCATATTTATTGTTTTCCCTACAGTAGAACCTAGAAGCTGCAGCCAAGACATGGGCCCCATTTGATCATGCATGGCACACACCTGTAATAAAACTCAGATCTGTCTAGATCTGAGAATCTAAATTAGAGTGGGAAGAAGAAAGTATCATCATCCCTATTTTATAGATGGGAAACTGAGGCTCTATAAGATTAAACAACTTGCTCAATGTGACAGAGGAGTCTGTAGCAGAGCAGGGAACTGAATCCAGATCTCCTGCTTCTCTGTGTCATGCCTAAAGAACCAGCCCATCCTTCCTTACCTGATATTTCTCCCGGATAAATTCAGTCACCTCATAAACTCATCAATGTAATTGCAGGTCTTTTTTCTGAGGGCACAAGAATACGACTTTCCCGAACCAAGTTGCCTATCTTTGCAGAAGGCATCTTCCGTTGACCTAAAGGCATCTACACAGGGGATTACGCTGGCATAGCTACGACACTCAGAGATGTGGTATTTCATGTCCCGACCATTGTTGCTCTGGTGACATGACTTTTCAATGTTGACCAGGCTTCAACGTGTCATCTTGGGAAAATCCTTTCATGTCTCTATGCCTCTGTTTCCCTTTCCACCCTGTGTCTGCCTTGTCTATTTGGACTGTTGGCTTTTTGAGGCAGAGACTCTCATTGTTTGGATGTCTAGAGATTAGTACAATGGAGCACCGGTCCCAGTCAGGCTCTCAAAGCTCTGCTACAATACAAATTACATTAAGTATGTTGGTCACACAGAATTCCACCCTTGATGAGTTTCTTGACTATCTTTTTAATGGAAAGAAAAAAGAAAAACTCAATAAATGACAAGACAAAGCACATATTCATTGTCTTGATGGGGGACTCTTAAAATAATGATTATTTTTTCAGCATTCAGAAGACTTCAAAATACAGCTGTAACATGGTGGCCTCTTCTGGAAGGCATCCACTGATTCATAGCTCTTCTCAGGGCGTCTTTGATCTCATTGTTTCTCAGGCTGTAGATGAGGGGGTTGATCGCGGGGGTCAGGACAATATAAAAGAGAGGGAAGATTTTGTTCAGCTCTCTCCAAGTGTCAACAGTCGGTGTCAGATACATGATGATCAGGGTCCCGTAGAAGATGGTCACCACGATGAGGTGAGAGGAGCACGTGGAGAAAGCCTTTTTCCTCCCAGTGGTGGTGTGGATT